>NC_135425.1:25737386-26077386 GCF_051991245.1 Festucalex cinctus | reverse complement strand
AGCAAGATAGAGAGAGAAAGAATTTGTCGCTAGCTAGCAAGATAGATGATAGAATTTGTAGCTAGCTAGCAAGATAGAGAGAGGTAGAATTTGTAGCTAGGTAGCTAGCTAGCAAGATAGAGAGAGTGAAAGAGAATTTGTAGCTCGCTAGCTAGAAAGATAAGATTTTACCTCCATGTTATTAAAGCTCGTTTCATTAGCCTGCCTCAGCAGTTTGAATTGTGTCTTATCGTCAAGCTAGCAGGCTTTCCAAAGGCAAAGTTATGTTGTTGCTTTAAATACGTTAAGTGTTAATTGTTTTTGTTTAGTTTGGATCAACCGTAGCACAGCTTGCGTTTTTTTGGACACAGGCGCTGCGGTCCTTCCAGGTGGCCGTCCACCTGCGCCCGTGGGAGCGCGCCCTGTGGCAGGACGACCTGGCGTGGGCGCAGACGCTACGCCGGCAGAAGGCGGCCGCCGGGGACAACCTCCGGCGTCGGGAGGAGGAGGCGCCCGACCGGCGGCTCCCGGACGCCCCGGAGCTCCACGCCGACTTTGACTTTGAGTCGGACGAGGTCGTGGCGGCGTGCGAAGCCGTCGCCCGGCGCCAGCCGCGCGGCGGCCGCCGCCCCCTCGGCCCGGGCGCCCTGGTGGTGGACGCCGCGGGGAACGTGCTGGAATCGGGGGAGGGCGCGTCGGGGGACGCGGCGGAACCCTCGCACGAAGACTTTGTCAAAGTGAGAAGACTCTGAAGGTATGTATGAGGAACTTAGAAACGAGGTCATTGACTTTGTGGAACTAAGGCACATCATTTACATAAAAAAAAAAAAAAAAGTCTCATGGCACGCCATCAAACAGATATTGATGATGTCATCTCAATTTTTTTGGTTTTATTTGATTTGTCAAGATACAGCGGGAAACTGTTTTTCAGTTTTCCGGATTTAAAAAAAAAAAAAAAAGGCTAATGCCAACATTTGCATCAGATATCTGGCCTCGCGGTTAGCTAACTAGCTAGCCGCGAAAATGCATCTTCCCTTGATGGCATCTTTAGAGCGCCTCATTGTGCGCCCACTGTGAGAAAAACAAAAGAGTAAAAAAAGGAAGGGGGGAAAAAAGGGATTTGAGCTTGCTTGCGTGGTTGCTTTAGAGCGCCTTGTTGTTGGCCGCGAGTGCACGCACACTACAGGGTGGAGGTGGAGCGGAGGGAGTGGCGGTAACATAGCGTTTGTTTTTTAGGGATTTGAGTGACAGTTGAGATCCAATGACTGATTTTTCACAATTAAATAAAACATAAAGTGTCAATTGTTTACGCTTTACATGGACTTTTAATAAGTCAGTCGGAGTCGGTCCGTTGACGAAATTGCGGTAACAGTTCCTAAGACACTTTTTTTTTTTTTTTTTTTTTTACACCATTGCACAACTCGCTGGGAAATAAATGAACTGAAATCAAATTGTTAACGTTTCCCTTTTATTTAATTTTCCCTGTATATGTATGAGGGAAGTTTGATTCTCACACACCGTCATGCCCCGCCCCCTCCAAGTTACATAATGAGAAGATGAATGGAAGTCGTCTTTTTGTGTGCGAAGAGTGATTCGGGTTTATGCGCGTACGCTGCAAGTTTTCCAGCTGACTGGCTGTAATTAAAAACAAATTATGTTCATTTTTTAAGTGTTACATGACCTTAATAGTCATTCAAAACTTTTTTTTTTGTCCTGGAATACACAATGTACTGATCTGCAGACATGATAGCTTAATTTGATTTGTCACAAAAAAAAAGGAAAAAAAAGACAAAAGTGATAGCGTGGCAGTAATCCACAACGCAACCGTGTCTGATCGCACTTTGGATTTGATGTCAAATGAGATTTGGATGCCTTCCTGATCAAAGCAACCCGAGCGAATGGCTGCATAATCACCACAGATTCATCAAAAAAAAAAATTTTTTAAATGGCCTCGATAATTATTTTTTTAAAAATGACAGTTAATCTTTAAATTACTCAAAAAGTGATGATGATGATGATGATGGTGGTGGTGGTGGCGGCGGTGCTATGTGTTGATTTTTTTTATTTGTATTTTTTTCAGCATTTCTGCATCGTATAATCATTATTATAGTATAATGAGTAGACTGTTTACTAAATGTTGCTTTTGGTGGAGGGGCGTGGCCTTTGTTATGGCTTGTTATGGCTTGTCAATCCACTTCAGGGCGACATATCGCATATTTCACAGCCTCTCTAATGGTTTATTGTTCTCTAGCTTCTGCAGTGCAACCATGACCAGCATGTCAATAGAATGCGTCCGTGTACCCAATGGCTGCTTGGTTGTAAAAAAATATATATATATATATATGAGAGCCGTAAAACACAATCCGACATCCCACACAAAGATCATACCGAGGTCAAGACGACAGAGGCGAGATAGAGTGATTGAATTTGAAATTGTGGAGCCAATAGGCGGTCCAGACTGGTTGTCCTAGTTCTACAGGATCAATAAGTGACATAACCTGTGATAAATAATAATCCGCCCCCAAGGCTGAAGCCATCCAGGATGTTTACACGCACTGGCAAAACTGCAATAAATCACCTGATTGCGTACTTAACCTCGGAACTTATTTACTGCCACAGATGGGGCCGCCGCTCCCTGTCACGTACTGTTTTCGTGGGGTGCCCCATTTTCTTTTTTCTTTTTTTTTTGCTATTTTGCAGATTACACTTTATAATTCATTCGCCTTGTTTTGCGTCCTGTTTATTTTGGGTGTGATTCCACTGCCGGCTACTAGATGGCAACACATTTAGTTTGCCACTATACATTTGAAAGAAGAAGAGCGTAAACGGGAAGTAATTCAAGGTCAGCATCAACAACTTCATAATAATAATACCTCATTTTACAATGTAATGTTAATATTATTAATCCATTTCATTTTTATTTATTGAACTCTGACCCTTTTGGGCTTCCATATGATAATGTATATTGTGAAATGATAATAAAAGGATTAATTGCTATTAATATTTGATATATAGGTCACTGACCCCTTTCGACTTGTAAATGAGAATTACTTCTCAAACAAAAAATAAATAAATAAAACCAACTAAAATAAAAAAGAAAAAAACAGACTGTTGACAATGTTTTCCAATTTTATTTGTTGTTATAGTTTTGTACAATGTGGAGAGTTGTCACACGTTGTCATGCGGTTTCTTTCAAATGTCGGTTTTCTACAATGACGATGGAGCGATTGAAATGACATGAAAACAACGGTGGAGATTTGGCGTGGCTGCTTTTTTTCATGGCGACAGCACATCACGTGGACGTTCACATTGCGAGCGCTCAACAACCCCCGAACGCCAGACGAAAAAAAATATTTGCACCTTCTCACGGAGAAGACCGTCATAAACTGCACGTTTTTCATACGCAAAAATAAATTAGGCATCTTGCAACATTCACATTTGAGTAGCTTACTCGTCACGTAGAGTGTAGCTAACAATCGCGGAAAAATACCAGAAGAACTTTTTGCAAGTGAAATTTGAATATTTGTGTACAGTGAACCCCTGTTGCATCGCAGGTTTTTAAATAATTTTTTTATTATTATTGTTTTTACAGTATTCCAGCAAGATTGAATTTAAGAGTTTTGAGCCGCCAGTGTAGTACCACATTGGGCCACAACATGCCAGGCAGCACCGAGCTCTACCCAAGGAAATGCAGTGTAGTGCAGAGAGGAAAAAAAACAAAAGAAGAGGCAGAGACGGTAAGGCGTTAAATTAACTCCTGTAATGTTTGAAGATTTAGAATTCACCTTAACAGCTATGCTAATTGTTGTCCGCCCGTCTATGGCTCTTTGCGCGATACGTTAGCATTAAGCTAGCAGACAAAATGATCATTTTGTCAAATATTTTGCTGTTCAAACAATCGACGTTTGATTGTCTTTTGTTTTATGTGTCCGTTACTACACTTCAGATGAGAACTATTTGGAGGAGTGCGTGAGCAAGCGTGAAAACAGGTGCTAAGGGAAACGTTGAAATAAAGCAAAGGTAGGATTATTATTATTTTTTTTTTAAATATATACAGCCAACAGACAGACACATTTGGAGGACAAAATGAATATTACATAATTTTTATTTTGTAATTAATATTACAATTGTTGCCTCCAAAAATAGATGCACAATTGCCGCATAATGGTGCCAAAGCACTACTTTTTTTTTTTTTTTTTTTTTTTCTTCTCCTCCAAGCGTTTGAATGTATCTCAACATAGTTTCATTGCACAAGATTTTCACAAAGTAGCTAGGGGTGTGCCAATCGATCTGCAGGCCGATTTATCGGCCCCGATTTCCTTTAATTTTGGAAGATCGGTGATGGGCCGATCCCTTAAAAATAAACCGATCTTTTCCACCAATCTTATCTCCCTTTCTCAGAGGTCTGGAAAAAAAAAGTCAGCCGCTGTCCTCTTCTGCTAAGATGACTAATAGGATTTTCATTTTTTATTTGAAAGAATGACTTGATGTGCACTTAAAACAACCGTTTGTAGTATTTCGCTGATATTGTTCAATGTTTTCCGATAAAACAAGATTGGAACACTGAAGGTATATGCTGTATCGGTATCGGCAAAAATCGGGATCGGCAGGTCATACTTCCTCAAAGATCGGGGATCAGTGATCGGTGCACCCCTAAGCACTACTTGGATCCAAATGAAGCTCCTCAACGGATGTCAACATAGTTCCTTGGTACCATGATGGTGGCAAATAATGCAGAATCGGTTACAAAAAAAGAAAAAAAAGAAACCTGCTTGGTACAGGGGTTCACTATACTTTTGGTAAGTTTTACAGAGTATGGAAATGGTAATTTGAAAAATATCTATATTTATGGTCTTTGTTTTTTGCGGATTTTCCCGAATTATCCCGGCAACACTGTAAATCCAGTCCAAATAAACGGACACGGTCGCTGAGTCATAATTGGGAGTCAAACCTGTGATGACGTATTGAATTGTTTGAGGCCATTTGAATCCCGGCAAAAAAATACAAATATTTACATCTGCCGAGACGAGCTGCGAGTCTTTTAAATGCATCTCTCCTGGACGTTCGCCGTGCCGTCCGTAAGCGACACCTGCAAAGCCGGCTTGGCGCCCTCCACGGGCCACCTCGGGTCCGACGTCCGAGTCCCCCTCGACCCCCTCGGGGTCTGTAACACGCGTCCCACGTCGGCCCCCTCCCGAAAGGAACCCGTCCCACCCTCGGCCGGGTACAGGAAAACGTGCGAGACGCACGCCGACCCCCGGCGGCCCCGCGAATCCAGCGACGGCGAGTCGCGCGACACGACGGAGGACGAGGACACGAGGCGGACGCCGGCGCAGCGGAAGCGGCCGCCGCTGCTTCCGCCGCCGCCGCCGTGGGCCCCCGGCCGGCCGCGTCCCATCTTGCAGAACAGACATTTGATCTTCTCCACGAGCGTGAGGACCACCGTCTTCCGGAGCAGGATGTACACCCACGGGTCCAGGATGGGGTTGATGGAGGCCATGCGGATGGCCAGAAGGTCTTTGTTGAGACCCGTCGACTCTTCCTGGTGGTCGCTCCACAGCTGGTTGACAAAGATCCGCAGCTGGAGACCAAAACAGAAGTCTTGATTAGTCAAAAAGACAAAAAAAAAAAAAGTCTTGGGTCCCTTAACGGGTGGACACTCGACAGTACGGGTGATGATTTGATTGACAATGATTTCCGCTTCATTTTATAAACAAATGTATAATCATCATGATCTACTCCGGTCTGACCGGCTAATGCTAATTAGCATGCTACTCGCGGCACTTTTATCCCTCAAAAGAACGGCTATTCATACAAAACGCTTCGGGAATGTATAACAAAATAGCATTCTAACATTAATCAACGGCATGTTTTCTTCCTACGTTGCAAGAAAACAACTTTTATTAGCATAATTTGATCGTGACTTTTTCCCTTCTACTCTCGACAACTTCACCGTGTATCAGAACGCACGGAACCACACTGCCCCCAAGTGGCCAAATCAGGTACAACATGAACAACGTTCCCAGAGCACAAACAAGTGCAAGACAGTATCAAATAATTTTTAGGGCATTTCAAATCGATTCTCTCTCTCGCTCTTGTATGTTGGTGTTCACTGGAGCCCAACTGATTTGGTATAAAATAACTTAAATAAAATCGATTTTGTGACATTAAACCCCCCCCACTGAGAATCAGTTAATCAAATTTGTAAGCGCAAAATTATGTACTATCTAGAATCAAAAGGGATTAGTTTCCTAGCTTTCATTTTTTTTTTCACATGGAAAAGCCAAAAGGCAGCAAGAGCAGAAAGAGAAAATTCGGGCGGAAGCGACGACAAGGCGGGCGGCCAAGAAAAACGGGCTCTTGATGGGAAGTTTTCCCTTCAACCCTCTCCGGGCTTCTTGCTTCCGCTGCTCGTGATTTCTCCCTTTTACAAAAAATATATATATATATTTTTAGTAATAAAGTTATCAATTATAGAAGAGATATAAAAAAAAATGGAGTTATCAAATTCACTGTGGACGAACTTTTTACTGCTGAAAATGGCTCGATGAGTGAAGTATCCCTTAAAAAAAAAAAGTCGATTTTAAAGCTTGTCAAGTTTTTTTCTTAATATTTAAATGAATCTAAAAGTGACAATTACTGTCTCAAAAAAATTATAATATTGTGATAAAGTCCTTTATTTTCTGTAACGCAAGTAAATAAGCAAAACAAATGTCATATATTCTGGATTCATTACAAATCAACTATTGCAACCCTTTTATTATTTTAATATTGCTGATTATGGCTTACAGCTTCAACAAAACTCAAATATCCTATCTAAAAAAAATTAGAATATCATGAAAATCACTTAACTGGAAACACCTACAAGTGTTTCCAAGTGAATCCGGAATGTATATGACATTTTAGTTTTTTAATTGCATTACAGAATATAAAGGACTTTATCACAATATTCTAATTTTCTGAGACAGTTCTGTAAATCACAATAAGTGTCAGTATATGTTAATGTCCAAACCGCTTTTAAGATCAACGCTTTTCCAGTTGATTTGATATTTTTACAGTTTTGACGCATGACGTGATGATACGCACAAAAATGTTTCAGTCACTTTTTCAAAGCCATTTTTTTTTAAATAATAAAATGGATGCGAAAGTGTTTATAATCACAATATATATCACCAACATGGTGACCGGAATGGACTGCGCATGCTCAGTCCCGACAACAAAAGTACTTTTCGAATGACTTTCAAACAAAGTGGAATCCGTTCCAAGTTTGGTTGAAGCGTCATTTTGTGGCGGTGACGTCACGTGACCCGGCGGCCACTCGTCCTCGTCGTCGTCCTCGTTCACGATCGACTCACCACCAAAGGGATGGAGCAAACGAGCACCACGGCCGAGGTGGCGATGAGCAGGATGACCATCTGGATCTCGGCGCCGGCCAGCCGCCGCAGGCTGGAGCGGCGAGCCAGCTGCGCCCGGGCGCGCTCGGGCGGCCGCCTGCTCCCGCTCCCGCTCCCGCTCCCGCTCCGCTCGGCCCCCAGCGACGTGCGCCGGACGAAGCGGCGGTGCATGAGGATGAGCGCGCCGCACACCAGCACGTTGCACGCCACCGTGGCCAGCACCACGGCCGCGTTGACGCCGGCGTAGGCCAGGTTGAAGGCGGCGGTGGCCGACGTCCGGTTGTCGCCGCCGTGCCAGTCGATGAAGCACCAGGTGCCCGGCCGCTGCAGCTTGACCTCGCCCAGGCCCAGGCCCGGCAGCGCGCACAGGCCGGCGTTGCTGACGTAGATGGTGAGCAGCGCCAGCGCCGCCAGCCGCTGGTTGACGTAGCGGTTGTACAGGTAGGCGTGGTTGATGGCCAGGTAGCGCTCCACCGACATGGCGCACAGGATGCACAGCTGCGCCAGGAAGAAGAAGAGCAGGACGAAGCCCGAGTACTGGCACAGCGGCTCGGCGCCCGGCCAGGCGCCGCCGCGGGCGTACGTGGCGATGGTGACCGGGCTGGCCAGCAGCGTGCCCAGCAGGTCGGTGACGGCCAGGCCGCACACCAGCGTGTAGAAGGTGGTCTCCTTCTGCTCCTTGCGGGAGATGCGCAGCACCACGATGGCCGTCACGTTGCCCACCACGCCGAACAGGAACATGACCACCGGGATGGCGGGCGACTGGAAGGAGGAGGCGGAGGAGGCGGTGGCGTTCATGGTCCCCTCAAGCCTCGGTGGAGAGTCACATCCCAGCAGATTCGAAGACCCTCGTGCAAAAACCCCACCAAAAGTTGTTTTTTTTTTTTTGCAATTGGACGCCGCCACACGCTCACTTGTGCTCGCACACTTCTGACGGCAAGTGACTGCAAGGGAAGTTGGTCGCTTAACTCAGCTCCTCCTCCTCCTCCTGCTCCTTCTGCTCCTCCTACGATGTGAAGCAACATCTTTTGTGGTGGAGGTTGCACTTTCTACTTCACTTCTCCTTTTTTTTTTTTTTTTTGTGTATATTTCTAAGGAAAATGTGCAAATGTGATGCTAGATGTCTTTGGAAACGGGCAAAAAAACCCTCAAAACAAAATGGCACATCTGTGTCTTTTATTTTCAAGCATCGCTTCTTGAGTTGTTGTTGTTTTGCAATCTTCTCATGACCTATATACCAAATACCAAACACTCGTTTATCATTTTATAACCCTTGGAAAATGGTCTAATTGACTCTAAAATGGTTGCTCGCAGCTCAAATGGCCGTCTTTCTGCGTCTTTTCAAACATGGCTTCTTGAGCTGTTTATTCGTTTTCTATAGACGTCCACCAATTTGTATGACTTTCAAGGTGCGTTTCTTACCTCATTTTGAAGTCATGTCTTCGTTTGTCAACTGTGGCGGCCATTTTAAAGATCGGCCACGTACTCGCACGCGCACGATGAACGAGCAAAAACACAGATGCTGCAGTTACGCTTTGGGCCAGAGGTGGCAGTGGTGAGTAACAAAGTGACAAACTGCCACAATGATCCTTTACATGAAACTGGGGCTAAGAAAAACATTGCTGAGTTTCTTATTTTCTTCTTCTGACAAACCCTCTGCTTAGAATTGCGGGGAAAAAGCTTGTTTTCAACATGGCCCTGGATGGTCTCTTATACTCTGCTGCCACCTGCTGGTCGTTTGTGTAATAACTACCTTTTTTTTCCAACCGTTCTTTGCAGTTGAGAGACTGCATCAAAGTCAAACCCTTTCTGTATGATCTAGCATAAAAAAACAAACAAACGTATAAATATGTCTTTGGGACACAATACATTTAAAATAGAACGTATTTATACGTTTTTGGGGAGCAAATGGGTTAATTTTAGTCAAAAGACTGCAACTAAAAAATTCTAGTCAAAATTAACACTGGTGTAGTACCACGTTGTTCCACAACCAGCCGGGTGGCGCTGTTGTTCTGATTTTTTTTTTTTTTTTTTGGGTCAAACCCCGGCCATTAACAGTAGAAGAATCCACCACTAATCAAATAAAATCTGCTGGAATGTCCTGGCGGCAGACGTGAATGCCTAAAAGACCCCAGGGTGCGAGCATGTGCGACCTCGGGGACTCATTGGCCCCCATATTTGAGGTTACTTCCATCTCGTGCGGGTAAACTGACGTCGATGGTCCAAAAAGTTGCCCGTGCGTAACCGGGGATAAACCGCGCAAAACACTCTTTTGACGCACTCCCGGCCCCAGCCTGGGAAACGCCAAAAGATCTCCAGTTGCACTCGCAGGCGGGTTCGGGTCATGTGACACAAAAAAAAAGCTTCTCCAGGGAGCCGATCAAAACAAGACCCGTTGAAATTTATTGCCTCCCCAAGCGCACTTGCACCTCCCGGCCCGCCAAACGGCTTTTCCCCTTTTGCCTGAGAAAGTCGTTTGGTTGTATACACGCGCCCCCGTTTCAGGTTCTCGGAAGCGGAAAGGTTTTTTTTCTTTTTTCAAAACAAAAAAAATAAAAGGCACAAGAAAGATTCAATTAAGGTCAAGAAAAGATAATTCACTAAGAGTTTTCAATGTAAACAAACTCTTCTTGTTACATGTCACCTTTAAGGATTCGATGTACAAATTAAAGTCCACCAGAAAAATCTGAAACTTGGGGATGGATTTGGAAACTCTTGCTTGATGCAAATAAAATTTTACTGAATAGGATCATAAGATTGATCCTGAAAGCCGGAAGTGGAAAGTTACTTCCTGTCCCCCATCTGTCGTGACGTCACATGAAACCCACCTATCGGCTATCCAGTCATATATACAGATCAGTGAGACGAACACAAGGAGAGGTGACAATGCCGAGTGATTCAAGTAGAGTCAAACCTCGGTTTTCGAACGCTTCTATTCTCGACCGGAAAATTCGAGAATTTTATGTCTCAGAACTCGACCCAAAAAAATCGTCTCTCGAACTGAAAAAAGCCGAGCGTACCTGAACGCGACTCACTCGCCGAGTGTCAGTCTTCGCCAGCAGCGATAGCAGCAGGAAGTCTGGCGCTAGCTAACGTGTGCGTCAACGACTGGTGGGTCCTGTTGTCCTTATTTCTTGTCTGTCACCTTCTTGCCAGAATCAGCTATAGCTTGTTCCTTCTAAAATGTTTGTTACGAATGTTTGGGCGGTGTTTCCTCATCCGCACGTTACCACATAGCACTCGTAAAGTTGATGTTGCGCTGCTAAGCCCGAAACCGGAAGTGTCACCATTTAGTTTCGCAATAAGAGCGCGAACCGGAAGTGATGTTCTAAATGACGCGAGCTTAACTGCGCTCATTTAATTTGTTTAAATTGTTTCGGATTTCGAACAATTCGCTTTTGGAACAGCCTTCTGGAACGGATTATGTTCGAAAATCGAGGTTTGACTGTACAACGACATCACGCAAAACAATTTTTGCTGTAAAAGCATAAACAACCGAAGGAGTTTGCACAAAAACGACGACTTGGCTATCCGCCATTTGTTGTTTTTTACACGAGAATGACATCATCAGTGGAGGAGTATCCCGCATATGGTGTCCACATTGGAACGTACGGGGGCGCGTTTTGAAATCCGTTCCAAACGTTATCGCTTTTGAGCTCTGAAACCGAACGGTAACCCATTTGTGCTAACATTCAAATGGGCATAGTCAGTTTTTTTTTTTTGCCGTCCTAGGCAGCCCACAGGTGGTTGTTTATTTTTACCGAACAGATTTGTCGACGAAGGTTGCTTAATTAAGCGCACGAACCCTCACCCACACCGTCGCTCACTTCCAAATAAGACAACCGGCCGCGAGAAAGACGAGTCTCGACGTGTCGGCACCGCTTGCCAAGTCGAGCAAGATTCCTTTAAAAAAAAAAAAAAAAAAAAAGGTCGCCGTGACTGATGTTGAATTTCCCGCTGGTCTCTTATCATCCCACACAAGTTTCCCATGTCGTCCGTGTGGAGTGGCCGCCGAGTCGGGTTACTCCCCCCAGTCGTGGGTTAAAAGGTGGAACTCGCAGGAAAGGAAGAGGGATGCGCCCCCGGAATTGAACGCCAAGAAACATTTGAAAGCAGTGAGATGGTTAACTTGCAAGAAGCGGATCGCTTCTTAATTTTTCTTCAGTTATTTGTCTAAAACAGATGGAACCCAGGGGGCCCAGAATTGAGCCCTGTGGAACACCGGACATTCTGTTTATACATGTGAATACAGATCGCACATGTTCGTACAACCATTTTTTTTTTTTTTTTTTTTTTTTTATTGGCCATCAGTCATTCTTGAAACCTGAAAAATCAACTTGAAATGAAATATTTCTTTGCAAGTTCCTCATCAATGGCAACAAAAAGTTGTTTTTTTTTGTCCCCCCCCCCCCCCCCCTCCGGCCGCAACTATAATTACCCTCATCAGCCCCACGTTGGGCCGCAGTTTTTAGCGCATAAGCTTTAAAGGGGGGAACAAGTCCCGACACTTGCAAACTATTTCCCCTTCGGGAGAGCAAACATCGCATACCGAGCGAGCGTCCTGCAATCTGTGCGTGCGTGTGCGCACACGCGCCTGCTTATATATGAGGCAGGGTGAGGCGACTTATTTTTATATAAAGACGAAAATGATGACACATGCCAAAAGTTTGGAATGCGCGCGGAGGCAAACATGCCTGTTCTTCTTCCAGCCGCTTTTGTGAGCCACTGTTTACACTAAAGACGTTTTTTTTTTTTGTGTAAACTCGTAACGCTTTATTATGGAGGACCAAAACTGCCAACATTCAAAATAAATACATAAATAAATTACTAAAAGGGAAAATAAAAATGGATATGAAAAAATATCATTTGAAAATTATATCCCAAAAAATAAATATAAGTGGTAATAAAAAGAGCAAAAAATTTATATATGAATAAATACATTTGTATTTAATTTTTTAATTGTATTTTTGTATATCAATTTTTATTTTCACTTTCAGTCATTTATTTATTTTGAATTTTGGCAGTTTTAGGCCGTACTGCCAAGTCGCAATGTTATTCAAATGAGGGGGGCGGTCCTAAGCGTGTCGTGGGCCGGCCTACGAACAAGGAGAGTTGCTCACTCAACCAATGACGGGCAGTTTGCCACCCGTAGTCCGACCCAAGACATGCTTAGGACCGCCCCCCTCATTTGAATAACAGTTTGACTTGGCAGTACGGCCCAAAACTGACAAAATTCAAAATAAATAAATAAATGACAAAATCAATCAATAAATAAATAAATACATAAATAAAAGTGAACATAAAAACGGGTATAAAAAATAGAATCTATTTATGTATTTATTTATTTATTTATTTGGGGGGGGGTGTTGGTTTCCCCAAGCACATAATTTGGAATTATGCCCCCCAAAAAAGCCCAAATATTGGGCTTTGCAAAAACACCCTTGAAATTTCCCAAACGCATGTGGCCAATTGTATTTGGTTGTGACACAATTGGGACATAGTGAAGGGAATTATGAACAGTTCCAAACAGAACCTCCTGGGAGGAAAAAAAAAAAAAAAGTCACAAAAAGCCTACTAGACCAGCTGCCATGACTCCCATTTAACATGAGTTCGAATGTGATTTGTTCATTTCAGACGCATCTCCAGATGTAAGACGAGGGTGTGCACACTTGTGCAACCAAGTTGTTTCAGTAGATTAATTTTGCTTCCAATCTCGAAAATCTTGAAAATTTTTTATTGAGTATTATACAGTTTACATGACATATGAAGTCTTTCATTTTTTTTATGTCACAAAAAACAGGGGTGTGTAGACTTTTGTAATCTTACATGCTTCAAAATTAGACTTCAAATGTATTTCTTGAGTGCGTCTCGCCGGTCCTTGTTGCACCCTGTGCTGTTTTTTTTTTTTTTTTTTTTTTAATGGTACTTTCCACCATTTTGCCCGTCGGGCGTTTTGCGCAGCTCTCAAAACAAAAACGCGAAGCGGTGCAGCGACCTGCAGGGATGCACAATGGAATCTTTTATCCAGAAGCTTGTGCAGATTCCAGCGACATAATCACTTTTAATTCCGCCGCCGCTTCCTCGGGGCGCTCGTCTTTTCACACACAAACACGAGTCGGCGTGAAAAGGGCAAAAAAAAAAAAAAAAAAATCGAACCTTGTCCTCACCTGAACATAAAACGCCCGCCTGGCTTGTTGTGTTTATTGCGGTTCTTTTGCTTCTCTCGGGGCAAACCAAATGAGGATTTGTGACTCATGCAAGTGAGAAAAAAAAAAAAATGTCTCGGCTATTATTGCTTCTTAAAGGATGTCTCATTCATTTAAAGCCATATGGCACACATAGGCAATGATGACAATGGAAATGTTTCCCAATTTAGCTCGGGTTACAAAAATCGAGTTTGGTAGCAATCGGAAAAAAATTTGCCAGATTTGGTTCATTTAAAAAAAAAAAAAAAAAATCCCGGTAAGGGACAAAACGACCGTAAAATGTCAACAAAAACGTAAACTAACATTTTATGTTTACAAAACTAAAACTAACTCTAATTATCGCGAAAATGTCCTTTGATCATTAATTTTATGCATGTTGATTTTGGGGATGATTTTAAATGCGATTTTTTAAGTAGATTTATTTAACCGGAATAAAAGATGTTTTGAAAATGTGTCGGCTTTAGATTAACTCAGACGAAATGCAACACTAGGTAAGAAATTAGTTGCTGTTTTTCATTTCACCATTGTGTTTATTAACTCATTTGCTCCCAAAAATGTACGTTTTAATTTAAACGTTTTAAGTGTCCCAAAGACGTATTTATACGGTTTTTTGTTTTTTTGTTTTTTAAATGCTAAAGCATACAGAAGGCTTTGATGCAGCCTCTCAACTGCAAAGAACGGTTGCAGAAATGGTAGTTATTACACAGACGGCCAGCAGGTGGCAGCAGAGTAAACGAGATCAACTAGGGCCATCTAGAAAAAAAAAGCTAAATTACTTACAATTCTAAATAGATTTGTGAAAATTGATTCAATTTAGCTATATTGTAATGCTAATTGCTGCAGAACGGAAACAGATAGAAATATATATTTTTTTCCTGATGAAAGAAGAGACACTAATGTTTCTTTTGGTAGGTTCCATGTTTTTATAGCAATAGAACACAATATTTTGTGGGCCTTTGCAAAATCAGTCAAAATCCAGTAAAACAGCTGGGCGGGAGCGAACGGGATTGCGAAATGTGAAAATGGCGGCGAGTGAATGAGTTATAAAAAAATAAAATAAAAAAAAACTAAACTAAAACTAAACATTTTTCAAAATAAGTAATATTGATAAAAACTAACAGGACCACCCTGAAAATGAACTCAAATGAAAATTCCCAAACTATAATAACGGCGTTCTCAGGAGGAATTCCAGCGAAGTTTCATTTTGGAAGTGAAACGTGACATCACTGCAGCCGCGCGCACTCCAAGTGACCCGCCGCCCCCGTAACCGCTCTCATGTCGGGAAGTGGCGATACCGAAGCGGCGCTCCGGCCGTGAGATCCCAGATTTCCGCGTTCCCAGGATGAGCGGCAGACGTTTTCAAGCGGAATTCCGCCGGGGCTCCAATATTTGCGGCTCGGTGCGATAATGCAGCTGATATTTTTGTATTCATTTATTTATTTGGATTTTCAAGCAACGGAGCTTTCTTTCTTTTGTTTTTTTTTCCTACTCGGGTCCTCCGGTTTTGTTTTTGGCCTCTCAATGAAGACAGAGTGGGAGGAGGACATCTTCAAGTGGTCCAGAAGAACTCCCCAAACTTTCCCAAAGATCGCCTTACTTGGTTTTGCTAAGCGCCGCCGACCCGGTGGACAAAGTGTACGCAAAAAGGAGTTCACATGACGATGACGAAAAAGATTTACTTTTACTGCCCACCATTTTTTTCCCCTTAATCCAGTAAAAACAGAGGTGGCAAATCCAGGTCCAGAAAATAATAAACCCTGCCACAGTTTGGCTTTATTCCCAGGTGCTAGCTAGCGAGCTCCTGAACGAGCTCCCCGGGTGCTCAATTACCTGCTAGGGAGCTAGCTAGCTAGCACAAGGGGCTAAAAAAGCCAAAATGACTAAAAAAAGCCAAAAATCCAAGTCCAGAAAGTAAAAACGTCAAGTAAAAATCCTGCCACAGTTTGCCTTTAGCCCCGGGTGCTAGCTAGCTTCTTTTTTTTTTTTTTTTTTTTGGTCACATCACCCAAAATTTGAACTCAAATTTTGTCTCCAATTTTTTTCCGTCAATTTTTTTATTTGCATTTTTTTTTGCCTCAAAATTATCAGCACAGTAAATTCTTCCTGCACTGGATGCGATTTGGCTGCTGTTGCAGCTGTTGTGATGCAACAGCTTGTGTCACACGCGCGCACGTTACGGTAATCAAACAACAAAGTGCTCGGGAAAAACCCCCCCCCAAAAAACAAACAATAATCAATAAACTAGACTAAGTGCAATTTCTGCAGAAATTGTGCGGGAATGCTGAAAGCTGAATGCTTATGAAGGAAACTGAAGGTTGAATTCTGTGGAAATTACAAAAGTAATTAACTAATTACCACTACTATTAACTCATTCACTGCCAGGCCAGCAAAAAGATTTGACATTGACGTCTTTTTCCGTCAATGGCAGTGAATGAGTTAATAGAAGTAGTAGCAGTATTAGTGTTACTAATAATTTTTAAGAGTAAACTGGAGTTGAATGACAAAGAATAAAAAGAAAAGTTGAACTGGAATCCGGTGAAGGTGGAATTCAAATCCTCACCTTGTGTTTACTGAGCAGTATCAGCGAGCTGGTAATGATGATCAGTCGTATGTACGGACGAGTTATTATCTCAGCAAAAAAAAAAAGTGAGAATAAAAATTCGAATAACATCTATGGGACGCTTTCAGCATTCCCACAATGACACAATAAATATCTTTCATCTCAGAGCAGCAGGCCTTGGCAAAGAAAAAGCTCAAAAATCTGCAGCCTTCTGTTTGCGATTGTGGCCACTAGGTGGTGCTGTCAGCACAATCATCAACATGATGCCAATTTGTAGTTTTCCAAATGATGCCTGCCTAGCAGTATAGTTTAGCATTTAAAGATTGTATCTTCATTTCACATTTAATAAATAAAAAATAAAAAAAATCGAATTTATTCAATTCAGCCCTGATGCAGTTTGTATTGATTGCTGATGATTAGCACATTTCCAAATTATTAACGTTTTTGCAAGTTTCAGTAATTCATTTTCAAAAATCAAAATGCTTAATTGTCTCCCACAAATGTACAACATATTGCAATTATTGTCCAAGTATTCCATTAAAAAACAAAAAACTAAAATAAAAACAAATTAACTTCCAAAAATACAGAAGTGTATTGCATTCACATAAGGGAAAAAAAAAAATCCTCTTTTTCTGACTTTTTTTTTTTTTTTAATCCTGTTTTTCAGACTTTTTTTGGGGGGGGGGTCGCTTTGTGTTTTTTTGTGTAATTTTTAAAAATTATTTTCTGTTTTTCTGATTTTTTTTTCCTGTTTTACTAATTTATTTTTCTACAATAAAAAAATATTCCAAGAAAAAAAGGGGGAATATTATGATAAACAGTATGAAAAATTGCACAGAAAAACAGACAAAAAAATTATTTGGAAAAACAGGGCAAAAAAAATAAATATTTTTTTCTAATTTATTTTTTTATAATAAAAAAAAATAATATTCCAAGAAGAAAAGAGGTGGATATTCTGATAAAAAGGAGGAAAAAATGCACAGAAAAACGGGGAAAAAAATATTTGTGAAAACATGGTAAAAAAATATTTGTAAAAAATATAGATTTTTTTCCTTTTATTTCCTGATTATTTTTTTCCTGTTTTTCAGAATTTCTTTTATGACAAAATGGGGGGTCAGAAAAAAACAAAGCTCCACAAAAAAAAGAGAAAAACAGGATTTTTTTTTTCAAGTGACTTTCCGTACAAAATATCCGATTTTTCATTCCCCAAAAATGCTACTGCAAAAGTGCTCGACTCAAATCTTAGCATTTTATTTCACTAAACGCTCACCAAAAATGACATATGGCTTCAGTTTGATAACAAAACATGATTTGAAGTCGACGAATTGCAGCAGTCCCGCAATCTTCAAAGGGGAAACATGACTTTGTTGGTTTTTTTTGGAAGGAAAAAAAAAAAAAAAGGCTGTCAAGGCGGCTGAGCGTCCACACGCCGACAAGCAACTTCATGTGTGATCTGGGCACGTTTTGATCACTTTTGTCTTTTATGGTTTCCGTTCAAGCTTCCTGCAGGTTTTTTTTGTCAAGGGAAATCCCTTTTAAGATTGCTCGTGCTCAACAAATCCAGAAAATTGAGGCCTTTCTATAGTTTCGATAGTTCTTTCCTTTTTTTCCATTTGTTGTTGTTAGTCATATTTTATAAAATGGTGATATTTTATAGCTATACTCAAATAAAGCCACACTTCAGCTCGTAAAAAAAAAAAAAAAAGATTCGATCATAATATGGAGCAATACATCTATTTTTTATTTCTTTTTTTAACTTGAAAATACCTGGAGGAAAAAAATACAATTCTCCAAAAAACAAAAAGAAAACGCTGTGAACATTAAATATAACATTTTATTTCACGGAACCAATCAATGACGTCATTGATTGGCCAGCCAAATTAAGACATTATAGCCGATCATCGATTTAGCAGAAAATGCCAAATATCGTTCGATCCCGATCAGACCGGTGTAAAGTCGAACCGGTACTTGCGATACAGGTATCGGCCCGCCCCCTTGTGGCCGTTTTACGATCAGCAACTAACATGGAACATCTAATATGAAGATTTATGACAACATATTTTGACTCGGACTTTTTCTGTCCTCTGGATTATTACACATAACATTGTTGACATTATATTGTTTTGTTTTGTTTTGTTTTTGGTCTGGGGGTGAAAAGTGTTAGCGAACATCCCTAGTTATTTTCAAAACAATATTTATTTGTTTGTTTATGTATTTACTTTGGAGGAGGGGGCGAAGAAAGTAACCACACCCAATTTTTCCAATTCATCTCATATGGGCGTAATCTTTACATATATCAAATGTATTTTTGTCGTACATGTTAGGAAGTGAGTGATGTTCAGCTGTGAGTCGCGCTAATAAAAATAAAAATAAAATAGAATAGAGTTAGAATGAGAATTCAGATGATCGATAGCTGCAGACCGAATTCTCATCTCTCCTCATTCTTCCGGGTTGCTTCCGGGAGGGTGCGCTTGATTCGTTGCCAGTGACATCAGCTGTGCAGTGAGTGTGCAGGAAAAAAAAAAAGAAGGTGAGGGGTGGGGTGGCGGAGCCGCTCCTTGTCCTCCTCACTCGTGCGCCGACTGCAGCGCAAGCAGCATCGAAACAACAACAAGAAGAAGAAGAAGAAGAAGAGGAGGAGGCGCCGCCCCGCTCGGATGTCCACCCTGGTGCAACAGCAGCACAGCGCCGCGATGCTCGCCACCGAGCCGGCTCCGGCAACGGCTCCGGCGACGACGCCCGGCCTGCAGGCCGCGGGGGCCCCGGCGGCGGGCAGCCCCGCCCGCCACTTCGTCGACTCCAAATTCTACCTGCTGGTGGTCCTCGGCGAGGTGGTCGCGGAGGAGAACCTCAAGTGCGCCGTGGCCGACATCGAGAGGGGTAAGCCGGCGAGCGGCAGGGCGGGGCGGGGGGGTGGGGGGGCTCTCTCGGTTTTTATCCGTGACGCACATTTGATATATTTATTGGGCTTATTTATTATTTGTGGCACTCTCCAGCAATAAACTGGTTGACCCCTGTCCCGTGGGAGCATCCCCCGCTCCTCTTCCTCCTCCTCCTCCTCCTCCTCCTGCATCCAGCTCTCTCATCCCACACCGGCCGGTGGGCGTGGCCAGGGCCGCACTGCGGTCCCTACGGGAAGCCACGAGGACCAATTTATAAAGACGTTCCTTATTTTTATCTGGTTGCTTACTAATGGCTAAGAAGCTAACAATAAAAGGCTAATTATGTTTACGTAAACAAAAAGAACAATTGAAATATAGTCACAGTATTTGGTTCATATGACATAAATTGTCTCACCTTCATATGAGCAATATGAGAAATTATTCCTGAAAGTATTTGCGTAGTGGCAAATGAGTTTTTCATCATCATCATCATCATCATCGTCACATTTAGTCTCTTAAGGGTGGGGTTGAGTCTTCGTTTTTTTTTTTTTTTAATGTACAACCAGCTACAATTTTCAAAGTCCAACAGATGGAAGTCATATGGTGTTTTCAAAGTATTAATAATGTGGAATTGGGCGTAAAATATTTGGGCACTTTTGATAGGTGAGTTTTCACCTACAATTAGCATTTTCATCATCATCATCATCATCATCTGGATGATGACAGTTCAGTTTTCATGACAAAGGAGTTGAAAGTGACAAAATTCTACAATTTTTGTTTAAAATGATAAAAATATATACAACTCATTTTACTGGTCTTTTTATTGCCATTTATTTTATTTTAAAATAATTGTGTTTGTTTTTGTTGACCAAATACTTTTTGGTGTACTGAAAATTCAACTATAGCCTACCTGCATGTATATATTATTTCCGCACAGTCATTTATTTCCCCCCCCACATGTGCATTTGTGACATATATGGAATGGACGCAGGCGTCAAAGCACACGTTGTGTGCCCCACCCCGACTGCTTTGCTTTGTTTTGTGGAGAAATGCTTCCCATTGTGCGGCCGACGGAGCCGGCCGTGACTCAGCTGCAGGCTGATGTGATCAAGCGCATCGAAAAATCGTTTTCACCCCTCAGACGACCGTTTTACGGCGGCAAATGTCCAATCGGCGCTTCGCATTGTTGACACGTCATTTCTTTAGCATACAACTTTAAAAAAATACAAATAAAAACTCAACAAACCAGAAGTACTGTCAACTATATATTTAAAAAAAAGCACCACTCTTTTGAATTTCTATTTTTAAACTCATTTGCTCCCAAAAACGTATAAATACGTTCTATTTTACATATTATTTGCTCCCAAAGACGGATTTATACGGTTTTATGTTTTGTTTTATTTTTTTATGCTAGCGCATACAGAAGGCTTTGATGCAGCCTCTGAACTGAAGGGAAAGCTTGAAGCAATGGTAGTTATTACAAAAACGGCCAGAAGGTGGCAGCAGAGTATAAGAGATCAACCAGGGTCATGTTGAAAACAAGCTGATTTGTGAATAATGATGACATTTAGCTATATGCTAATTGCTGCAAAACGGAAACAGATAAAAATATACTTTTTTTTTCCCTGATGAAAGAAGAGACTCTAATCTTTATTTTGGTAGGTTCCATGTTTTTGTAGCACCAGAACACAATATTCTGTCGGCCTTGGCTAAATCAGTCAAAAACAGCCGGGAGCGAAGGGAGTTCTTTCAGTGAAAATGGCTGCCAGTCAATGAGTTAATTGAGAATTTTGTTGTTGTTGTTTTGCAACAGAAATTTGTGACTCATACTTTGCGTGAAATTGCTACTGTAATTTAGTTTATGCAAAAAAAATCAGCACAAAAATGCCAATCCTTTTTGCGTGTTTATTTGATTTTTTTTTTTGTTGAGGTATCCGCTCGTGGGACGCCAACCTGCTGGACTGCAACCTGGACCAGGAACTCAAGCTCTTCGTATCCCGACACTCGGCGCGTTTCTCCGCAGACGTCAAAGGTAAAAAAAACGCCCGTTTCCACACGTCAAAATGCAAAAACGCAAAAAAAAAAAATGCAAAATGCAAAAACATCCGTTTCCACACGTTAAAATCCAAAAACGCAAAAAAAAAAAAAAAAAAAAATGCAAAAACGCCCGTTTCCACACGTCAAAATGCAAAAACGCAAAAAAAAAAAAAATGCAAAATGCAAAAACGCCCGTTTCCACACGTCAAAATGCAAAAACGCAAAAAAAAAAAAAATGCAAAATGCAAAAACGCCCGTTTCCACACGTCAAAATGCAAAAACGCAAAAAAAAAAATGCAAAATGCAAAAACGCCCGTTTCCACACGTCAAAATGCAAAAACGCAAAAAAAAAAAAAATGCAAAATGCAAAAACGCCCGTTTCCACACGTCAAAATGCATTGCGGTGGCTCGTACTCAACTGCAGAGGGTACCGGGCCGTCCACCAGGGTTGTGTTTGTATTCGAAGGAGGCCTTTAATTCTTCAAATAATGTTTTTTAGAGCAGTCTAGTGGCTATTGTTTACGTAACTGCAAAAAGTAGCAGATGTCAACCAGAAGTTTGCCTTGTGTTATTAGGAGGGAGGCCTTTATTTTTACAAATTGTTTCATAGAATAATAATAATAATATTAATAATGAATATTCACTCTAATTCATTAATATTATTAGTACTCGGCCTCTATCAGGTTTTTTTTTCCTTTTTCCGGGGGTGAGGACTTTTGGTTCTTTATTAGAGGGAAGGCTTTTATTTTTCCAAAATCATTCTTATGATCATAATATTCCCTTACTTGTTCCAAAAAGTGGTTGTGCATGAATATTTATTCGACTGCTAAAAAAAAAATAAAAAAAAATGGGTTGTCAACTTGGTGATGTATTCGCAGGGAGATGGTTAAGTTTTTATTTGAGGTGAGGCCTTTATTTCTTCAAATGATAGTTTTCAAATTATTAGGACCACAAGATGATTATTTAACCAACTGCGGAAAGTACTCGGCATCTATTGTTGTTTTTTT
Source organism: Festucalex cinctus (assembly GCF_051991245.1). NCBI lineage: Eukaryota > Metazoa > Chordata > Actinopteri > Syngnathiformes > Syngnathidae > Festucalex > Festucalex cinctus. The sequence goes on along the minus strand of NC_135425.1, from coordinate 26,055,321 downwards.
TCCTTTTTCCGGGGGTGAGGACTTTTGGTTCTTTATTAGAGGGAAGGTTTTTATTTTTCCAAAATCATTCTTATGATCATAATATTCCCTTACTTGTTCCAAAAAGTGTCTGTGGATGAATATTTACTTGACTGCTTAAAAAAAACAAAAACAAATGGTTTTTATTTGAGGTGAGGCTTTTATTTCTGCAAATCGATTTATACATCAACGTGAGCGTATTTCCTCAAATTGGGGTCGTCACTGCATTTGACGCTGCGCCCTGATTGGTGGTTGCAGTCCCCTTAAGAGAAATAAATGCCTGCCTCAAATAATAAACGCTTCTCTTTTTCCACTTGCAACTGAAATCACACACTCTGTTCGCGTGATTAAATCGTTTTCCGCGGCACACCTGATCTTTGGGGTGTGGCACTTTATTCCTCCAAGCGCGACACAAACTGGCCTGCAACGATGGCGCTAATTTGAGGAACTGCGGCGGATCGCGTGGCACAAATGAAAGTGGAGACGATGCAGCAAGCGCGTCCAAATCCTGTCGGGGGGGGGGGGGGGGGGGGGGGGGGGGGCTCCTCCTCCTCCTCCTCCTCCTCCTCCTCCGCGTCACCTCGTTGTCCAAGGTGAAGGCAGCGGCAGCTGACGTCCAACATGGCGGCGACCAAAACACGATCGGACTTGCGAGAGAACTCTCGCCGACGAGTTTTCCAGATACAAGCCGACGTTTCGGCGCTTTATTTTTCATTTTTTGTTAATTCCATCCAACCATCGACTTCAGCTTAGCAACATATTTGCTTTGCTTTAATCAGGTCTGCTTTGCTTAAAGAAACAGCAGCATGAAAAGCAACTTTTTTGGAGCTTTTAGTCGTGTAAAATGCTAATTCTTCACCAAAAACATGACGGGAGTGTTTTCATCCATTCGCCCCTCTCTGAGAAATTCTAGGTCGTTCTGCTCTCCAAGCACCAGCCGCTCCCAATCTGACAAAACCAGCGAGTGCTCACTTGATGACATCATAAAGTGTGGACCCACCCCCGCAACGTCTATGCAGACTAAATGCCACTTTCTCTGAGACCTCCACGGGATAGTGACAAAAGTAGCTTTTATTAGTAAACATTCTGTCCAAATGAATTAAAAGCAATCAATTATCATATTGACCCTGCAATGCCAAATTGCAATGACAATTAAAATCCCCCCAAAAAGTTCTGGCTGACACATGCGTAAACTACAAGTAAAACATTTGCACTGTTGAACCTAACTGAACGAACAGTCTAGTCAGTGTTTAGTGTGCTTGCTCTGTAAGCAGCAAGTCACTGGTTCGAAACCAGCCAAGTTTTTTTTTTTTCCCCTCCTCCTTTCATCTCTCGTCTTCTCTCTTCTTTCCACGATTTCTTTCAGCAAGAAGCAATTTTGTTTCAAATGTTTATTGAAGAACGGGCTTGCGTCAAGTCGGCTCGCCGGGGGCGTGGCAATCACACGAGGGAGAGGCGGGGTTTGACACAACCGGGCCTTTTACTTGGACATCTCGATGATGTTCAGCACGACAGGTCAGGACCAAACGTTTTGGGGCAAGAGGCGAGTCCGCATCGTCAGTTCATATTTTTACGTGTCATGCGTCAGTTTCGATTCGTTCGTGACGTCTGGAAAGATTTCAAATCTTCCTCTCACAAATCCGGTTTTGCGATCAATAAAACGCAAATGAAGGCTCGTGTTGACCTTCACGAGACGCTTTGACAAAAATAATCTCCGACTTTCATGTCGGGTTGTTTGTCGTCCGTCCTGTGGGGAATTGAGAACGATATTTGAGTGCCAATTGCGAGTTTTTTTTCCCCCTTCTTTCTTGTAATTTATATTCCATACAGAGCGGTGATTAAATGGTCAAATTCATTTTTATGAGTAAAATTGTTTTTTTTATTTCCGATAAGTGTGCTTTGTTTGGATTAGTGCATGTCTATCTAACCTCTGAGGCCCATGAATTCTGCCTAGCGACAAGTGATGTTCAATGAAAAATAAATCAAAGCAATTCTTTCACCGGTTAAGTTTTAGGATGATGAGTGAAAAGGTGCATCAAATAGACTGCATTGCAGTAAAATATATTTGATCACCATTTATTTGCATTACGGCATTCAAAAATTCACTTATTTGAGTTTTTTTTTTTATTATTATTATTATTTTATTTTTTTTAAGCTGACCTTTGTGCTAATTTGTGGCCCTCAATTTTTTTTGCCGATTTGGGTTCGGTGGTCCACTGTAAGATTTTGATGCCTGCAATATGACAATTCCCAGTTTGAGACCCAAACAAAATCACCCATTTTTTTTATTTTTTTTTTTATGGGTTTGTATAGTAAATGCGCAAAATGTGAATTTTTCTTCATTGTGGTCGGATGACGTTGTTTGACATTGTCGTATTACATTTGATTTATTGTAAGGGCTTCTTTGTTGTTTGCCTCAGTGTTTTGATGGCACACCATTTTATCTTCATTATGTAAGCTGTTTTTTTTTGTGTTTTTTTTTATTAATCAAAAGGAGGATTGCTCGTCTCTGCAGTTGTTCCACTGATCTATTTTTGGTCCGGTGCCTTCCACATCGATTTCCTCCTGTCTGCTTGATTGTGTGGAGGTCTGCCTCCGACATGGAAGCCAATGGGACACAAATGAGGTGTGGGGGAGGGGGGGGGGGGGGTCAAGTTTCCATGGTTAATTGCAGGGGTCAACGCCCGTTCCGGTGCGCTGGTCTTGTCCGTTTGTCACACGGCGGCGGCGGCGCTAATTCGCATCAGGAGGCCGACGCCCACTCACACCAGACAAAGGGAGAGAAAAGGGAAGCGCGTGGACTCGTGTTGCCTGCGAGGACGCTGTCACTTTAATAAGCGTCGAGCCGGTCGTGGTGTGCGCTTGGGTGTGTCTGGTGCGCACACATTTACAAGATGCTCACGTATATACAGATTAATTAAAAAAAATGAATGATAATTCAATAATAGTTGAAACGAGATTAATTTCATTATATATATATATTTTTTTTTTCAATTTTAAAAAAAAATCCTCGTAACACGGAGCAATTATATCGCAAATCATTTTTCCCCTTTGACATGAATGAAAATGTCAGTCATCCATAAAAAAAATAGTAAATGAGGAATATTTGACTTTATTAACATCGAGTGGTACCGGTAATATTGATTAGGACTTTTGATCACAGATCTGCGAGTTTAAATCAACTGAATCACTGATCCGATCACAAGTTGATGAAAAATAAATAAATAAATAAATAAATAAATAATATTTTGTCTAGTTCATATACTTTGCTGTTTACAGAGTATCAACAAAAGTATATGCTCAAGCATTTTTTAAAACATTTTTTTGTTATTATATTTCATTCATTTGAATGTTTTTTTTTTTTGGTCAGGAAATCTGAAATTGGGAGTAATTATTCAGAAAAAAATGACATATTTATTATTTATAATTTTTTTTTGCAGGCCAGAGAATTCTTCACCATAAAAGTAACGTTCTGGAGACGGTGGTGCTCATCAACCCGTCAGACGACACCGTCAGCACTGAGGTAACAACTGCCGCCGGATATTCTGCACCTGGTTCCTCAGCAGCTTGATAAGGAAACGCGATGAAACCGACCTACGACGTGAACGTACTTTTTGACAGGAAGCGGCAGACGGTCATTGTCACGAGTGCAAGTGTGCATTCGTACTGCCACAAACACAGCGGGTCCAATTAGCTAATGGAGTCGCTAAGCTCGTTAGATTCTAAATTGGCTGCAGCCTTGGCTAAGTGCTTTTATTCAACTCGTCTCTTGCCAGTCAGTAACGTTATTACTGCGGAAGCTTGTTTTGTCATGCAAATCAGATGATGCCTCTAGGGCAGAGGTCATCAAAGGTAGCCCCCCCCCCCTCCCCAAGATAGCCCACAGGCCTATTTCACAATATAGCTCACCAATGGACTGGACATTGTAATTTACTAGGACTGTTGTCGAAGAGATCATCTGAAAACGTGAAGTGTTGTTTTCATTTCAGGTCCGGTTGATGATCTCCGACTCTGCCAGACACAAACTTCTGATCCTGTCGGGCCAATGCACCGAAAGCACTGGCGAGCTCCTCCTTCAGTCCGGATCGTTTTCCTTCGCCAAATTCATCGACATATTCACCGACCAAGAGGTGCGCTCGCCGTTTCTTTCTTGTCGCAAATGTTGGAATGCTGCCGTGTTTTGCTAAAAATAACAAAACCACGTCCCATTGCTCAGATCGGCGAACTGCTGAGCACCATACACCCGGAAAACAAAGCCAACCTGACGCTTTCCTGCCCCGATCAAGGGGACTGGAAAAACTCCAACCTGGACAAACACAACCTGCAAGACTTCATCAACATGAAACTCAACTCAGCGCTCATCCTGCCTGAAATGGAGGGCCTCTCCGAGTTCACCGAGTATCTGTCCGAATCCGTCGAGATCCTGACTCCTTTCGACATGCTGGAACCGCCGGCCTCCGGCGGATTCCTGAAGCTCTCCAAGCCGTGTTGCTACATCTTCCCCGGCGGCCGCGGCGACTCGGCTCTTTTTGCCGTCAATGGCTTCAACATGCTCATCAACGGCGGCTCCGACAGGAAGTCGTGCTTCTGGAAGCTGGTGAGGCACCTAGACCGCGTGGACTCCATCCTGCTGACCCACGTCGGCGATGATAACCTGCCAGGCATCAATAGCATGTTGCAAAGGAAGATCGCGGAGCTGGAGGAGGAGCAGTCGCAGGGTTCGACGGCGAACAGCGACTGGGTGAAGAACATGATCTCGCCGGATATCGGTGTTGTGTTTGTCAACCTTCCGGAGAATCTGGAAAGCCCTGAACCTAATTACAGAGTACGCAAGAATCTCGAGGAGGCGGCGGCCACTCAGCACTTCCTCGCAAAGCTGAATCTGAGAACTGAGCCACTGCAGCGGCCAGTTGGGAACACAATTGAACCCATTATACTTTTTCAGAAGATGGGCGTGGGAAAGCTCGAGATGTACGTCCTCAATCCGGCAAAGAACAGCAAGGAGATGCAGCATTTTATGAAGCAGTGGACAGGAAGTGAAAACGATACCACTTCTATCCTGCTGCCGAATGGGAAAGAGTCGGAGTTCCCCGTATCCTACCTGACTTCTATCACCTCCCTCATCGTGTGGCATCCCGCGAACCCCTCGGAGAAAGTCGTGCGTGTTCTCTTCCCGGGAAATGCCACCCAGCAGCACATCTTTGAAGGTTTGGAAAAACTGAAGCACCTGGACTTCTTGAAGCAGGCAGTCGTCACTCAAAAACCATCGTCTGTCGAAGTGCCGTCAACCCCGACGCTAAAGCAAGCCAAGTTGAAAAACAGAACAGACAGTAAAGAGAGTCTGAGGTCGACTCCAAAGGCGTCGCCAAGCAAAGCCGTCAGGAAGGAGTCCAAAGAGGAGGTGGCGGAGAAAGCCAAGGCAGATGCGGATGAACTGTCTCACGAAAAACAACAAAAGGCAGAGAAAAAAGAAAAGACCCCGCTGAAGAAGGAGCGAGTCAAGGTTCCGGAGAAAGAGGCAAAGGCAAAACCAGACCAGATGTCCCAGAAAGAAACACCAGAAAAAAAGTCATCGCAAATCAAAGCGAAACCTGAAAAGGAGAGGATTACCAAGAAAGACATTAAAATATCTCCAGAGAAGAGAAATGTGCTTAAAAAAGAAGTAGCCAAAAAAGAGGACACGCCTAAGAGAGAGATTAAGAAAGATGAAAGAGTGAAAAAAGAAGAAGCAAAGAAAAGGGACTCGAAAAAGGATGTCAGGAGAGATTCTCCTATGAAAGAGAAAAAGGATGAAAAGAGGGAGCTGAAGAAGGATGTTAAAAAGCTGTCAAAAGACACCAAAAAGGTCTCTTCATCTGGTGAAGACAAAGTTCTGTCCCCCAAACCAAAGATCCTGAAAAAAGATGTGTCAAAGAAAGATGCAGGCACGCCCTCTAAACTGAAAGCCAAAGGAGGTTCCAAAGCGCCAAAGGCGGATTCAAAGGCGGATGCTGCCAAAAGTGCAGCTGCTGCAATCGCTCTTCCGGTGGACCCGGAGGCAGAAAGGGCTGCTATGTCTTCCCCAGAAGACCTCACGAAGGACTTTGAAGAGCTCCAAGCAGAAGATCTAGCGGAGGACGCGGCAGCTGTACAGCAAACTGCAGACGAAGAGGCTGCGATAACCCGCTCTAAAGAACCCGTGCAGGCCAAAGAGTCTCCCGAGGCGCTGGAGTCAGTCGATGAAGGAATCGCCACAACGGAGGCCGAAGGGGAAAATGGAGCGACTCCAGATGAGCAAGCTCTCAAGGGTAAACTCAATGGTAACATGAGTGAAAAGTACGAAGACGAGGGCACTGTGATGGAAGAAACGTCTGACGGAGCAGATTTTGAAGAGAAAGGAGAAACCGAGGAGGTTTATGAGCCGCAGACAGTGGCATCAAATCGCAAAGAGTCCCGTGAAACTCTTGATGATCACGATCGCGCAGATGATCAGCACATGGGAGTGGAAAAGGAACTGATTGTTTCAGCCTCACCAAAAGAGTCATCGCCCGTTTCCCCCGCCGCATCCATCCACGATGAAATGTTTCCGGCCGGTGTTGAGAGCTCAACTGCCTCCGATGAGCTCCCCGAGGAGTTTACCGTCACCTCTGGCCTCACGCAGTCTACCATTGAGATCTCGAGTGTGCCGACTCCACTGGATGAGATGCTAACTCCGAGGGACGGTTTGAGCGATGAAACGGCCAACGACGGGACCGATTCTCCATCACCGGAGGGTGGCAGATTAGGTATATCACAATCTGGCGAGTGTGAGAAGAACAAACTACCCTTACTTCAGCGTAAACCTAGTTCAGACTACTCTAAGAGCGATGCGACAGAGGGCCAAGACTACGACCATACCGCTTCGACAATATCTCCCCCATCGTTATTCGAAGAGGACAAATTTCCATGTGACGGTAAAGTAGAAGGCTTTAACACAGTTCAGGAAACATTTGAAAAGGAGGACACAGTCTCGGCAAGGCTGACTTCAACATCACCTTTCGTGCATTCTCCCCCAAGTGACCAAAAATACAACTTTGATTCCCCGTCAACGTTTGCCACCCCGATTGAACTGTCCACTACCTTGGCCAGAGCGATGGGTGATTCCACCCTCAGCCCAGAAGACAAAACATTGGAGGGGGCAAACTCCCCCCAGTCCTCAGGTCATACACCCTATTATCAGTCCCCAGTCGAAGAAAAAGCAGGAACTCTGCCACCCATGACAGAAAATGAAGACCAGGGTCCAATTATTGTGGAGGTCACAAGTGACAAAGAGGAATCCTCCAACAGGGAGTCGCCTGAACCCGATGAGAAGGAGTGTTTGTCCCCTATGGAGAAGGTTGCTTCTTCTCCAAAAAGCCCACCTTCGGCTGACCTAGACTCCCCTATAAAGAAGGAAGAGGATGACATTGACCGATCAGTTTTTTCCACAACAACACTTGCGAGACAAGAATCAGATGCTCAGTCCATCACCGCTTTCAAAGAAGAGAGCAAAATGTCCATTTCTGAAGGCAGCACATCAGACAAGTCTGGCACACCACTGGAGGAAGTGGTAGCAGAGGACGTGTTTTCACATATAGCCTCAGCGTCCACTGCCTCCCTCGCCACCAGCTCTCTGCCCGAGCCCACCACTGACTCCCCTTCCCTTCACGCCGAAGTCGGCTCTCCTCACTCGACAGAAGTGGATGACTCTTTGTCCGTTTCCGTAGGTCAGACCCCGACGACCTTCCATGAGGCGGAGGCAGCATCTCCATCCAAGGAAGACTGCCCTCGTCCCATGTCCATCTCCCCAGACGTCTCGCCAAAGACCAAAGTCTACACACAGCTGCATGACACAAAGTCACCTGAACATTCTACCATTTCAATGGAGTTTGGCCAGGAGTCACCGGACCACTCCTTAGCCCTTGACTTTAGCAAGCAATCTCCAGAGCACCTATCAGCAGGAACCAACTCGCGTGCGACTGAGAACGGCCCGACTGAGATTGACGACAGTCCTTCAGATGTTGTGAGAACATCCGAGGAGCAAATCACTACGGCAGAGAAGCCACTGCTTTTTGAAGACGCCGATTCGGCTCATACTACTTCTGTCACCCCATCGGACGCATCCCAGTCCACACCCTCCGTCACAACCCCGTGCCAAATGACAGAGCTGCCCCTGATGGCCGAGCAGGCAGACGGTTCTCCAGTCACGCCAAAGGCTGTCTCTCTCACCCACTCTGCCCCCCATTCCCCACATTCCAGTGTGGCATCCCCAGAAAGAGACATCAGCCCCAGTTCACCGTCCGCGGAGCACAAATCTGATGGACAGGAGAAACTTGACAAAACCTCTGGAATGACAAAGGCAGCCTCTCTCAGCCCCTCTCCCCGCCAGTCCAGTGAGGCGTCCCCAGTCTCTGGAGGTCCCGTTGAAACAGACATCAGCCCCATTTCACCGTCTGCGGAGCACAAATCTGACGGACAGGAGAAACTTGACAAACCCTCTGTAACGACAAAGGCAGCCTCTCTCAGCCCCTCTCCTCCCCATTCCAGTGAGGCTTCCCCAGTTTCTTCAGGTCCCGTGGAAAGAGACATCAGCCCCATTTCACTGTCTGCACAGCACAAGCGTGACACACAAGAAAAACATTACAAACCCTTCGAAACGACTTCTCTGTCATCATCTGAATTATGGTTTTCAGACGAAGGGAAACCGTTGCCAGAAAAGGAGACCAACCCGTTTTTATGTGACGATTCAACAATTGAGGTGAAATCTCCCGTGAGCCCCCAAGTCCCTTCCCCGTCATATCTACCTCTTTCATCACATCCCTGTTCTTATAACGCAGCCTGCAGCTTCAGGGAGCCTGACTCCTCCAAGATCAGTCAATCGGCAATGTCCAAGACGGACGTCGACCTCTGTTTAGTCAGTTCGTGTGAATACCGTCATCCCAAGACGGAGCTTTCGCCGTCTTTCATCAACCCCAACCCTCTTGAATATTTCATCAATGAAGAGAGAACTCAGGAGGAGGAGAAGCCACTTGAGGTGGTGGGAGGTGGGCCACCGCCTCCAGGGGGTAAGCTTCCTGCCAGGCAATGTGAGGAGACGCCTCCCACATCTATCAGTGAATCCGCCCCCTCTCAGACAGATTCCGATGTTCCACCAGGGACCGAGGAGTGCCCCTCTATCACGGCAGATGCTAACATTGATTCTGAGGATGACTCAGAGACTCTCCCCACCGACAGAACCCTCACCTACAGGCATGCCGATCCTCCTCCAGTCGCGCTCAGGGACTCGGCTCCAACCGCGGCCCCTCATGACGTATGCATGGTCGATCCAGAAGCCCTCAAGGCGGAGGAAAACCGCCACAATGCTAACACGGAAACCGCAGAAAAGCCCAAGAAGAAAAAACTCACCAAAAAGGCCTCCTCGCCAGCTCGGAAAACCGGTCTGTCAAAAGTGAAGGACTCAAAGACTGCCTCTCCCAAGAGAAGTCTTGGGGAAGGGAAAGATGCCAAAAATGCAACCAATACGTCAGCATCTCGAGGTGCCAGTGGGAAGGTGTCAAGTGTGGCGTCTCTACCCAACTGTCCTCCCATGTACATGGATTTGGTTTACATCCCCAATCACTGCAATGCCAAGAACGTGGATGCCGAATTCTTCCAACGGGTGCGCTCCTCGTACTATGTGGTCAGCGGCAATGACCAGACGTCTCAGGAGCCCAGTCGGGCTGTGCTCGATGCGCTGCTGGAAGGGAAAGCCCGGTGGGAAAACAATATGCAGGTATGTCACTTGTGCGTACTATACAAAGATGCAGAGTGTTTTTTAAGAACCCTTACTTATGTCCAGCCTACGCCACAATTTTGTTTTGGTTGCTGTCATTGTCGATAATCTCATTTCACAAGCGAAAGGATGTTGGAAATGGAAATTAGGTATTCAGTAGAGGGTTTGGAGCTCTTTTGAAGGCTTCGGTGCCTCAATTGTGAGCCTGTCGTCACATGTTAAGAAAAAACTAATTGTAGGCTCTTCTGTCATCGTTTGGACCCTCTCTGAAGATGCTCCATGCAGCGTGTCCTCGGTGTATGACGGCTGTGCGTCATGAAGGCTGTAGGGTTTTTGATTTCAAGTCATACACGTTTACTTTGTTGTTAGCATCTTTTTTTTAGCATGAGCATTTTGAGTCCATAGAGTTTCCCTCTTGATTTGTTTTGACAGCCTACGACAGTGCGAAATGCTCCTGTGCAGACCTACAGTTCTACAGTCTAAACCAGGGGTGGGCCTCAAGGGCCGGAGTCCTGCAGGTTTTGGAGGTTTCCCTCTTCCAACACAAGCTGATTCCAATCAACAGGATCATTATCAGGCTTGTGTAGACCTTGCTGACGAGCCGATCACATATCAGCTGTTTTGGAGAAGGGAAACACGCAAAACCTGCAGGACTCCGGCCCTCGAGGACCAAGTTTGCCCACCTCTGGTCTAAACATCAGTTATGGCATTACCCCGACATTTTGAACATCCAGAGAACAGACTACCAACGCAAATGTTGGCGTCAGCCCGAGACGGTTAACTCCTGCTTTCTGCCGGCCATCAGGTGACGCTGATACCGACCCACGACACAGACGTGATGAGGGAGTGGTACCAGGAGAGCCACGATAAGCAACAGGAGCTGAACATCATGGTCCTGGCCAGCAGCAGCACCGTGGTCATGCAGGACGAGTCCTTCCCAGCGTGTAAGATCGAAATGTAGGACAAGGTCGTTCATTTTGGAGGCCCTTTCGCCTTGATCAATCGTGAGCGAAGGTAACGGAGCGATGTAGGCTGAAAACAAGTCACGCCGGCTTTCACGTTCATCAAATAAACATCCGTAATGCACTACTGGAAATCAACTCACACGACTTTTCTGAAAAACTGTTCAAACGCCCTGAGACGACCCCATTCCAGGTCTTGATTTTTCACTTTATTGACCCATCTTTTCAATCCAACATATGTTTTAGTCTTACTGGGTGGCTAAACACGCAACAGATCTTTGCCTTACTGGGACGTTGAGTAATGAATGTATGCGATAAACAGAACATGAATGGTTCTCAAATGCTCACACAGTTGGAAACACGAAGACCAAAAGCCTGTGCTAAGGCATTGTAAAATATTTATGAATAGCTCTGTGCATGAATTAGCATTAGCTTTGTTCTTAAATGAAGGATTTTCCTCAGCATTCCATGAAGGAGCTTTATATAACAATGCACAGATTGGAAGCCAATTGTAATTTGGGGCGGGGATTTGCCGCTAATTGACCTTTCGCGTAGCCACACCTCTAAAATGCAGACTGGCCAATCACATAATGTATAGACATTAAATGCTACGGCTGGTTAGTTAGCTTCACCCCGAAACGAGCATCGCAATTTTAAATAATTGGCTTGTTAACCAAAACACTAATGCTACACTGCTAGCACGGGGTTTGGTTATGATGCAATGTGATGCTCAGATGACCTATGCTAACCAAGCTAGCTGCTACTTTCATTGTTAATCAAAAATGCTACAGCTATGTTACTCAGATAAGATCTACTGTAGCTAAGAACCATGGCACTAGCAAACGCTAACAGGCTACCTTTTAGCCTAATGCTTCCTATCCATACATTGGAGAGTATTCTTTGGATTTAATGATGCTAACTTCTAAATGGAAGGTAAGCTAACTGGGTATTTCTTCAGACATGCTAGCATAGAAATGTTAAATAATTGGCTTGTTAACCAAAACACTAATGCTACAATGCTAACACGGGGCTTGGTTATGATGCAATCTGAGCTCAGATGACCCATGCTAACCAAGCTAGCTGCTACTTTCATTGTTAATCAGAAACGCTACAGCTATGTTACTCAGATGAGACCTACTGTAGCTAAGAACCATGGCACTAGCCAACGCTAACAGGCTACCTTTTAGCCTAATGCTTCCCATCCATACATTGGCTATTATTCTTTGGATTTAATGATGCTAACTTCTAAATGGAAGGTAAGCTAACTGGGTATTTCTTCAGACATGCTAGCATAGAAATGTTAAATAATTGGCTTGTTAACCAAAACACTAATGCTACAATGCTAACACGGGGCTTGGTTATGATGCGATCTGAGCTCAGATGGCCCACGCTAACCAAGCTAGCTGCTACTTTCATTGTTAATCAGAAACGCTACAGCTATGTTACTCAGATGAGACCTACTGTAGCTAAGAACCATGGAACTAGCAAACGCTAACAGGCTACCTTTTAGCCTAATGCTTCCCATCCATACATTGGCTATTATTCTTTGGATTTAATGATGCTAACTTCTAAATGGAAGGTAAGCTAACTGGGTATTTCTTCAGACATGCTAGCATAGAAATGTTAAATAATTGGCTTGTTAACCAAAACACTAATGCTACAATGCTAACACGGGGCTTGGTTATGATGCGATCTGAGCTCAGATGGCCCACGCTAACCAAGCTAGCTGCTACTTTCATTGTTAATCAGAAACGCTACAGCTATGTTACTCAGATGAGACCTACTGTAGCTAAGAACCATGGAACTAGCAAACGCTAACAGGCTACCTTTTAGCCTAATGCTTCCCATCCATACATTGGCTATTATTCTTTGGATTTAATGATGGTAACTTCTAAATGGAAGGTAAGCTAACTGGGTATTTCTTCAGACATGCTAGCATAGAAATTTAAATAATTGGCTTGTTAACCAAAACACTAATCCTACAATGCTAACACGGGGCTTGGTTATGATGCGATCTGAGCTCAGATGGCCCATGCTAACCAAGCTAGCTGCTACTTTCATTGTTAATCAGAAAAGCTACAGCTATGTTACTCTAGATGAGACCGACTGTAGCTAAGAACCACGGCACTAGCTAGCTTTGCCAGCTACGCTAACAGGCTACCTTTTAGCCGAACGCTTCCCATCCATACATTGGCTAGATTTAATGATGATAACTTCTAAATGGAAGGTCAATTAACTGGTATTTTAACTGATGAAAATCACGTACAGTGAAACACCGCAGACAGGCTAACGGTAATTAGCAACGGCAATTACAGCTGCTACTTTAACACATACAAACGCATACGACAATAGCCACTGGCGAATATTCTCTCTGCTTGTGGGAACGACTTTCACTGGACCTTCTCTGCCTCTTCTTCTTCCATGCTACATTTCTTCCGAGTGCTGCCCGGCATGTTGTGGCACGACTCTCAATTTGGACTCTGGCCTGTTGTAATACACCAGATATGTCTTAAACAAAAGTCAGTGCTTGATGATTGCGACAAAAGACCAACTTTGAATGACAATACAGCAGCAACTTTCTCTTCTCCTTCTTCTATTCTGTCTAATCATCTGCCTTTTTCCCCCACCGTCGGCCATTGTTAATCGGCAGCAGCCACGTGATCTCCAGTATACTGTCTGTGTCTTGTGCTCTCAACGCCGCCCTCACACCCTCCTCCACAAAACTCATATTGTACGTGAGCTCGCGCCATTTGTTCCAAGTGAAAGTATCCGTTTGCGCTTTCTGACTGTTTGTGTGCGATGTGTAAACACAAGAGCAACCACCACTGCTGAATGATTCCAAAATGCAAAACACAATATTAAAAAGGAAATATGTTAACAAAAACACAAACCATTGTTCCCTTTTGTCTCTTTTAAGGCATTTTTTGGGGTCATATTTCAGTTATGCTCACGAGAGAATTCATCTTGTTCAGGAGAGCAAAGATGCACATTACTAAATGAACCTTACAGCTTTCGCTTTTCTGTAGGCGTAAAAAGCAGGACTGAAGAGGATTTGACGTTCAATAATCTTCAGCAAAAACTAGGCTGAGCTTGAAATACTTCCTGTTTTCATTCTTCTTCTTTCAAAATTACTTCGTGTCAAACACAGGTGGCGCACTTCTAGTGGCCAACCGTGGAATTACACCCAAGCTAACCTTGAAGGCAGGAAAAAAAAAATTCTATTTGCCGTATTTCCAGTTTTGTCATATTTCAGTTATGCTCACGAGAGAACAAATTTTGTTCAGGAGAGCAAATATGCATATTACTAAATGAACCTACACAGCTTTAGCTTTCTGTAGGTGTAAAAAGCAGGATTGAAGAGGATTTCATGTTCAATAATCTTCAGCAAAAACTAGGCTGAGCTTGAAATACTTCCTGTTTTCATTCTTCTTCTTTCAAATTTACTTTGTGTCAAACAAAAGTGGCTCACCTTCTAGTGGCCAACCGTGGAATTACACCCAAAATAACCTTGAAGGCAGGAAAAAAATAATAATTTTCCCCGTATTTCCACATGCATGTTCATATATAGATGACAGCTGAGGAAGTTCTGGCACATCATTTGATCTTTCCTGTGCCGTACTATATTAAGCATGAGTTTGACAGTCTGCTGAATGGAAGCTTTGTCTCGCCGGGATCCCTCGGGCACTTTCCAAAACCAAAAATCAAAAGGCAAGTTCACAGCGGGCTAAAATCAAAGGGGAAAAACAAAATGTAACAAGTGGAAAATGTGGCTGCTTGTCGCGGCAAAACCAAAAGCGTGGGTGTTGGTGGGGATTCATTTCTGATGATGATGATGATGATGATGATGATGATGATGATGAGCAGATTGGCAAGCGTGCTCGCAATCAAATACAGCTATTTGTGTGTTTAAAAAAAACAAACGATAATGAAGAATGACCTGAATTAACTTTTTCCACTCAGAGTGAAGTAAAACTAAAAAGTCGTAATCGAATTAATACTCAAGGTAAAGATACCTGAAAAAAGGTACTTATTAACCCCGTATTTGAACGTGTTTACATTGTCACCACTGATGATGATGTTGCATGCAAGAGAGGAACCGTCACGATGCACACGCCTCGCAAGGAAGCCATAAATTATCCATACGAGGTCTGCGTCCGATTGGCTGAAACGAGCAATCTTGTTGCCCGGGGCAACAGCAGGGCGCCACCCTTTGCCATTTCTCTGCTCCCTCTATGTATATTATGGGATGTACTTGAAGGTGCTTCACAAATCAGCATTTTTTTTATTTTTTTTTAACTTTGTGAAGAACCCCATTGTCAAGCAGTTTTAGATGACTTGACTTCTATTATTTAAAATTATATTAAAATATAAATAAAATAAATATACTAAAAATATTAAATAAAGTGTTATATAAAAGGGACTGTTTCATAATATAAGAGTATTAAATGCATCAGCAAAAAAATAAATAATAATAATGAAAAAAAAAATGCAACAGCACCACCAGCTGATTGAATTATTTTTATTTATTTTTTTTTTGGGGGGGGGGGGGGGGGGGTGTTCACCATTAATATTCAAAATGAAATGAATTTGAATTTTGAAAAAGTTAGAAAAAAAGTGGTCAAACTCAAATCAAAGGTGGAAATAAAATAAAAATAAATATTTTACAAATATTGCTGAAAACCTGTAAAATGTCAATTTTCAAAATAATAAAAAAAACACTTAAAAACTCTTCACAGATCAATTATATGAGAAAAATATATTAGACAGATGCTGCTAAAGTAGTTCAATGGAATCAACAGTCATAAGCCAGATCGCAAAAGCGAAGTTTTGCAAAATTAAAAAGTTAGGCCTACCGACCATGATGCTACTTCATGGCGAAGAAGGAAAACTTTCTGGATTTTATTGCCTAAGTATTCACGTTGCAGCCAGCAAGCTAAGAATAGACCAAATTAAATAGATTGCTGTGAACAAATACATGAAAGGAAATCACAGTTCCATAATCAAATGTAATACTCGCAGATTTATTCAATTGAATTACATTTTATAGCGCTTAATCACCTTCAAGTTTCAAAGGACTTCACAGTAAAGTATGAAAACCAAAATCTCAAAAATATCACAACAAAGCATCCAACAAATCACATCAGTATTAAATGCAGCATCACAAAATTGCGACATGTCATATGTTGTTATTTAAGGAATAATCATGTTGTGAAGAAAGGAGGAAATATTTATGATCAAAGAAATTTAGATTGGGTGGAAAAGTCTTTAATGGGAACTGTGAAAATGAGAAGTGTGAAATTGGTCATAAAATGATGATTCAACGTGATTTTGGAATGCGAAGATATGAGTGAGACAGTTGCATAAATAATACAGAAGATCTTTGAAAAAACATGCAAAGAATACAATCATGAGCTATTGTTTGTTTGTTTGTTTGTTTGTTTAGGACAAAACGATTATATATAGTCTCTTTTATTCATTATTCAAATGGTGTGGGGAATATTTTTCATAAACCAATAAATAAATGTAATGATTCTTAATAACAAAGTCGATGTGAAAGTTGTTATGGTACTATTTCTACAGTCTGACTCTCACAATATGGCGGCTGCACTGACGTGTTGAAAGTGAGTGCGTGAGGGAGGGGCTGGGGGCATCGCGGAGGATACGCCGCCATGTTGGAATGTGCCATTCCTATCTCCCATAAACGCGAAAGAAAATCATCACCACGCAAAATTAACATACTTATTTAGTATGAGTTTATTTTTTAAGCGCTTTAAAATATAATGACTGCGACGTTGTTGACAAACAGGATGTTATAACGCTGTATAGTTTTCATTCATCTCCCCTTTGTTTACGCGGGGGGTGGTACCGTCTTTCGTCAGTATGGCGCTGCGGAAGTTTTCGTCCTCATGCTGTCGCTCGTTTCTTCGCGAGCACAGTTCTCCTAAAACGACATTTAATACTTTGCAACAGTCAGGCTGGATTGGATCTCGTTTCGGAGGTGAATTCAACACGTTTGTTGGCGACTTGGACTCATTCGCGTACGAGTTTGCGCATATGGTTTCTTGGGGGATTTTGTGTGCAGAGGTGACCCCGGCTGTACACATGGCAATCGGTTACTTTGCAATCTGACCAAAAATATTTGTATAAAAATCTGCAGCTAAAAGGCATCTGCTGTCGGATGATGTCGTCAGACTTGAAGACTTCCAGCGACGGAAGCTGGCAGTCGCTCACCTCATCACTGGATCAGATGGTAACGTATCGGACCGATACTATCGGTGAACATTTAAAGTCCAATATGAAGTCGTTTTGAGCTAGAAAACACTCTTTAAACACCCTCTAACTGTCACGGGAGGCAAATGCACTTATTGTAAATAGAAATATCGATAATTGTGTCAAGAAAATACTCAGCAAATGAGATTTGCTCTATAAACCTACTTGAGTGTACTTACTGTCAGTAAATAAGTGAAGATGGATTTTGACAGTGAATACATGATGCCTTTCATGTCGGCAGGAAATTTTATCGAGCTGTTCGGCCAAAAGCTGCAGAGGAACAGCCTGGTTGGGCGAGACGAGCTCAAGCTGCTGCTTCACTTGTGTCAGAGTGCGGAGGACGCGAAGACGGCGCGAGATGCCATTTACAGGTATTTAACTCATTCACTGCCTTTGACGGAAAAACACGTCAAATGATGCAATGCATTTTTGCTGGGCTGGCAGTGAATGTGTTAATTGAACGTAGCATTTCACGCAGCCCGTCAAGTCACGCCATCGCCTGTTACCAGGTACCATGCGGAAAACAGGAACCTGGTGCACAGGGAGTACAAATTTGGCCCCATCTTCATGAGGCTGTGCTACGAGTTGGGACTGGAGAAGATGGCCGCCGCGACGCTTACTGATAAGGTGCACGTACATCAAGTATTGTACAGTATACGGTAATATTATGAACTAGAATCTGAAGACTTAAAACGGTTTGTTACGTCATCATTTCATGCTTTAACTTGTATGTTTCCTTCTATAACTATAAGTGGCATTCATTACCTTAACCCATTCACTGCTATTGACGTGTATATCCGTCAATGGCAGTGAATGAGTTAATTAAAAAAATAAAATAAAAAAAACTATTATTTTATGAACTTGCTCTTATGTCATCCTGAACAGGAAATGAGAGGCTTTTTCGACGGCCCCGCCTCCTTCAACATCGGCGTCGACATGTTATTCGTCAAGGGCTATTATGACGGTAGGTGAAGAATTCAAATGAACATCGTTTATCGTGGTCAAAATGACGAACGCGTTGCAGATGCTCTCGAGGTGTTGCGCTTCATGAGGAGCCAAAGTGTCCCCTTCAACGAGGACACTCTGATGCTGGCGTCTGCCGTCTGCTATAAACTGGTAACCGGCACTCTTGTTTGTGTTGCATTTATGGGCTATCAGCTATCCAGTTATATATACAGGTCAGTGGTTGATCTTGAAATACTTCCTGTTTACATTCTTCTTCTTTCAAATATAGAGTATTGGCAACTAAATAATGTTTTTGTTTTTTTTGTTTTAAATGATCCGTGGAGCCAATATTTAAGGATTTGTTTTGGTGTTTACTATTTTTTATTTTTTTTTGAGCTATCACTATAAACTTGCGTTTTTGTTTCGTTTCTGTCTTCGATTTCGGGCATCAGAACACAGCGGAGTCGCACGCCATCTGCACGTCGCTCTTCGAGGAGGCTGAGGTCAAAGGGCGTTATGTCTCCAAGCACGCTTACTGCTTTGCTGTGGCATTAGCGCTCAAACAGGTGAGTTGTATTTGAGTTTAAGAAACGTGCATTGGTGAAAAATCCTCCATATAGAGAGACCGTAATGGTTTTACCCGTCCCAATCCGATTGTTTCTCCTTTAGAATGACGTTGAAAAGGCACGACTGTTGTTTGCACGAATCACCAGCACAGACAACCGACTGTGCCAAAACTTGAAGGTGAGTGCACCAAAAATAACAAGTACACGTTATTCTACGCTTCCACTTTTTTTTTTTTTTTGCCTCTCATCACGTGAATCATTAGATTTTGTTACTGGTGGCGTCCGGTGCGACACAAGAGGCCATCGTGGACCTCTCGTCCGCAGTCAAACTCTCGCAAAGCCCGTCCTTTGTCAGGAAGCCGGAATTTTCTCAAGAGCTGGTAAGTCTTTGTGGCACATTTTTTGATACGTCTGGAAGAAGAAGCGTCCTCCACGTTTCCTTTCCTTCATTGGCTCCCAAGCTGGATCGGATGCGTCGGCACGTTGCGGGCCAAGCGCGAGCGGCGGAAGCCGAGCGGGTCATTTCCCGGCTGGAGCGAGCGGGTCAGGTGACGCGGCAGACGCTGGATGACATGCTGTGCCGCACGCCCGCCCCCAAGAGGAAAATGGCGCCCATCGCGCAGGAGAGGCGGACCAGCAGGAGGACGCGACAGCCGCGTCGCTCGTTACTGATATCGGAGTGACGTGATCTGTGTACTATATGAAATCATTCATCATGGTGTTTTGTATATTAAATAGAAAGAAACGTGTTGAGAAACATGGGCCCATTGGTTCTTTATCAAAATGTTCATTTCTATTTTAATTATGTACAGAGAACGCAAGTGTTTTATGTCATTTTGTCGATCACAAAGATAGGATGCTAATATTTTCTTAATATATATTTTTATTATTTTATTGTTAACCAAGCTCTAAAATGTCGACACAATAGCTTCTACACGTAATACAACACTCGATATGATTGGTTGGCAGGGTAGAAATCCCGCCCACCTCCCGTGATAAACCTGTTTGATTGGATGAAAATAGCTGTCACGAAACATCTGAAATAAAATTTTACTTAATAAACTGAGCGCCACCTTACGGTTATTTCATTTTATATTCAGTACTTTTGTTCCTTATAAAATCTGCTATTGTGAAACGTAAAGAAATGAACCTTGCGATGTTTTCCCACAATGCCCCGCGCTCGCACAAACCGGAAGTAGAAAACAACTTCCGCTGAAACAAGTCGGACAGTTCCGTGGCGCTGTATTACCACTTTACATTCACAATATTGCAATTATTGTTGTCTACGTTAAATAGTTACACAATTTAGATGATCCCAAGAGCAAGTCGGCGCTGGTGTTCATGTTTTGAGCAATTTTGGTAGTGGTTTGTTAGCATTAGTAGCTAGCCAGGCGCTTTTGCTGGACACCGAGCAAAAACAACAAGGTTCCATTTCGGCTGGCGTCGGCGTCCGGAGCCGCTGCAACGCCACTGGCAGGTTTGTCATAGAAATCGAGCTTAGTTCGAGTGAGGTTACTCGCTTTCGTCCGAAAGGATGAGCTCCGAGGAGACTGCAGCGTCCAGCAAAGCCTCCCCGCCGGAGGACGACGGCATGACTTGGTGGTACCGGTGGCTTTGCAAAATAGCCGGCGTGCTGGGAGGAATATGTAAGTTGATGACGTGTTTTTTTTTTTTTTTTTTATTAAATTTGTTATTGTTTGTTTCCGTCAATGCAACGTCGTGAAAAGTGGCCAGGCGTTCACGAAATGACGTTTTAATAATAATAGCAGTTAATGTGTCAAAAAACGGCTCATGACAAACTGTAGTGGAACCCTACATACTCGCGGTTCGGCACCCGCGGTTTCACCCTGTTTGTGGATTTTTTTTAAATTTAATTTGTCTCCCAGTGTTTTTTTTTAAATTAATTAATTAACTCATTCACTCCCAACCATTTTCGCTTAAGTGTTTTCCTGGATTTTGACTGATTTTTCAAAGGCCCGCGAAATATTATGTTCTATTGCTTTAAAAATATGGAACATACCAAAAGAGAGATTGGAGTCTCTTCTTTTATCTGGGAAAAAAACGTATATTCCTATCTGTTTCTGCTGTGCAGCAATTAGCAATAGAACTTCGTCGTTTTTCACAATTCTGCTTAGAACTGTGGGGAAATCAGCTGGTTTTAACATGGCCTGGTTGATCTCTTATACTCTGCTGCCACTCAACCATTTTCTGCAGTAGAGAGACTGCATCAAAGCCTTCTCTATGCTCTGGAATAAATAAAAAACAAAATAGGTATAAATGTGTTTTTGGGACACTTAAAAAATTTAAAATATGACGTATTTATATGTTTTTGGGAGCTAATGAGTTAATATTTGGTATTTTGGGGGACTCAACCCCAATATTTAATGGGAAATATTTTTTTTACATTTTTTTAATTTTCAGTCCATTCCAGTTGGATGTCAATTATATCTGAATTTAGCTATTCGCAGACCCTATCCACCACGAATAACACGGGTCCGCTGTAGTGCATACTCCTCATTGCTCACAGTTGTGGTTGAGCGCAACGCAACAAAAAGCTCGGCCCGTCACCAATTTGTCTCTTGTCTTGCAGTCAGTCGCCTCTCCGCCTGTGCGGGCGGAGGGCCTGCTTGTCATCAAACGACAAGCACCGTCAGCAACACTTGACACCGGAGACTTTTAGCCGCCGTGTCACACAAACCGCAGCTGCATATTCCATGAGCTCTGTATTATTAAGCAGGACGGAAATGCTTGCATTAAGTGCCAATCGATCCATGCAAGTTTTTGTTGACTTTCGAGCATCTCTGTCTATTAGATGTTTTTGTTTGTGTATGTAATAAATTCTGTCTTTTCTGCAGCATGTGCCATCGCAGGAGTATGGAACTGTGTCACCGTGAACCCTTTAAACATCGCCGCCGGAGTGTGGATGGTGTAAGTCTGCTTAACTTTACAATATAATAGGGCTGCACAATCTATCGAAAAAAATATCATCATTTGCGATGAAGGCGTGTGCAATAATCTAGGAGCATTACTAACAATCAATAACTAAAAAAAAAAAAGGAAGTAACAAGAAAATATTGCCAAACATTTTTGTTAGTGTAACTCATGGAAGCCTTGATGTCACACGTGTCAAGATCCAGTCCTCGAGGGCCTGAGTCCTGCATGTTTTTGAGGTTTCTCTGCACCAACGCACCCGATTCAACGATCAGGATAATTTTCAGGCTTCTGTAGAGCTTGCTGATGATCTTAATTATGAATCAGCTGTGTTGAATATGGAAAACCTACAAAACATGCAGGACTCAGGCCCTCGAGGACCGGACAATATTTTCAAATGTCTATTTTTTTTTTTTTACGCTTGTTATTTTACATTTTGTTTGCAAAATTGTTTGGCTTTGGCCATTTAAAGCCGTACACACTTAATGTTATAGATCCAATAGTGTGGAACGTGACGGATGGTGACCCCAAGTGGACAAAATAATAATTGTATTGTGTTGTAATTAGGGATGTTCGATACCACTTTTTTTCAGACCGATACCGATACTCAGACACTCAGTACTCACCGATACCGATACCAACTGCCGATACCAGTAGTACATTTTGACAAATAAAAAAATCACTAAAACATATTTTTAAACAAATATATTTCCTTTAATTTTGACCAAAAAAAAAACAGCACAGTCACTCTTCAATAGTCTTAACGCTCAAAATAAAGCACAAAAATGCTCTTTTAGTTTAAGATTCACAATTTTGAAGTATTTCCAAAGCGGTGAAGTTTTGATGAAAGACTGCTGCATGCTAGCGCCACTTACAGGCAAGGAGGACTCACTTCACATCTTCCCCCTCTGCCGTCGCTCGCTTGTACTCGTCTGCGTCACCAGTACTCGAGTACTTGGGAAAAAAAAGGCTGGTATCGGCCCGATACCGATACCTGGTATCGGTACTCGCCCATCCCTCGTTGTAATATTGTAAAGCAAAAATGCGTTTTTAGCTGATCAATTGATGGGCTAATTGGTATAATAATAATAATAAGATGCTAAAAACTGTTAGCAAGCTGCAGTGCTCGACTTAAGCCTCAAATCGATGATGCTGATGCTGTTGATGTCCCGTCGTGTGCAGGTTGAACGCTTTCGTGTTGTTCCTGTGCGAGGTTCCCTTCTGCTGCCAGTTCATCGAGTTTGCCAACGCCGTGGCGGCCCGCGCCGACCGCTTCCGACCCTGGCAGAAATCCTTCTTCTACTGCGGGTGAGAACACTGGGCGGGATTTTGAAATTAATTTCAACGTGTAATATCGATTTTTAATATGGAGCCGAACGGACGGACGTTGCGAGTCAACGATACGATGCGACTTACCGGCTGACTCGTGTTGGACTCAGGATGGCGCTCTTTCCCGTCTTCCTGAGTTTCACCTTCACCACGCTGTTCGGGAACGCCATCGCCTTCGCCACCGGGGTCCTGTACGGCCTGGCGTCGTTAGGGAAAAAGTAAGAGCACTCCGAAAACGGCACTTTTTCACATTTAAAAAAAAACAACAAAATTCACTGTCTTCCTGTCTGTCAAACACCCACTAACAAGCAGTAGACTCTCATTTTAAACATTTCCTTTTACTTAATCAAATACTTCCTGACATGAGTTTTTCTTTTATGTAAGCCACTTTTTTTATTATTTTTTTTTTGTCATTACAACATCAACTACGCTCGTACTAATCTAACAAGAGCAAATTGTTCTTGGCAACTACATTCTTTTGTTTTTAATTCTATTAATTTGTATGGACAATGTCCTTAAAAAGTCTTACATTTATGATATTAAGGTCTTAATCTGTCTTAAAAACAAAAACAAAAACAAAAACTAAACTCTTAAAAAGTAAACAAAGATAGTTTATTTTTAACATCTTTTAAAAGAGTTGCTGTCCTTACAAAATGTCTCAAACACAATATTGTAGAAAATATAATACTGGCCAACATGTATTTATTTATTTATTTATTTATTTTTATTTGTTCAAGTGCCAAAGATATTTGAATTCTTTCTGGGTCATTTTGGGCTGCCGAGTCGGAAAATGACAAGTGTTTCTTTGAATTGGGTCTACTTTGCTGAGATAAAAATATTTTTGAAAATTAATTGATTGATTATGAATATGTTTTGACAGTTTCTTAAAAAAAAAATAGTGTTTGTGCTTTGACGTCACCTGCTTTCGTATTTGTTGACTGCTGATAATGGCGAATTTATTTATTTATTTTTTTGTTGATTTTCACATGAAACATAATTTGCATGATATCGAAAGCTCTGTTATCGATTGCTGTCCTTCAAAATTATGAAAAGACAGATACAGCTTCACCAAAATTTGCATATTTTCAGCACTTTATTTTAAACAACAAAACTGGAAAATGTAAAAAATAAATAAATAAAATTGGTACTAAAATGTTTATAGTCCAGTGCAAATTAATATTTAATAAGTTACTTACCAGTACAAAAATTTGAAATCATTCTGTACATAAAAGGTGCATTTCTTTTAATTCATATTTGACCCTATAACAGTATTACTAATACTAATTATTAATGAATGATTTTTTTTGTTTGTTTGCTGCACTTGAACCACTAATTGATCAAATCATTCCCAACTAACGATTGACTGAATCGGGATTTTTTTTTTTGGTGGACTTTTCCCATGAACTATAGAGTCAACTAAAAAGTAACATTTAAAAAAAAAAAAGAAAATCGCTCGTTTCCATCTTAACCTCCATCCGGGCGCCATTTTAAGCGCGGCTAAACCAAGTCCCTCCTCCCTCCTCCCTCCTCCCCCACCACGCTAACGGCCGCTCGCTCGCTCGCTCGCCTCTCAGGGGGGACGCGGTGACGTACGCCAGGCTGCAGCACCACAAGCAGGCCGACGAGGAGAAGATGACCGGCACCGTCGAGTGATGAGAGCCGGCGGCCGCCGCCTTCGACACCTCCTGCTTGGAGTTATTTATTTATTTATTTATTTATTCATTCTTTGGATCGGACTTGCAACGTTTTATGTGAGTGTTGTGAACATGTATATTTTTGTAACAACTCCTTTTAATGGTTTTTGCATTTGTTTTGTTTTTGTTTTTGTTTGGTTTTTTGGCTGCTTGCTTGTTTGCGCGTGAAGTCAAAAGTCGGGCGTCCATTTTGTGATTGCTCCCTTTCAGGACCTTAACCGTCGTATTGATTGTATAATGTGATGACGAGACTAAAAGATGTGTTGTTTTGGTTTATTGCATCTTCAACGTTTCCGCTTCTGCGTTTCCGGATCCATCACTTGGAATGTTTTTTTTTTTTTTAAACTTTAAACATTAAAACGGTGTATGATCTTATTTTTTTTTTTTTATTGATGTTGAGCACAAACTTCTGCTCACGTGCAGTTTGAAAACTGATTTGTGATTGACTCTTTTTTTTTTTTTTTTCTTTTTTCCTCTTATAGTGGCCAGAGGACGTTTATTGAGTCAACTAAGTACCAAACGTGTGTTTCAGCGTTCTCTTTTTGGGTGAGTGTAGAAAAGTTCGACAGGTTTTTTTTTTTTTTTTTTTTTTTTTTTTTTTTTTTTTTTTTTTTTTTTTTTTTTTCCCCCTCTAGAATTCCTTCTCGCTAACAAGGTAAAAATTTGGGCTGCAGCTATCAAATATTTGAGTGATTGGATGATTTGCATTTATGAACTGTTTGTCTGCCGTTAACGGAAAACCCGAACGAGTACCGTCGCCAACGTTGATTGACGTTCCCCCGATATTAGTGTATCGGGATATTTAAAAAACAAAACAAAACTATTTTTCTCTTATTTTTTTCCCATTCTAGCTCGGTGTCACTCAAATGACCTATTTTCAAATGGTGATTGCGAAAGAACAGAATAAGGTGCCTTGAAATATGAGTGAAAATGCTCAAAATTGTCTGGCATTCTCTG
Source organism: Festucalex cinctus (assembly GCF_051991245.1). Classification (NCBI taxonomy): domain Eukaryota; kingdom Metazoa; phylum Chordata; class Actinopteri; order Syngnathiformes; family Syngnathidae; genus Festucalex; species Festucalex cinctus. The sequence continues at coordinate 26,029,880 of NC_135425.1, read as the reverse complement.
GGTTGTCTTTTTGCATAACATTTGGCAATAAAAGTGTTAATTGGATTTAAAAAAAAAATATTGTAAACACAATAACATGCATGTAAGCTGCAGTTATGTTGTTGACTTGCGGTCAACATCCCCCACACTCTGTTGTAGTATCTGTGACTTTGAGCGTGTATGGCTTTAAAAAGTCTCAGGACCTTGCCCGGTGAGTGACGTGGGCGCCAATGAATGAGCGTGACGGGTTGGCCCGCTGTTTCGCAAAACTGCTAGCTGCAAATTGAGTAAGTCGTCGTGGCCATCAGAAGCACGCGGTGGGTCAATAGGTCAAACGTATTTGGGAGGGAGAGGAGTTTATTTGAGGCCTGGCGTTGAATAATTCAAGTGGACAATACACATAATTAAAAATGGATGCCACTATTTGAGGAAATTAACTATTTAACAAGCCATTCTCGAACTAAATCCATTCAAGATTCAATTAAAAAGGGATTGATTGATTGTTTTAATGTGTGTAATTTTGCAATGTAATCTTTGTGTATTTGTTGTTGTCCTTAATATTAAGGAAAGTTTCGGAGCAAAACTGTTTACAACGTAACAGCAACTTTGTCAGCTAATGTTTTTTTTTTTTTTTCCAGCTCTCAGGTACGCGGGCACCACTAAACGCACACACTGTTAAAGCCATGTTAACTCGAGTTGTAACAAGGTCACATGATACTTTTGTTTTCCTTTTTCCTGTTTCTGGGCTGTATGAAGATTGATTGTGTGCTGTGACATGAATCCTCTTCTTCATCAATTAAAGAAACATCAATTAAAAAGACGTACGACTGCTGTTACTTTCCTGTGGTTCTTCAAATCATTACACCAGCAACGACGGTAAGGTGCATTTCATTTTTTTTTAAACGTCTGACTTTTTTTTAAATCGCCTTCATTGGCATAGCATAGACAATAGGGGGCAGTATTGCCCAATTTATATCAGAGCCTTCGAGTTTACAAAAATTGACCTTGGGCTTTACTGCTTGATTATTCATCTTATTTTGGATTTTAAACCAAATATTAACGCTATAATGCGAGTAATATTAATTAAAATATACTTATTACTTTATTTCATAAAAAAAAATGTCGAATTATTGTTATAAAATAAAATAGTAAAATATATAAACGTTTGAAATAATTGGTTAATCAAGATTCAATTGATTATAAATTTAAATTAGCATAAATTATATTACGATAATTTTTTTCTTTAATTTAGCTGTCTCCCCTCCAAAAAAAAGATTGAAAAAATATTTGTATGACTTTTATTTTTTTTTATGTATATAAATAATTATGAGCACGAAATACAGTAGATGTACACTTTTTTTTTTTTTCAATTTCGTTCTATGTCTGTAACATTTCCAAATGATTTTCTTTACAGTATGTTTTGGACTCGGTCAGTCTCCACGTTTGTTCTCCAGGGGGCGCTCGAGTGTGGGCAGCATGACGCACAATCACAACAACCCCCCCGCAAGGATTCGGTGGAACTTTGCCCCATTGAGAGCTTTGCTTTGTGCGGGAAGTCGAGACAAGTGCAGCCAGCCTGCCTTGCAGTACGACCCTCCCCCTCGCTGCCCACCACCACCACCACCACCACCATCATCATCATCATCATCATCATCATCATCGCCCAGCCTAAAATTTACGAGCACCGCATTGACGCTTCTCCTCTTCCTCTCCTTCCGGTTCTGAGCGACGGCGATGCGCAGTAGCAGCCGCCGGTGTCGGGGCGAAGAGGAGGAGGAGGTGGTGGTGGTGGTGCGCGTTCCCGGACCCTTGTTGTGAGGTGTCCGCGGCGCCGACGCGGGGGCGGCGGGAGCCCCGCCATGCCGGCCAGGAGGAACCGCTACAACCTGGTGGACGACGTGGCCGACGCCAGGCTGCCGCTACACAACGAGGAAGCGTACCAGCATGGCATCTCCTTCCAAGCCAAGGTACACACATACGTACATACTTACATACAGAACAATATCATGACTCGAGTAAGGGTGAAAAGTAGTCTTAAAAAAATAAAAATCACTAAGTTGAGACAAAGTATTCGAAGAAAACTACTCAAACCGATAATGGTAGAGTATCCAAAAATTGTACTCAAGTCCAGGTTGGCATACTGTTATTGTAGAATATTCTGACTCGAAGTAAAAGTCAAAAGTAGTTTATTCAAAAAATGTTCGCTTGAGTCAGGGTAAGTATTCAGTGTAAAAACTTATGAGCAGAGGTGGGTAGAGTATCCAAAAATGATGCTCTAGTAAAAGGTACTGTGACTTTACAGTCATATGACTCGAGCAAGAGTAGTGCTTTAAAAAACAAAAAAACAAAAAAAACGTTAGCTTAAGTAGCCTGTTGAGTTAAAAAAAAAAAAAAGAATACAAATAAAATAAACCTCAAGTACTGAGCACAGGTGGGTAAGGTAGCCAAAAATCCAAAGGATTACTGTTACTTTATAATAATATGACCCAAATTAAAGTAAAAGTATAAATAAAGTTTAGTTGAGTTGAGTTTATTAAGAGTAATGTTACTTTAGAATAATATGAAAAAGTAAATGGAAAAAAAAAAAAGTACTTATCTGAAGTACTGAATGAAAACATAAAATTATTCCGGAACTGGTGATAAGAGTAGCCAAAATTTGTACTCAAGTAAAAGTATTGTGACTTAAGAATAATGTAACTCAAGTTAAAGTAAAAAGTAATAATTATTTACTGTGTACGTATTTAGTATTAAAAAAAAATACTCGGTTACCAAGTGATTGGTGAGCATGTGTTGGTAGAGTCACTAAAAATACTTTAGAATAATATAACTCAAGTACTGAGTAACTATTTGAGTAACTGATTCATTATTTTTGTAATCAGAGCATTAACTTTATGAAAACCAAAAAAAACAAACAAAAGTATTATCATATATCAGCTCATATCACTCACTAGTGTGACTTTAACTAGACTAAGTGCAATTCCTGGAGCAATTGCGTGGGAATGCTGAAAGAAAATTGAGAGATAAATTCTGAAATGATAACTTCCTGGTTACTAGACAATGCGCTTTACCAACGGTGCCATCGAGGAGTATCAAATGATAAGTTATTGATATATGGAAGTGGGTGTGGAAAGTGATACTTAGGAAAAAGTTAAATAACTGTCCCATTGAAAATGAATGGGTAAAAGTTGATATTAAATGTTAAATAGTGCAAAAACGGTAAGTAATGTAGAATCAGACGATATATATACCCCAGGAGACGTTCATTTTTTTAAGCGAGTTGAAATTTGAACAATGTAAATTGGAAGAATTATGTGGGAGTTGTTAGGCTGCAAAAAGTGTGGAGAATAAAAATCACAATAACAAATGTGGGAATGCTTTTCAGCATTCAGCACAATGCTTTTCAGCACAATTGAAAGATTCACTAAATCTTTGTTGGGGGGGGGGGGAGTAATGGAACAATGAAATAACGTTATTAAAATTGTAATAAAATGTGTGCTGCATTATTACTACTAAAAGTCATTCATGTAAAAATTTACAGAAGTAAATGTAACGGCGTAAATGCGTGAAAAAGTTGACGACATCTGGCAAGAGTTTGCGGGAGAAAAATGACTTGAAGGCTTTCAACTAACCGTTTGTTGCCGCCATCAATTATTAAGCCAGCTGGAAAACAGAATTCGGCTTTTAGACGAGCCGAGTGTACTTTGTAATTACCTTCAATATTAGATTGGCTTGCTTTGCTCGTCAAACTGACTTATTTAAGGTCCTCGGCCCGTTCACCAGACCACCTGTCATCATGTAGTGCGTTAACGTCGACTCTTTTCATCGGTGATTTGAGCCTTGCTTGCATGCAGGAAAAGTAACTTTCAACTTAAGCGTCACAAGTTCAAGTAAATAAAGCAGGAAATAGTCATGTGCTATGGAAATTATGAGGCCTAATATGCAACTTCCTCAGAGAATTCATATCATGTGTGTCAAACATTGCTCCTTCTAGATTTAAAAATGTTTTTTTTTAACTCATTCAGTCCCAAAAACGTATAAATACGTTTTTGATACATTCTCATTCACTCCCAAAAACATATTTATACGTTTTTTTGTTTTGTTTTTTTGTTTTTTTAAATATTTTTTTTATGCTATAGCAAACAGAAGTCTTTAATATAGCTTCTGACCTGAAGAAGTCGCTTAAAGCAATGGTAGTATTACAAAAAATGGCCATCAAGTGGCAGAAGAGTATAAGAGATCAGCCATGTTCCAACAAGCTTTTTTTTCCCAAGTGTTTTCTTTTTTTTTTCTGATGACGAGAGTCTAATCTTTCTTTTAGTCGGTGTCCATGTTTTTATAGTACTAGAACATAATATTCTGTGGGCCTTGCAAAATCAGTCCAAATCCAGTCAAACAGCTGGGATTGTTTCAGTCAAAATGGCTGGGAGTGAAAGAGTTAATGTTTTGTTTGCTCATGTTACAGTATGTGGGGAGTCTGGACGTGCCGCGGCCCAACAGTCGCATGGAGATTGTGGCGGCCATGAGGAGGATCCGGGTAAGCAGATGATGGAGTCATGTTGAAAACACCACACGTTGATTTCACAAACAACGTCACTAAAACACAATTGAGCAATAATAAATGCGATAAAAATGTATTTGTGGGGACTGATGACGAGTTGTAATTCATTTTTAATTTAATTTTGAAAAGAAGAATGTCACCGATGTGCAACATGAAAAGCTAATGCCATCTGGTGGCAGAAATGACCTTAAAGGGATACGTGATGAATTGAGCCATTTTCAGCAGTAAAAAAAAAAAAAAGTTAATATTTTGTCTAAAATGAATGTGGTAACTTCATTATTTTTTCATGTACAATTAATACATTTAAAAAGTCATTTTTCTACTTGCTGTCAACTGATGATGACTTCACCTTTGCTGAGGAAGTAGGCAACCAATCATGACTCAGTTTACTGACCAAACCCTGAAACAAGTGAACCATGATTGGCCTCTACTGACTTCCTCAGCACAGGTGATGTCATCATCAGTCGACAGCAAGTCGAAAAACTAGAAACATTTCCGCAGCAATTTTGGATGTGACTGCTGACTCTTGCAAGGTGGAAAGTCGCATGCACTGAACAGTTTGCCAAATCCTGTTGAAATCAAGTCACTTCGTGTTGAAATCAGGTCAGTTCTGGGTCACTTCCTGTTGAAAGCATGTCACTTCCTGTTGATTTTAGACCACTTCCGGGTCACTTCCTGTCGAAATCGGGTCACTTCCGGGTTACTTTCTGTTGACATCAGGTCGGTTCCGGGTCACTTCCTGTTGAAATCAGGTCAGTTCCTGTTGATTTTAGGCCACTTCCGGGTGACTTCCTGTTGAAACAGGTCACTTCCTGTTGATTTTAGGCCACTTCTGGGTCACTTCCTGTTGAAATCAGGTCACTTCCGGGTGACTTCCTGTTGAAATCAGGTCAGTTCCGGGTCACTTCCTGTTGAAACAGGTCACTTCCTGTTGATTTTAGGCCACTTCCGGGTCACTTCCTGCTGAAAACCGTTTGGAAACTGATAGAAATATACTTTTTTTTTTTTTTTTTCTGATGAAAGAAGAGACTTTAATCTTTCTTTTGGTAGGTTCCATGTTTTTATAGCAATAGAACAGAATATTCAGTGGGCCTTGCAAAATCAGTCCAAATCCAGGGGGGGGTGGTTAGGACAGGATGTTGCTCCACCTCTCTTCCACTTACAAAACATAAAACATGTGAGCAAATAAGTCTTGGCTGACAAACACGCTGCCTTTCTTTTTTTTTCTTCTTTTCACTCTCTCTGTTTTTAGCTAATCTCTTGTTTGTGATTGGCCAGCTCGGGGTGCGCACCTGCCGTTCCCACGGCGACACACAATGTCTCGCAATCCCCCCCCCCCTTCCCCAACCTCCCGTCGATCCTTTGAGACGCGTGTGAGGCCGCTCTCCATTGCGGACCACTCGGCCGCTCTTTTCCTCCTACGACGACGACGTTTTTTTTTTTTTTTGTTGCTTTCACTCTTTTTTTTTTTTGCCTGGCGGCGTCGAAAAGTGCTTTTGAATGTGCCTCGTGCCGGGTGTCCTCGGCCACTTTTCGTTTGGATCGGTGGGGGGGGGTGTTACAGAAAGAACACAAATGGAAAGCCCCCCCCTTCCACTTCTGCCACCAAAATAGCGCACCTCCATTTCGTTGTCCCGCTTTGGACAGGAATAGATTTGAGGCTGAGTGAGGGCCAAGCAGGCGCTTCCCACTTTCAATTCCGATCGGCCCCTAATGGGAGTTTTTTTTTTTTTTTTAACGTCTCTTTTGTCCGACTGCCAAGAGTCTACCGGGGAATTTAGAGAGCACACGCAGCATTGCGGCAGCGGGAACTGGACGTGTGTTGGTCAGATTCACGACACGCAATATTGAGACAAAAAAAAAAGAAAAAATCGCTTTTCACAAGAAAATGGAAATAATGTTGTGAGACCTCATTTCTCGCAGGTGGGGGGATATATGTTCTAAGCCCACTTGCAATTGGTGGAAATATAGAGAAAGCATACTTAAAAAAAAAAAAAAAAAAAAAAAAGTTTAATTCCCCTCCCACACATTTCAAACATATGACAACACATTTATTTGTCACTCGCAGCTGTTAGCTGTAAAAACGGACAAAAAAATAAATAAATCAGTAAATAGGACATATTTAGTGATAGACCGACATGTTTTGTTTTTTTTCAAGGCCGATGCCGATACCGATTAGTAGTAGTCACGGAGGTCAATAAACCAATATTTCAAGCTGATATTCATTTGTAGTAAAAGAGAAAAATATTTGCATCAGAATTAAAAATAAGTAATTAAATAAATAAATACATAAATAAATACAAGCCGATATTCATTTGCAGTAAAAGAGAAAAATATTTGCGTTTGAATTAAAAATAAATAAATAAATAAATAAATAAATACAAGCCGATACTCATTTGCAGTTAAAGAGAAAATATTAGCATCAGAATTTGAAAAAATGTTTTTGTTTTTTTTTTAATTCATTTTAAACATATAAAGAATTGACAGCTTTTGTTGCTTTTGTTGTCCCAGCATGCAACATGTCCGAGACAACAAGGACAGAAGACGACAGATCGGTGCAAAGGTGGGGGCCGCGGACGGGGGCCACTGCTTTTTTGTTGTTGCTGCATCGGATATGCATTAGTGTGTTTTTGTGGGGAGGGGGTCTTTCCATAATGGGGGCCATTGTTTTCATCGATGCTGGCTTTAATGGCGGATGTACGCGAGCACGCAATCGCGGCTGACCTACAAGTCCAGTGGATCGGCTTCAAGCGCTTTAAGTCCCCTTTTGTCTGCCAAACGAGGCCGACACAAGATTGGACTTTTTTTTGTTTTCAATATAAATATCGACGCCTTCTTAAAATAATCGGCAAAGTCATTTTTTCCATACTCTCCAGGAAACACAATTTGTATCATCAAGAAATGATTTAGGCAAAAAAATATTTTTTCCAAAAAAAAAAAAAAAAATGATCTCAGCAATTATTTTAAGAGGGTGACGATATGGAAAATTGTTGTCACGTGTAAAACAAAGCCGATAATTGACAGAAATTTCTGCAGCTGGTTGCAGATATTTCAGTAAAACATTTTTTTTTTTTTTTTTTTTTTTTTTTAAACCGTCCATCCCAGACTGGAGTGATTGTTGTTATGTGTTGGACGCTGGCCAGCACTTCCCACAAATTCCTCCAGCCACTAGCTGTTATGTTTTTTTGCTAAATTTAGCATGCTAGGATGCTTTTCGGTCTACCCCGCCGCCCTTTTTTCTTTTCTTTTTTTTTTAAATGAAAAATACAAGAATTAGTTTTCCTGCTGAGGACATCAGCCAATAAGTGCCAGAAACTCCTGCAGCTGCTTGGTCCAAGAGGGCCAAAAATAACCCCGCCCCCCACCCTCCATCACTGCCACCACCCAAGTCAAGTTAGCATGACTCAGCTGCTTTTGTCAGAAAAAGGTCGCAGTCAAAAGCAACTGATGGCAGTGGACCTTTTGCAGTACATCAGCACAATCGATCGTTTGGTCGGATTGCTCAGCAAGGCTGGTTTCACGTCACCGTGCAAAAGTTAAAACAAAACAAAAACAACAACAAAATCACAGGACTGGACTAAGGAGTGTGGAGCCAAGCAGAGTTTCAACTTAAATAAAAACGAACTATTATGTAAGGGATAGACCGATTATCAAAGCAAAATGGTGCATTCAGGGTACTTTCACAGCGTCGGAAACTTTGGTTTTCTTCAATAAACATTTTAAGGGGAAAAACAATCAGCCATTTGGCCCAATTGGCGGATTGTTTTGGCCGATGTTTGAAGGGCGATAATCGGCCGATTATAATCGGTGGCCGATTAATCTTTTTTTTTTTTTTTTTTTTTTGCGTACTTTTCCATGGAAAGCAATCAGTGGCCGATCAATTGAAGAACTACTAGTTGTAAGCATACGGTGGGCCAAAAATTAGTTATGGTTTTTATGATATATTTTTTAATTGATCAACTGGTTAATCAGGTATCAGAATCGTATTCTGACAAATATCAGGATTGCCATTGCTGTCAAAAAAAAAGAATGCACATCTGTGGTGATTTAAAATTCAGAAGATGATGGCATCAACGTAAATAGTGCAGACTAGGGCGAGGCGAATATGATAATAATCATAAATATCCGCTCTTCCCGTAAACTAAAGCAAATATTGAGCCAAGTGGACCAGCGGAGTCTCAACGCGGCGAATGGCTCCACGCCTCAGTGCCTCCCTGACAGGCGCTGTGAAAGGACAGGCCGTCCCCTGGGCACCGAGGGGGGTTTGTTGCAGAGGCAAAACAAAGGAGCAACCTTAGCATGCCAAACACTTAATCTCGGTGTAGCCTCGTAAAGTGCACTCTCTCTCGGAGAAAAAACAAAAACAAAAACACCCATTTGGTGCACGGGGGCCCGAATGGACGCGGTGGTCGCCGCGGGCGTTCCATCGCGAGTGCCTGCACAAATTTTTGCAAAGCCTCCCGGTGCAATTAAAGGCTTCCTATTTGTGTGCGTTTGTCGCTTAAATACCAGCACGGTTAATAATGCATGAAGGCTTCGGGGCAACATTGATTTTTTTTTTTTTTTTTTTGTCTGCTCGCATCTGTGAATGCGAAATGAATTTCCTCACCGTGCGTGCGGCTCGTCATCTCAAACTCACGCCCTCGTTTGAGAGATTTGCAGGTGGCGCGTTAATGCCCACATTTGCCGTGACAGTATTCATAAATCAATGTCGGCGTTTTACACGCCGGCATTTCTCAACTAATCGGAACTGAACGACGACTAAAGACTATTTTTCATGTTTCAGTCATTTTCAAAAATTCCACATCAAGGCTGCGTCGCTCACGACACCCGCCGCGGATAGTCGCGCTAAGCTAGCTAGCTAGCAACAAGCTTGTTACTTCTGCGGCTATTATTTGTATTTTTTTTTCCCACTCACTCACCCACTCACTCACTCATTCACTCACTCACAGGAGCTTACATGTGTGAGTGACTGAGTAAAGCTATGGTAATTATTAAAAAAAAAAAAAAAAAAAGACAGCAGGTGGCAGCAGAGTATAAGAGATCAGCCAAGGCCATGTTCCAACAAAGTTTTTTTCCTCCGTGTTTTTGCCAGGAATGTGAATATTGACAAAACTTAGCTATATTCTAAGGCCTTCATATATCATAATATAACTTACTTTCGATTTTTTTGAGTAGAGGTATTTTTTTTATTTTATTTTTTTTAAAAAGCTTACTGCGTCTGGCTGGCTTTGAAGTCACATCACAGGCTAATGAAAGTCGTTTATCTGGACGTGTCACCGGCACATATCCCGCGCGGAGTCGTTGCCTGCTGCGCTTGTGTGAAGAGGATTATCCCGGAAATTTCCGGCTGCGCGGATTGTGAGGCCAATAAATGGATGTCGACCTTCCAAAAGACAATATAAATCATTTGGGGTTAACGGTTATTCATTTTTGAGGTTCCATTGGAAATGACAAAAAAAAACAAAAACATATCATGCCGACTTGAAAGCGAAATGGCTGACTTCCTGTGTCTTTTTGGGCACGGCTTCTTGAGACTTTTTTTTTTTTTTTTTTTTTTTGGTGGGTCTGCTCCTGATAGATGTGCGTACCAAATCTCATGTTGCTCACGTGAAACACGCTTCAGGGGCTGAATTTTCAAAATCGTGTTTATACTTTCATTTAAGTGCGGCTTGTTGGGGGCTGTTTATTTCAAGGAGCCTGTTTTTGGAGTTGGGGGCTCCATTGTGCTCCGTGCTCCAAACAGTCATCTCTTTGTAACAACCCCCCCCCCCCAACTCTAACCACAAAAAAAAGGAACAAAATTCCAGGGAAGTCCCAAAATCCCGGGAATTGTAATCAAGTTGTTGCTAGGTTGCAGCAATCTATAGGACCTTTTGTGGGTTGCAGTGCAGAGACACACAGAGAGAGAAAGAGACTCGTAAACATCATTTTGATGAAACAAAAGTTTATTTATCACTCCCACTTGAAATTTGCTGTAAAACTGCAGTCACATAAAATAAAAGAGGAAGGAAACATTTTATACTCAAACACAAAAATGTTCTACCAAAAAGTATCCTTTACTCAAACAGCCAGCTAGCTTAATGCTAACATTCATGAACTAGCAAAAATGAGCGTAGATTTTGCACTAATTATAAACCGCTTCTTCGTTAGCGTACATGGAACAACTCATACAAGCTGACACATAAAACAAAAGAATTAAACATTGCCTTACAAATTAGCTAGCTCAATGCTAACACACATGAACTAGCAAAAATGAGCATAGATTTGCGCTCATTATAAACCGCTTCTTCGTTAGCGTATATGGAACAACTCATACAAGCCGACACATAAAACAAAAGAATTAAACATTGCGTTACAAATGAGCTAGCTTAATGCTCACACTCATGTACTAGCAAAAATGAGCATAGATTTTGCACTAATTATAAACCGCTTCTTCGTTAGCGTACGTGGAACAACTCATACAAGCCGACACGTAAAACAAAAGAATTAAACATTGCCTTACAAATTAGCTAGCGTAATGCTAAAATTCATGAACTAGCAAAAATGAGCATAGATTTTGCACTAATTATAAACCGCTTCTTCGTTAGCGTACGTGGAACAACTCATACAAGCCGACACATAAAACAAAATAATTAAACATTGCGTTACAAATGAGCTAGCTTAATGCTCACACTCATGTACTAGCAAAAATGAGCATAGATTTTGCACTAATTATAAACCGCTTCTTCGTTAGCATACATGGAACAACTCATACAAGTCGACACATAAAACAAAAGAATTAAACATTGCCTTACAAATTAGCTAGCTTAATGCTAACACTCATGAACTAGCAAAAATGAGCGTAGATTTTGTGCTCATTATAAACCGCTTCTTTGTTAGCGTACATAGAACAACTCATACAAGCCGGCACGTAAAACAAAAGAATTAAACATTGCGCTACAAATTAGCTAGCTTAATGCTCATGCTGTTTGCGTGTGTGTGTTTTCCTTGAAATGTCCCGTTGAAAATGCTAGCGAACGCCTCCCGTCCGACAAACGCGAGAACAGAAACGTGAGCCCTCCGGGCGCCGCCGCTCGCGGAAATCGGGACGAGACAAAATCTCGTTTGAAAACGAGCGCAACCTTGGCACGCGGCAGCTCACTTGGCATCATTAGTTACAACTTAGGCGCCTTTGCCACTCGTCTACTTTCCCCCCCCCGCCTCGCCGCGGTTGACATCTTAGGCTCCTTCCTAATTGTTTGCTCCAGCGTCCATGACGGCGACGCGTTTCAGAAGCTTAAATATTTCAAAGCACTCGCTCAGCGGCATGGGGGGGGGGGGGAAGCAAATATTAAAATTTCATGCTGCGGATGTGAAGTTGCAAAATCCCTCTTTGCCGCCGTGGAGGGTGAATTATCAAGAAAGCGGCATGGACCTTATGTCTTTTGGTTTGGTGCGACTTGTTTGGATATTGATGTTTTTCCGAGCGATATGTTCATGCTCATAAAAGATTTGATTTTCCTCATTCAAATTCTAAATGTATTCTCACTATTGTTTTGTTATTCGGAGAATAAAGTGAGAACTGACAATCCTGCCAAACTTTTTTTTTTTTTTTTTTCCGTCTCTTCACTGGCCCTAATTTTCTTCCGTACGTTTCCAATTTATATATATATATATATATATATATATATATATATATATATATATATATATATATATATATATATGTATATATATATATTTTTTTATTAATTCAAAATTGCATGGTTTTCTATAAGTGTCATTTATCTTATATTATTACGACTTAATTCTAAAAAGTATTTTTTGTATGATTTGGTCAGTTGTTTTTCAACATTAATTTCATAAAATGCCTTTTTAGAATTATTTTCTTCTTTGTTGTCGTCTACATTTAATTTGCTTTTCTCATACCCCCCCCATACTATATATAACTTTATGTATAAATATATATTGCTAATTATGCCTTTATTTTTATTAATAAATTGCAACAAAGGAGATTCCTGGAATATTTTAACTTGTTTCATAAGTGCTTTTTTTTCCCCTTCATAATATATATATATATATATATATATATATATATATATATATATTTTTTTTTTTTTTTATATGACCCCTTTCTCCTAAACTTACACCTTTTTATCTGAAATAAAGTCTCACAAAATTATGATTTTAGCTTTCTGATTTTTATTTTCCCCCTCATAAGATTTTAACTTTATTTTCATAAAATTACTTCTTTTTTTTTTCTACTGTTATCATGCTAGTACTAGTTGGTATGAAATGTTTTCTCTACAAAAATAAAAAAAAACATTACAACTTTTTTTCTTTTTTTTTTTTTTAGCTTTGTTTTTTTTTAAATGACTTTTTCCCCCCTCATAATTAATTGTATGACTTTGTAATGTTTTTTTTTTTTATGTTTTCCCTCAAAGAACTCAATTTTTTTATTTTTTTTTACTTTACCTTAAAACTATTGACTTTTCTTTAGAAATCTGTACATTTTTCTTACACTATTTTCACTTTATTTTCATGTCTGTGAAAGAAGCTATACAAATGAAGCTTATTTACTTACTTTAACCAAATTACACGCTGCATCTCTTCCAGTGGAACTCGGTGCTGCCTGCCGTTTTTTTGTGGCACAATGTGGTACTACACTAATAAAGGTGCACAGGTAGTATAATAGTGTAATATTGCTTTTAATAGCAGGATTTCAAAAGATGAATCAATATTTTTGAGGGTGTGTCGCTGTGTCACGTTTCCCAAAATGAGCTTCCACTTGGATGAGCACGCGTACGATCCGGGCTGATGCGTTTCCTGTCGTCCCTCTGCAAAGACGTTCTGGATTTAATCAGCTCTCCCGGGGACTGGCTTCCGTATAATTAGCGGGCTGAAACTTTCATCGCCGTGGCTTGCAGCGGCAAAGCGGGTCGCTCGGCGTCGACGCACGCTTTTCGTCGTGACTCGCATATTTGTTGCGTTTCGTCACGATTTTGATTGCGTTTGTTGTCACGTCTGCTCGGACAGTACGAGTTCAAGGCCAAGAACATCAAGAAGAAGAAGGTCAACATGGTCGTGTCGGTGGACGGCGTCAAGGTGCTGCTGCGCAAGAAACAAAAGGTGAGCAGACGCCGACGCCAGCAGACGCGACGATTGCGGCCGACGCTAACGCGCTAACTCCGTTTTCCGCCCGCAGAGGAAAGAGTGGACGTGGGACGAGAGCAAGTTGCTCATCATGCACGACCCCATTTACAGGTTTGCTGCAAAACATTGGAGGGTTTTTTTGGGGGGTTATAATTGTTTAACAATTGTTTTGTCAGATTTTCCTTAAAAAATAAATTTTACATTAAATTTTCTGCATATTTATTTTCTATTTCTTACTGTTGTTTTTTTTAATAAATTGTTTGTTAGCAATTTTTTTTTTTTTTTTTTTTGGGGGGGGGGGCGGCATTTTTGATAGGTTTTCTTCTTTACTTTTTTATTTTTATTTTTTTTTTATATTTTGTTGAAGGTTTTCCAGTCTTTTTTTTTTTCCCCAAAAGATCTTCACTTGGCACTTTAAATTATTTTTTATACGTGATTTACATGTATTGTATGTAATGTTTTATTTTTGGTAGTTTTTTTCTTTATTTTTTCTTTATTTTATTTTATTTTTTTTTTATTTTTTTTGCTTATTTGTAATATATTTTTTTTAAAGGTTTTCCAGTCATTTTTTTGTTTGTTTGTTTTTGCCAAAAGATCTTCACTTGGCACTTTAAATTATTATTTTTTTTTATATACATGTTTTACATTATTTTAAATTTTTACATGATTTTTTTTTTAAAATGGTTTTATGCATTTTGAATCTATTTTTCTTTATGTATTTTATTTTTTTTTAAATTAGCTTTTGTACTTTTTTGTTCATTTGGATTCCAATTTTATTTTTTGTTTATTTTACACTTTTTTTTTGTGTATTTGTGCCTTTTCTTAGTGTTTTCCATACATATTTTCATTTTATTTTTTTACATTTTTCTTTTCTTTTACATTTAAAAATGTTACATTTTTAAATGATTTTTTTTACGCTGTTTTTAGAATTTCTTTGTCACTTTTTATTTTTTATTTTTTTTTACATTGTATTGTTCATAATGTTTGTCGCCGGAAGTTCCATTTTCAGTCTTTCTTTTCCCCCTTTGAGGATTTTCTACGTGTCGCACGACTCGCAAGACTTGAAGATCTTCAGCTACATCGCCAGGGACGGCTCCAGCAATTCCTTCCGCTGCAACGTCTTCAAATCCAAAAAGAAGGTCGGGCTCGACGCCTCGCTCGCTTTCGGTGAACGTCAGTGCCGTTGACGTCCGTCCGTCTGTCCGTCCGTCCGTCTGTCCGTCCGTCTGGGGCTGAGTGCAGACGCAGGCCATTCGCATGGTGCGGACGGTGGGCCAGGCCTTCGAGGTGTGCCACAAGCTGAGTCTGCAGCACGCCGAGCGGGACGCCGACGCCGAGTCGGCCGACGGGCGCGGCGGTGAGGGCCGATCGCGATCATTATGATGTCGCGCTTTGATTTCCATCCGGGCGCTTTTGCACCCGAGCAGGCCCGACGGGGGCGGAAGGAGAAGAGGAGGGCGGTCGCGGAGGAAGAGGAGGCGATGAGGAAGAGGAAGAGGACGCCGGCGCGTCGTCGTCGTGCGAGAAGACGGTCGGGGACGTCCTGCGCAGTCTGGCTGAGCTGAGCGTGGTCAAACCGGGACACACCGTCATGGTGAGACACGCACGCACGCACGCACGCACGCACGCACGTATGCTACATAGCAGCTTGCTATCATAATGATGCAAGTGCTACGCTAAGCACGTTCCGAACTTCATCGTAAACATTCTATACGAGCCCACGCTTACTGGACACTTGATTAGGTACAGCTGAGAGTCGTTCCTAATATTTTGACTCACTTGGGGCATCCCTGATTGATGACGTCATTTGTTTGAAGATGTTTTTTTGTTTTTAAATTAAAATCCCATCAATTAAATTTTTCTTTTCTTGTATTTTTTTATTATGTTTTCCTATTTTCCAAATTTATTTTCAACATTTTTCATGTTAATTTTTCTCCATTTCCTACGGTTTTGTTTTATTTATTTTTTTTCTTTTTCACGTGTATGTTTTCTATTTCTTTATTTTAAATCATTCAGTACTTATTGTTTACTGAACGTTTATTTATTTACATATTTTCCATGTTTTTGTTTTCTTTTTACGGCTTCGACTTGTTTTTCCAAATCCATGTTATGCTTTTTAAAGCTTGTTTTTACCCCCAATTTTTTTTTTTTTTACATTCCAAAGTTTTTTACTTTTTAAACATTTGTATCCATGTATTTGCATACCATGCATATTTTTTTATTTTATTTTTATTTTATATTTTATTTAAGTCTCCCCCTCCACACATTTCTCACTTACTGTATTTTTCAAAAATATTTTTCCCTGAATTTTTCATTTTCTTTCTTTTCTTTTTTTGTTTCCTCAAAGTTTTTTTTATTTCCATATTTCCACGTTTTTTTTCTTTTCTTTCCATTTTACAGCTTCGACTTGTTTTTCCACATCCATATTGTGTTTTTTTTAAAGCTTGTTATTACCCACAATTTTCTTTTACATTACATTAGTGTATGTTTTAATTTTTCAAATGTATTTACCATGCATATATATATTTTTTTGTATTATATTCCCCCCCACCACCACCACACACATACACACATTTTGTCACACTTACTGTGTTTTTCAAAAATATATTTTCCCCCAATTTTTCATTTTCATCATTATGTTTGCATTGAGTGTGTAGTAGCACCAAAATGCATCAGAGAGGACGATTTGTCTGGACTGGAGCAGACGGAATGATCATTTGGCTTCGGCTGCCCTCTAGAGGCAAGCCAGTGGAGGTGCAATCGTCATGTTTTTTTTTTTTTTTGTTTTTTTTTCGTTCAGGACTTTTCCGGCAGGTCCTTGTTCACCGTGACATCCCAAGGCGCGACCCCCGGCAGCCCCGGCGGCTCGCTGGCGTCGCGTCACTACTTGCATCTCCTTCAGCAGCAGCTGCAGCAGCAGCAGCAGCACACGCAGGTGGCTGTCGCTCAGGTGAGGGAAGACAAAACCTTTTCAAGTTTGAACTCAAGCAACAACAAAAAAAAAGACAAACGGGAGGTTCATGCACTCTGCTTTTGATTGCTGTTGTTGAGATGCCCGTCTTATGGCACTAGGGGGCAGCACTAGCTCAGTCATGCCGGCAGCAAATTGTAAACAAACGTTGCTGGTGGTTTGATTGTTTTTTGCCATTTTCTTGTAAATTTTTAGGCGCAGCTGCTGAAGGATCAGATGGCGGCGGAGAGCGCCGCCCGCGTGGAGGCGCAGGCGCGCTCGCACCAGCTGCTCCTGCAGAACCGCGACCTGCTGCAGCACCTGGCCCTGCTGGTGCGACAGCTCCGGCAGCTGGAGGCCGGCGGCGGCAAAGAGGCGGAGCTTCAGCCGCGGGAGGCGCCGCTCAACGGATACGGTGAGTTGCCGCATAGTAATCATTTTTAGAAATGTTTGGAATGCTAGTTTCTGTTAGCTTGTCTATGGCGTTACGCGACATTATACGTAAGCTTTAAGCTACGAGGGGATGTTCTTTTGACAAAAATGGTATGGTTTGATTGAACAATTTTTGAACACTTTTCTGTCAGTTTTACGATAAACTTTGTCCTTTTTTGATAGTTTAAAATGGGTCAACATGACTCAGATGGTTTTTAGCTATATATCTAGATTTGAGTCCAACGTCAGGTTCAAATTCGCAAATTTTATTTCATTTTTTATTTGTCAAGTTTTATATTTTTAAAGGTAATTGTTAAATTGATTTTTTTTCAACAAGATTTTACTATTAAATAAAAAATGGTGAATATTTACTACCGCCCTAATTCAATAAATAAATAAATACATACATACAATTTAACAAATTAAAAATAAACAAATTAATAAAAGAGAGAGTACAAAAAAATTGGTACCGTTAAGTACAATGATGAACATTTACTACCACCCAAATAAATCAATAAAATTCAACAAATGAAAAAATAGACAAATAAAAAGAAAGAAAGAGAGAAAGAGAGAGAGTACAAAAGTACAGAGAATTGGTACCGTTTACTACAATGATGAACATTTACTACCACCCAAATAAGTAAAAAAATAAAATTCAGCAAATTAAAAAAAATAAACAAATTTAAAAAAAAAAAAGAGAGGGAGAGTATAAAAGTACCGAAAATGATGAACATTTACTACCACCCAAATAAATAAATAGAGAGAGAGAGAGAGAGAGTGCGAGACTACGAGACTACAAAAGTACCAAAAATTGGTACCGTTGATTACCGGTACCGATTCCCAGGTACCGAGTATTGGAACCGTACCAGTTGAAATATAAATAAAAGGTACTCATCCCTACCCAGCAGATTCTTTTTTTTTTAACTTTACAATAGGTCAATTTTATCCAACAAAAGAACAGATTTTTTGCGTTGTGGAAAAGCTTACCACACAAAAATAAGAGTAAAAGTGCATCTTACTGCCATCTAGTGGAAGAGCGATTCAATGTGAAATGCATCCGGTTTATCGTACCAATGAAGTGAAACGGTGTCATTGCCCAACACTCACCTGCTGATCTCACACGTTTGGGAGAACGCAGCCAACAAACTTGTCGTCTTTGCAGCGCTTCCCACGTCGACGAGGCCGCACTCCCTCAATCTGAAGAAGCTCTGCGGCGGCGGCGACGACGGCGACGCCCTGCAGCAACTCCTCACGTCCGCGCCCGGGCGGCCGTCGCACGCCTCCTCGGACCCGGGTGTCTCCGATTCCTTCCCGCTCAGCCCGGGGGAGGACGACGACGACGACGACGGTCGCCTTCCCTTCGCCCCGGCGTCCGACGAGGGCGGGGCCGCGTCCGACGAGGTGGCACCCGCCGTCTCGAGCAGGAGGGCGTCCGGCGTGGAGGAAAAGTAAGACAAAAGTCCAAGGATTCCCTTCTTTACATGCCAAGTGGTTAGCCAAACATTCTAATGTTGACGTTTAGCTTTGCTAGTGTTCATTTCCTCAACAGAAACTAAACTAAAATAATTTGGTCAACACACAGTTTTCACCGGACTAAAACGAGACGAGACTAAAACCCTCATTAATAAACAATAAGTGGGACTAAATCAGCATGCCTTTTGGTTGACTAATGAAAACGAGACAAAAATTCTATGATTTTGTAAAATCTTGTCTCTGCTAATCTGTCTGATTCACGGGGGAAAGGTGGGGAAAAAAAAAAGAGTAAATAAATTATAGTTCTAACAACTATAACGTTCCAAAAATCATGTTAAATGCGACTGCTAACTAATAATGGCTAACTTACTAGCTCATAGCATGTGAAGTTTTTTATCAAAAAAAATGTGATGTGAAATCATTTTAGATCCAAAAAGGTTCAATATAACCTGCTGACAAAAAAATATATAAAATGGTTGACCTGACTGAAACTAGACTAAAACGTTGACAGTTTTTGTTGACTAAAACTAGACGAACAAAATGACGTTTCCTTGGACTAAAATAACGACTAAAATGTGGGATTTATAGTCGACTAAAAATGGACTAAATAAAAATGGGATGAGGTTGACTAAAAAAAACTAACAAGCGTGACTGAAATTGGACTAAAACTGCCACTAAATTTTTCGAAACGACAGACTGACTAAAAGCTTAAAATGAGGACATAATGGGCTGCCCCCTGTAGGTCAACATTGGAACTAAACATTTTATTTTTTGTTATCAATATTTTCATTTATTTTTTTTCCACATGCCTACGACTCAAAAAATAATGCGATGTTGTTGTAACACAGTGATGAAGTGGTTCGCAAGTCTGCCTCGCAGTCCGTAAATCTGGGTTTGAATCCCTGTTTGAGTTTGGTGTGCTCAAGTTGGATGACGGTTTTGAGGATGACAAGAAAAAAGTGCAAGAGCTCATTCATAGTGTTTGATCATTTCATGCTTGCTCGTGTCCTGACGCCATTTTTTTTTTTTTTTTTTTGCAAAACCTTCCGAAAATGCTCTATAGAAAAGAAACGGATGCAAACACGACCGTTTCCATCAAAGAAATCCTTGCGTCAACATTTGAATCTCCATCAATTGCCCCCCGAGACGTTCCATCGCGATGTTTTTCTCCGCCGCGACGCCGACATCAAGTGCACAATTACTTTTTAATCAGCTTTTTAATCCCCTTAAAGCCGCCGAAAGCGCCAATGAGGGAAAATAATCCCCTCGCTACCAGACCCGCTTTCTTTTTCTTTTTCTTTTCTTTTTCTTTTTTTTTTTTGTCTTAATGTTTTTCTTTTACAAGCGTGAAATCCCAGCGCGTTAAAGCAGATTGCAACAATCAGATTGCGTCCGTTCAAGCATCTGCATCCTCACACAAAAAAAATAAAATAAATTGTTGTGATGAGGGAAAAACATACAAATGAGGAATAATATAGGTCGAGGAAACATACACAATTCTATTTATTTTTTTTAAATTTTCCTCTGTCAAGCGTAATACAAATCAAATGTGGTGTTCTGTATTGATTATTATAGATTATTATGTTCATATTCAACCTTCACACGACTGCTACTTTACACTCGGGATGTGTCCAAACGTCACGATATGAAGGTCACGATACGATAATACGATAATTTTGTCGGTAGGTTGGCGATAAAAAAGGTCACAATATTGTCAAAATAAAAAAACAAACAAAAAAAAATAATAGTGTTTTTGCAATGAAAAATATAAATATATATGTAAAATATAGAAATATATATAAATTGAGGCACTAATACAAGCATTACAATAATTTAAGAAAAAAAATATTAATAAAATAAAAAAATTAAGTAATTAATAATTATTTAAATGAAATAATAAATTCATATATACAATAAATTGAGTTCCTCCACAAGTACGGGACTGTCTCGGAAAATTTGAATATTGTGATAATATTGTGACAATATTGTTTTAATATTGCTGATTGTGGCTTTTTTTTTTCCCTTGGTCTGAGGAAATATTGCAATATTTTGAGATAAGATGTTTGAGTTTTTAAGCCATAATCAGCAATATTAAAATAATAAAAGGCTTGCAATATTTCAGTTGATTTGTAATGAATCCAGAATGTATGACATTTTTGCTCATTTAATTGCATTACAGAAAATAATGGACTTTATCACAATATTAAAATTTTCTGAGACAGTGCTGTGTATTATGTTGCCCTTCATCTGACCATTATCGTGGATTTGAAACATAGAAGGGCCAAAACATGCCTTGTGAAAATTACAGTGCACTAAAAAAAAAAAAAAGTAGCCACCAGAGGGTGCTAGAACTGCACAAATGGAAATCAATTTCTTGTCTTGTATCCCCCCCCCAAAAAATTGCAATTTAAATTATTGCGAAAATAAAAGGTAGATAGAACATGAAATGTAATTGTTTACATTACATTACACAACGACTGCGTTCCAGGTGTTTAGAACATTCAATTTGTGAATATGCCACATTGCGTATGATATGAATGTCGTGTGTGCGTTTTTGTTCTGCTCGCCCGGTGAGGTTGAGGTCGCTGGCTGGCTGGCTGCGGTCTAATCTAATTGTTGACCTCTTCTCGTCAGGTGCCAGGATCCCGTCCTGCTCGTCCTCTTGCTCCTCTAATCCAATCCAAACAAACGCACGCAAAAAAACGACGCTCTTCCTCTTTTCCTCCTCTTCCTCTCCTCCTCATCCTCCTCTTCCTCCTCCGTTATGTGAGTATCACGTGCACAAGCCAAGTTACATCATCGCGTCTCAGTCGGGCCAATCGCGCGGCGGCGAGCGCACCGAGCGGGAAATCATCGATGGAGATTAAAAAAAATAAAATAAAAAAGTGCAAATTTTTCATTTTACATTCTTTTTACCATCTTCATGATCGGCACCGCTAACATAAGAAGTAATCATCGACTCACCTTTGAGACCCTCACGCAATTTTAGACAACAGCCACGATATTAAAATATTCTCATTTCATATCCAGGCTGGCTGGCAATAACATTCAGAAGTGTTTTCATGAAGAAAACAAATAAATAAATAAAAAATGAACAATAATTACCATTGAAAGCCGGTAATCAAATTGCAACATGACAAGTCGTGTGGTCGGCAAACCTGTCGGCTTAAAAAAAAAAAAGAAAAAAAAAAAAGAGGTTGGAGGTTATGGAGGACCAAAATTCAAAATCAATAAATGACTAAATAAAAATGGATATAAAAAATATCATTCGAAAATGATATCTAAAAAAAAATATATAAATGGAAATAAAAAGACCCCCCCCCCCAAAAAAAAAAAAAAAAAAATATATATATATGTATGTATGTATGTAGATTTTTTTGGGGGGGGGTCTTTTTATTTCCATTTATATATATTTTTGGATACACATACACATTTATACACATAAATACATACACTTGTATTTAATTTTTAATTATATTTTTTTTATATCCGTTTTTATTTATTTAGTTATTCATTAATTTATTTATTCTTTTATGTATTTATTTAGTCATGTATTTATTTGTTTAGCCATTTATTTATTTATGTATTTATTTAACCATTTAGTTATTTAGTCATTTATTTATTTATTTAGCTATTTATTTATTTATTTATTTATTTATTTATTTTGTCATGATAGGCCGTTTGCAAAGGCGGAGTCCAACCCAACACACACTTAGGACCGCCCCCTCATTTGAATAATATTTCGACTTGGCAGTACGGCCCAAAACTGCCAAAATTCAAAATAAATAAATAAATGACTAAATAAATAAAGAAATACATGAAAAAAAATGAAAATTAAAACAGATGTAAAAAAAATATATATAATTCAAAAATTAAATACAAATGTATTTATTATGTATATATATTATATACATATATTGCTCTTTTTAGTTCCATTTCATTTTTTTATATATAATAACTTGAATTATATTTTTATTCTATCCATTTTATTTTCACTTTTTGTCATTTATTTATTTAGCCATTTATTTATTTATTTTGTACTTTGGCAGTTTTGGTCCTCCATAGGAGGGCTTAAAAAAATGAAAAAAAGAAAAAAGCTGTGAAGATGATGAAGAGGCTTTTTTTGTGCATGAGGCGCCGTTAAGGTGAAAAGTGCTGAGTCAAACCGCGTTAACAAGACCTGCAAAAGGGAGAGAAAAAAAAAAAAAGAGGCTTGTGGAAAACATGCAAGCGCAGCACAAGCGACAACAAGATTGGAAAAAAATCCCCTTGTTGGCTGCTTTGACTTACAAGTTGCGCTCGTTCCAAAAACGTTGCAGCAACCAAATCGTTCAAAAAAAAAACAAACGAAAAAAAAATCAAAAACGGGATCTTTCTTAATGGCGTGCCCTCCCTCAAAGAGTTGGACACGAAAAACCTCCCTGGTGTGCGCGGCGGCCATTAGCGAGCTCGTTTAGCATTTCCTGCCTTTGCTATTTTTATTTATTTTTTCCCCAAGTTAGCGAGCGAGACCGGAGCGCCGATGTGATGTTGAGGAAGGAAGCCAAGCTCGTTAGCATGCGCGTGTCGGTGTCGTGCCTCGTTATTGGGGATTTTGCGTGCCACCTGCAGAAAAAAATCTGCAACATGCAGCTGGGAAATGCTGGCAAGAAATTGTCACTTGTTGGATATTAACATCACTTTGATCAAAAAAATGAAAAGGAGATTCTTGCCTCTCCAAATCAGGCGAAGCAGTCCAAGTTTGCCAAACAAAACATGACAAATTTGACTCTATTTAAACCCCAACATTTCCAAACAAACCTTGGATTTTCATTTTACAAAAGTCTGTTAGCATATCGCTAATATATAATGTGAAATGCCATAGACAGACAATAAAACGTGGGGGAAAAAAAGTAAGTATTAATTAAAGTGAATAAAGTTGATTTTTTTTCTTTTTTTAATTATTGTTATATTCTAAAATAGGCGACTGATTTTTTTTTTTTTTTGTCATACAAGAATGAAGTGTAATTGCATATCCGCTACAGTAGGTGGCAGTAGAGCTCGTTTTTTTTTTTTTTTTTTTTTTTTTTTTTTTTTTTTTTTTTTTTTTATTTCAGGAAAATTGATTTACTTCAATTTTTTTCTGTGATAGACAATAAAATGTGGGAAAAAAGTATTAAAGATTTTTTTTATTTTTTTTTTTTTATTTGTTATTATTGTTATATTCTCAAATAGGGGACTGTAATTTTTTTAGGTAGGTGGCAGTAGAGCTCATGGTTTCTTTTTTTTAAATTTATTTATTTATTCATTTATTTATTTTTTGTTATATTCTCAAATAGGCGACTGATTTTTTATTTTTTTTTGTCAGACAAGAATTAAGTGTAATTGCACATCTGTGACAGTAGGTGGCAGTAGAGCTGGTTTTTGTTTTAAATTTCAGGAAAATTGATTTACTTCATTGTTTTCTGTGACAGATTATAAAACGTGGGGAAAAAGTAGTATTAAAGTGAATAAAATAGATTTTTATTATTTTTCTTCCTTTTTATTTTTTATTATAATATATATTATTTTATGATTATATTATTTTTTCTATTGAACATAAGCAAATGTCTGTTGTATGCAGGTACCAGGCGCCCGTGCCAAAGCTGGACCCTCCTCCCCCCACCCAGAACCGGAAGCGCGCCAGCCGGACCTTGTCCCCGGGCTGGATCCCGGACTCCGCCGCCGCCGGCCCCCCGGGCCCCCCCGGCCCCCCGGGCCCCCCCGGCCGGAGCCCTCCCAGCCGCGACAGCCTCCTGTTCACCTTCGCGGACGCGACGCCCGGCTCGCTGTCGTCGGCCGACTTCCACTCGCTCGGCAGCTCGTGCTCGGCCAGCGACGACTCGGGCGTGCGCTCCGAGACCAAGTCGCTGCTCTCGCCTCTGCGGGACGACGACGACGCGTTCGGGGACGGCGGGACGCTGCGCGACGGCCGCCGGGGGAGTCCGGACTCGCCGCCCGCCTCGTCCCCGCCCGTGAACGAGACCCGCCTTCACATCAGCTTCTCCGAGGACGAGCTTTTGGAAAACTGCCAGGAGGAGCACGGCATCCCGCTACGGAGTTAAGGGAACACCTTTTTTTTTCTTTTTTTTTCTTGCATCTCTTAGTTATTCCAGCCATGGACAGATTTAGTATTTTTATAATGGAAAATCACCACCATTTAAGCTACTTTTTAGGGATTAGAAGGAAATCACATAGAAGTTGTTTTGCACTTGACTGTATTCCGAAACATATCACAAATATTTTCTCTCTTTTATTTTTAAAGATAGTTAGCGTTAACGTTCTTGTTTATTGTTCATCCCAAACGCAGCAATATTTGGAGAAGCCTCCACGCCAGCCAAGCACCTGATTGGATGAGTGACAGAAGGAGTAAGGAAGTCAGACAAAGGAAAAGGACCCCCCCCCCAAAAAAAAAAAAAAAAAAAATGCAGAAGTCATCAGATTCAGCTCTGGTTCATCAACATACAGTTGCAAAACTGTGACGTGTGCAGGGGGTGAGCAAAAGTTTTATATTTAAGAATATTCAAGAAGAAAAGTACAAATTTTTCAAGGAAAAAAAGTCACAAACCACAAAAAATATTTGGAATGTCATGGGGGCAAACTGCAAAAATTCGAGAAAATATGTAAAGTTATAGAATAAAGTGGAGATCAAAAAGTCGTCATGTTAGCATAAAGGCAATGCTACTTCGAGAAAAAAGTCATCATGTTACATGGTTGTAATGTTAAAATATGAAAGTTACAAGAATATGAAACATTCATTTCTTAAAAGGGAAAACGACAGTCGAATAATTGCAATGTGGAAAAAGTCATTCAAAAAATGAAGAATAAAGTCGTAATGTTACACAAATTTTTTTTTTGAATGAAATGAGAAGAAAGTTGTCATATCAATGAGGAAAAAAATGAAATGTGAAAAGAATAAGCTCAAAACATGACAGCAACAATTGCAGAAGCAAAAAAATTTATATTGCAAAAAACAGTAAAATAAGTTCGTATCACAGCAATAACTAGAGCAAAATATTGTCATTTTAATGTGAAGAGCAAGTCTGTAAAGTTATGAGAATAATGTCATAAGAAGAATTATTCTGGCACAACCCAAAAGTTGTAATGTAACGTGAGGAAATATTAAATGTGTAAATGAAGTTTTAAGTTTCAAGGATATTTGTAAAGTTACAGAAATTGAATCTGAATGTTATGAGACGGAAAAGTTGTAATTTTTCTGAACATCAAAATTCCCACAAAACGTGAAACTTTGTGACTTTTTCTTATAAATAAATGCATCCTGTACTTCACTTATTGTCATTACATTCTGATTTTTCCGAAGGGGGAAAAAAAAAAATTCCATGTGGTTCTGACTTTTTTTCTTTGAAAAATGTGATATTGCAACTTCTTGTAAAGTTGGAACTCAATTTTGATGTAAAGTGTGAGCGCAGTGATGGATTGTCGTGACAAAGTTGAAAGGTGTGAAATGTCGGGTCTGCGAAGGCGGAAAAAAAAAAAAGCAATAAAAATGAATAGGGGTGAATTTGTGTGTGTTTTTCTTTGTATGTTAGCTGCCGCTTTGATGAAAATGTTAGCAAATGACGCTAACTGTTTTGATTATGCACAGCAAAAATGCTATCAGGAACGACTTTGAATTTCTTTGAAAATTGTCGCTAAATATCCTTCTGTAACTTGTGATGGAAACTTTCCACCCAGTTGGCCTTTACAGCTAGCTATGCTAGCTATCTTGCGTTCCAGTTGCTAGCTAGTTTTTCAAACGTCATCTTTACATTTTTTTGTTTTTTTAAACAGCAATATAACCTGGAGTATAAACAGATTAAGCACAAACGCTATCAGGAACGACTTTTGGCATTTATTTATAAGTTGTCGCTAAATATTCTTCTGTAACTTGTGATGGAAACTGTTTCCACTCAGTGGGCTTTACAGCTAGCTATGCTAGCTAGCTGTCTTGCTTTCCAGTTGCTAGCTAGTTTTTCAAACGTCATCTTTACATTTTTTTGTTTTTTTAAACAGCAGTATAACCTGGAGTATAAACAGATTAAGCAAAAACGCTATCAGGAACGACTTTTGGCATTTATTTATAAGTTGTCGCTAAATATTCTTCTGTAACTTGTGATGGAAACTGTTTCCACTCAGTGGGCTTTACAGCTAGCTATGCTAGCTAGCTGTCTTGCTTTCCAGTTGCTAGCTAGTTTTTCAAACTTCACCTTTACATTTTTTTTTTCAACAGCAGTATATCCCGGAGTATAAACAGAATAAGAAAAATGCTAATAGTTAGCTCTGTGGCACATTTGGTTTTAAGGGTAAGTCAACCGCCAAATTTTCTTTACAATATGTTGTACGTGTTCCCACTCGTCTAAACACGGCATTCTGGTTAATATTGTGTTTGTGTGATATGAGTTAAAGCAGCAAGTTCCACCCGTTTTTAGCCATCTCGGGGGGCGGCCATTTTGCCCACTTGTGTCGAGTGAAAATGACATCAGAGTGGCTCAGGTAACAACCAATCATGGTTTTGGGTGGGGGGGGGGTTACTTCTCCATTAAAGTTGCCTCGCTCTCTCGGTCACTTATTAAACATCCTTCCAAGCGCAATTTGTGATGGAAAGCTTCCACCCAGCCTGCCTCTCAGCGAGCCGTGCTAACTGCTAACTCTTGATTCCCAGCTGCTAGCTATTTACTCGTGGATTCAAGCCCATTTCTCCGTTCGGCCTTGGCTTGCAGTTGCAGCCTTCCTAAAAAGGAGCGTCTGAGAGCGAAGTTGTCTCTTCTCAGAAGCTAAATATAGCATTCGGAGATGACCGGCAGTGATGTTTGTTTTGGTTTTTCCTCCTCCCTTAGAGAACGGAACACCTGCTCTGAGGTTTTTCGTTCATGACGCGCCGCCGCATCTTCCGAGGGGGACTGAAGCTCATTGAGGTGAGTGGCGCTACAAATAAACGTGTTGCGTAGTAACGGTATCACGGTGGAGCTCTTCAAGGCCAAACATGTAAACAGTTGAAAGTTGTCATTTGCGTTATTTAGCCATAAATTGAACAACGTGTAACTTTTTGTCATTTCCTACTAAATTCTGGTTGTCTTAATAGGCACTTTATGAACCAAATTTGTTTACGATTACATTTGGCCTGCCAAGTAAATGGGAACGCTCGCCGCCTTCCCACATGCTCAATGAAGAACTAAAAAAAAAAAAAGATGCTGATTTTGGAATTACAGTTACACAATTGGCGCCTTATCGTATCCTGCATGAGTCATCATCGTGTTGCTAGTTTACAAATGAGCAGTGTACACGCACGATTCGTCAATGAATCAACAAAGCCATGTAGATATTAATCGATACATGTTAAGGCATATATATATATTTTTTTTTTCGAGTTACCTCGCTGTACAATAAATGATACTGTCACCTCTTGACTGCAAGTGTATGTGAGTGTATGACATTATTAATAAAAGTGACACGGAGCGCTAAGTCAGCCGGAACGGGAACGCAGCTTTGTCATCTTGGCCGATTTCAAAGTCAATTTATTTTTCCGGCGAGAGAACATCTTCAAAAAATAACAAATAAACAAACTGACTTTTGTTTTTTTTTATCCCTCTAAGAATCGCAAATTAATAATCTGGATGCACATTTGTCTCCATTTCTTTGATTTCCTTGTGTATGTGAAAATTTAGCAATTAATTATTAATTGATACATTATTTTTTTCGCATCTCTTAAGACCAGGGGTGTCCAAACTTTTTCCTCCGAGGGCCACATACAGAAAAATAGAAAGCTGCAAGGACCGCTTTGATTTTATTTTTATTTTTTTAGTTATTTATTCACAAGTTCATTTCCAAACCAGCAAAAAAATGCATCATTTGACATCTTTTTTCCGTCAATGGCAGTGAATGAGTTAAACATGGTAAAGAATCAATGAAGCAATTATAAATTGTTGATATAATGTACAGTTACTTATTGAAAACTGCTAATAGTGACCCCTGTGTGCCACGAAAATAGATATGCCTCTCCTCTTTGTATACAGCAATGCCTGTTCTTAAAGCGCTTTATAAATAAAGTTGAGTTGAGTGTTTTTTAGACAGCCACCCACCAGATGGCGCTACTTGCATGCGCCCACAAAACAGCCCGATTTCAGCATTCCCCAAACCTCCGACACCAGAATGTGAGGCGTTCATGCTAACCACTTAACAACTACGCTGCTCGTATTTATGGCCCCATTTTGAAATTGCTTCTTTTGTCATTATGTAAAAATAATAATAATAATAATCACCTGACCTCAGTTGTACTTAGCAGCATGAAATTGGGCAAGCTTGTCCGCCGTGAACAAAAATGTAGAAAAGTCTCAAGGGTCCAGGTTGATAAAACGCTCAGGAAATTGTCCACTTTGCTTCGTTAATGCGCTCGGTCTGTTGACCGTCTGCACCTGCTCATTTGCGTCACACGCGAAAACATTTTCCGGGCCTGCTGGAGAGGGGAAATATGATGATTATGATTCCCTCTCGGCGCTGGTGGCTGATGAATTGATTGGCGGGAAGCTGACGCAGACATGCAAAAAAAACAAACAAAAAAAAAACATGGCGGCCTGGCAATCTTGTCCACACGCACATAAAGACGTGATTGATCACTTCCTGTGAGGTTGATTTATGTCTTTTAATTTACCTCTCCATTTTTCGACTTCCTGTTTTTTTTTTTGTTGTTGTTTTTTTTTCGTACCTGCGTCACGTTGCCCAAACGCGCCATCTCTGGCGCCATCTTCCAATCATTTCCTGCTCCCTGAGTCGTTATCTGCTGTGAGACGAACGCCGGCTTTGGCAGCGGCCGCGACCTTGGCGAGAGTCGCCGGTTTGTCCTTGCCGCCGTCCCCCTGCATGGCAACGACACCCTAATTAGCGCGGGTGCTGTCGGGAAACGCACGTTAGTCGCGTTGGACGTCCTTCTGCACCGAAACGCGACATAGGTGTCCATTTTTAACAAAACGGGCTTACTCAAATGTAGCGAACTTAACTATTTTTTTTTTTTAAACTTATTTTTAAGAGAGCATCCAGACTTTCACATATGAGTCAACGTAACGCTGCACGGCTCCCACAGAGTGAGAACGAGCGTTATACAACACTTGACACGCAGCTAACGTTCAATAAAGTGAAGGGGTTTGTTCGAAAGCTATTTTAACACTTTGAATTGGTTAGTAATGCATAAAATTGGCGATGTGGGGACAGACCAAACGCATTAACGAGATAGATCAACCTATTTATCTTGCTAGCTAGCAATTAGCCTGTATTGCTAGCTCACTCTGTCGTGGCTTAATATGTAGTGCCCTCATTCTGTTTGGCGATTCCTGTCACGCGACCGCCGTTACCTGGTACGACGCACCAGCGCATAAATTATTACAAACGAAAACGTTTTAAAACTGTATTTTATTTCCTTTGTCGTACAACATAGTTTCAATCAAAACAAATTAATTATTTCCATAGTAGATATTTAATGCTTTGATTCTTTGATTTTAATGCATTGTGGGTAATTTTGAGTGCCCTACATTTTTGCACCCTAGACATTCTACAAAATGGCAGGAACCCTCAGTATGGCACTATACAGGGAGTAGGGTGCACATTCGGACACAGCATCTAGCTTGCTAGCTAGCTAGCTTTCTAGCTAACTATTAATCCATCTACCTTTCAATCTATCTTGCTAGCTGGCTAGCTTTCTAGCTATTATAATCTATCTATCTATCTATCTTGCTAGCTAGCTAGCTAGCTAGCTTTGTAGCTAACTATCTATCTATCTATCTTGCTGGCTGTGAGCTTTCTAGCTATTATAATCTATCTATCTATCTTGCTAGCTAGCTAGCTAGCTTTGTAGCTAACTATCTATCTATCTTGCTAGCTAGCTAGCTAGCTAGCTTTGTAGCTAACTATCTATCTATCTATCTTGCTGGCTGGCTAGCTTTCTAGCTAACTATCTATCTATCTTGCTAGCTATAGCTAGCTAGCTTTGTATCTAACTCTATCTTTCTATCTATCTTGCTAGCTGGCTAGCTTTCTAGCTAACTATCTATCTATCTATCTTGCTAGCTAGCTATCTAGCTAGCTAGCTACCTTTGTAGCTTATTATTTATCTATCTTTCTATCTATCTTGCTAGCTGGCCAGCTTTCTTTCTTTCTTTCTTTCTATCTATCTATCTATCTATCTATCTATCTATCTAGCTAGCAAGCTAGCTAGCTTTCTATCTATCTATCTATCTATCTAGCTAGCAAGCTAGCTAGCAAGCTAGCTAGCTTTCTACTATCCATCCATCCATCTATCCATCTCAATTAGATTTTCCTCCATTCAAAGCATGCAGTGAAATGTTCCACCTTGATAGTTTTCTGCAAGAGTGCATTGCTGCTAAAGTGATCTGTCTTTCTCTCTTATTATTGGCTACCTTGTTATCTCTCCATCTCTTCTCTATCGCTAACTCCATCCATCCAATAACAAACACACGGTGACGCAGACCACAGCTTCTTTTGTGGCAGTGATTACGATTTGCAGTCAGTGTCGCTCCCTTTGCGTCCATCCGCATCGCGACCTTGTCCTTGCCGAGATAAAAGGGGGCGATTGGCTCTTTCGTTATGCTTTTCCCAGCTTCTTTTTTTTGTCATGTACTTTCTTTCTGATGGACTGTTGCTATCTGTCTCATGTTTTTTTTTTTTTTTTTTTGCCGCAAATGCAACATGCTAATAAGTTCTGTGCAGATTAGCTGGGAATGGTCGGAGGCAGATGTATCCTGGAAGGCAGAGTAATTGGTTTACTTGTAATCAGCTCAAATCAACAGTGCACACATACGCACAACACGCACACGCGCCTCAAAAGCATCAGGAATAGCTTGGGAAAATACTGTAAAGCAAATATGCCCATATATATGATATAATATATAACATATATAATAGCCCACTTCCATATAACTTCAATTCCAGGTTGGTGTTAAGGTGCATTGTCCAGTAAACCAGGAGGTCATCATTTCATAATTTCTCTCTCAATTTTCTTCAAAAGCATTCCACATGCATTCAAATCGTAGCATTCAGCATTCCCACGCAATTTCTCCAGAAATTGCACTTCGTCTAGTTATTATTGTTGTTATAGTCTGCCGCGCAATGTTTACGACGAGAGAAGCTCGAATGGCAGAGCGTGCTTTGATGGGCTGACATTGCGCAGGTGTTGCTGACATTTCGATTGAAGCCCTCATCAGCGGCAGGATGGAGAGCGATTACCGCCCCGGTGGCCTGTCAGTGTCATGACCACGCGTGCGTTCGTACACGCACGCAAACAAAACAAAAAGCTGGAGCGGATGCTTGGCCCTTGACTCGCCGCCTATCGGATTCAAGACGATTCGATGTTTCAAATGCATAACTAGACGAAGTGCAATTTGTGTAGAAATTGCGTGGGAATGCTGAAAGCGGAATGCTAAGATTTGAACGCATGCGGAATGCTTATGAAGTAAATGGAGAGATAAATTATGAAGTTATGACCTGGTGTATGGAAGTGGGCCTAGAAACTGTGACTTAAAAAAAAAAGTTCAATGTCTGTCCCAATGAAAATGAATGGGGAGAAAAGTTGATATTGAATGTTAAATTGTGCAAATACTGTAATTAATGTGGAATGAGACGATGTATACCCCGGGAGGCGTAAATATTTGAAGCTAGTTGAAATTTGAACAGTGTAAATTGCAAGTATTATGTGGGAGTTGTTACGCAGCAAAAAAAAAAAAAAGTTTGGAGAATAAAAATCACAATAACATATGTGGGAATGCTGAGCATTCCCACAATAAAGTTGACAGGCCAACTTTATTTGACGTTCTGTTAACTTTGAAATGTCCAACTGTTTGCTACTTTTTTCTTCTTTTTTTTTCCTTTTCACGGCTCTCTCGGATGAGATGTCACAAGTTGTGATTATGCCGATGACGCATCCCAAAGCGCGATAGAAAGCGACATCTCCTGCTGTGAAATTCATCCGACTATAATGGATTATTTGACCGCTTATTGTTTTGAAGCTGAGATGAATTTTTTTCTTCTATTTTTGCTCTTTCCACACAATTAAGCTCTTGTTTACTGTCATTTAACGGCTGGCCAAGAAATGTGACGGGGGCGCATCTGCTCTTTACGCAACGGCCCTCGGCGGCAAAGCAAAGTTTTTCTGTTGTGTGGTAACACAGCGGGTTTCTTAGCAAAAAAAAAAAAAAAAAGCGGAAAAAGGAGCAAAACATTTTTGCTCATCAAAACCAAAACTACAAATTAGCTTTTGACGGCAAAACAATTTGGAAATGACTTTGAGACCATCACAAAAAAAAACAAAAAACAACTTGCAAATATTTAGGCCAACATCGCACATGTGCATCATCCCGATCGAGTAAACACAAAAACAGATTTTCGATGGTCGTCTTTTAAAAACAAAAACACCTTACAATATACATGATCTTAAAAAAACAAACAAAAAAAAACCTTTGTATACATGTTTTTTTTTAAGATGCATTATGATACATGGTCATCTTTTAAAAACAAACACCTTACTTAAAAAATAAAAAAAAAAAAAAAAAAAAAAGCTTATGTATGTATACATGTTAGTATACATGGTCTATACATAGTACATAGTACATATACATGGTCATTAAAAAAAAAACAGGATTTTTTTTTTAAGATGCATTATGATACATGGTCATCTTTTAAAAAAAAAAAAACACCTTACTATATGGTCATTTTTAAAAACAAAAACTCATTACTATATACATGATCTTAAAAAAAAAAAAAGCTTATTATACGTGGTCATTGAAAAAAAAACCTTATATGGTCTTTTTTGTTTTTTAAGATTCATTATGATACATGGTCATCTTTAAAAAAATAAATAAACACCTTTCTTAGATGGTCAATTTTAAAAACAAAAACACGTTACTATATACCTGATCTTTTAAAAAAAAAAAAAAAAAAAAAAAAAAAAAAAAGTCTTATTATACATGGTCATTAATTAAAAAAACATGTTAGTATACATGGTCTATACATAGTCATCTAAAAAAAAAATCCTTTCTATACATGGTCGTTTTTTTAAAAGAAAAAAAAAACCCCCACCTGATTCAAGGAATTTGAGACGGTCAGCTGTCATTGCTGCACTGCTAATGTGAAGGATCTCTGTCAAATCTGTTGGCCCTTTGGGGGGCCCCAAGCAATTGCCTGCTTTGCCTAATGACAAACTACGCCTCTGATCTCTCTCTCTCTCTCTCTCTCGTTCTCTCTCCCCCTCCCTCCCTCCCTCCCGTCACACTCTGTCCAGAGGCAGCGTATAGTTGCGAGGAGGAGTCCCCAGCCAGGGCGCAGCGTATACCCCTCCACCGCATGCGAGCGGCCGGACGCGTCTGGAACGCCCCGACGAACCCCCCCGAGCAGGCGGCCCCTCCGTATCCCGAAGCCCGCATGGAGGCGCCGACTGGCCGGCGACGGTGCGCCCGCGAACGCTCCCTCACGGAACCTTTTTGTCCCGTCTGAGGAGGAGGAGGAGAAAGTGGAGGGTGGTGGGGGGGTGCTGGTGGAGGTGGAACAAGTCTGGGAGATCACTTTCGGACGGAAAGGATTTTTGTTTTTTTTCAGGGGATACTTTTTGGAAAGGCGGGGGCGGGGGTGGGGAAGGAGTTCACCGAGTGCGCGCTGATGAATTCGGATAAAAATGTTTACCTCGGCAAGGACAAAGGCATCATGCGGAAGAGAGCGCTGCTCCTTCGCAAGGGCTGCAGCTTTGAGATTACCAGGTAAGGTTTGCCTGCATGAGCTCTGCTTGCATTCAAGGACGGGCAAATGGGGGACTTACCTGCTTGTCCAATCAGGGATGAGCTGATGCTGGTTTGGGGTATCTTCACTGAGGGTGATTCCAGGCATCCCAAACATAATTGCCCTCCACCCCAGAAAAAAAAAAAAAAAAAAAAAAAAAAGGAATGTAATTGCGTATAGATGCCACAAGATGGCGGCAAAGCTAGCTAGGTGACGGTGATGGTTGGGGCTGTTTTTGTGTGGAGGTTAGGGTCCTTTAATGGAGTGATTGGGATCTTTTTAGGAGGAGCTTGGGGGTCTTTCTTGGAGGAAAGTTTGATGGTGTTTTTGGAGAAAGATTGGGGTCTTTGAGGGGATTGCGGGGGTCCTTTTTAGGGGAAGGGTCGCTGGGGTCCTTTTGGAGAGTTTTTTTTGGGGGGGGGAATTGCTGGGGTCCTTTTTAGGGGAAGGATGGCATGCTTTTGGAGGAAAATGTTGGGGTCTTTGGGTCAATAGCTGGGGTCCTTTTTCGGGGAAAGGTCAGGTGCCTTTTGGAGAAAGGTTGGGGTATTTTAGGGGATTGCTGGGGTCCTTTTTAGGGAAAGGATGGCATGCTTTTGGGGGGAAATGTTGGGGTCTTTGGGGGATTGCTGGGGTCCTTTTTAAGGGAAGGGTTGCACAGTTTTTAGGGAAAAGGTTGGGGTCTTTAGGGGATTTGCTGGGGCCGTTCTTAGCCGAAGGGTGGGGCGCCGTTTGGAGAAATGTTGGGGTCTTTTAGAAGATTGCTGGCATCTGTTTTAGGGAAAGGATCGGTTGCTTTTGGGGAAAAAGTTGGCATCTTTTGGGGGATTGCTGGGGCCCTTTTTAGGGTAAAGGTTGGGCACATTTCAGGGGAAAGGTTTGGGTCTTTTAGGGGATTGCTGGGGAGGTTTTTAGGGAAACGATGGGATGCTTTTGGGGGAAATGTGTTGGCATCTTTTGGGGGATTTCGGGGACCTTTTTAGGGGAAGGGTTGGTCACTTTTTAGGGGTAAAGTTGGGGTCTTTTAGGTGATTGTAGGGTCCTTTTAAGAGAAGGGTGGATTTCATGTTTCTTGGGAAAAGATTGGGGTCTTTTGGGGGAACTAGGGTCCTTTTTAGGGAAAGTTGGGGCGCCTTTTGGAGAAAGGTTGGGGTCTTTTCGGTGATTACTGGGTTCTTTTTTGGGGAAAGTTAAGTGTCTTTTGAAAAGGAAAGTGAAGTGTTTTTTTTTTTTTTAGTGTCATGTTGGGGTCTTTTTTTCAAGGAAGACTGGGGTCCTTTTCACTGGAAGTTTGTTGAGGAAAGATTGTGGCCGATTGTTCCTGGGAGTTGCTGCTGACTGCCCCATCGAGCGGCGTTCGATGCTAACATCGGGCTAAGCCGGCACGATGGATTGCTTGCCAACGCGTGTCCCGCTCCGCCTCCGCATTCCTAATTTCCCGCTATTTCGGTTGCGGCGTACGTAGGAACAAATTTACCGAGGTGAGCCTCGAGCTGATGACTTTAATAGCTGTGTGCGTGTGCGTGCGCTCTCCACTTTGCCGGTTGTCGAGCTCTGCCTGAGTGAGTCACATGACCTGCCAGGCTTTCCTGGAAGACGCTCGGCGTCTGCTGGGCCATCCATCACAGCAGCACGCGTGGTGGTTTTCGAGTGAGAGTCAAAGACACGCCTTTGTGTGTACTCGTGTGTCATCGTGCTGCAAAGACACACTGATGTTGTTGTGTTTTTGTTCCCACCCAAAGTACTGAATAATTTCCGTTTTTTATATTTCACAGAAGGGTCAGGAACGTGACTGCGATAAACGGGCGTCCGCGTTTCATAAACTTCATGATGAGAAGGTCCGTTTAAATGCATTATTAATGTGTTGCTAGTTTATAGCCAAATGGATGTTTGTGTTCGCCTACGCGAGCGAGCGAGCGAGCGTCCGACTGGCTCCCTTCAAGCAGGAAGGGAGAAACAAAACAAACTGCTTGCTTGTCCTCATCGTGGTTTCCCACTGAAACGTTTTTTTGTTGTTGTTTTTTTCTCAGCTTCAAAGTACAATGAGAAACACGTTTCCAAATGTCAACAATCTTGTTTTTTTGTTTGTATGCGGTGATCGAATGCAGCCATATAGGCAGTGTTGAGAATCACTCTGTCCACAATATAATGCGTGAGGTTGCCATTTTGTATTCAAATGTGTCGTGTAGGGCAGCCATTATTAATCGACTAACTCAAAAATATTCGACTACAAAAAAAGGTGGAAGTTTAAGAAATACAGTATGGCGACCCCAAGTGGATGAAAGTAATATCTGCACCTCATACATATGTTTCATAATGCAAAAAATATATTTTTAGCCGACTTCACGATTAATCAGACTTGACTTGACTTTTAGTAGACTTTTTTTTTTTTTTTTTTTTTTTTTTCGTGAACCAAATTGCCGTCCACTATATACACAAACATCCCGCTTTGGAGACCAGTGAAGGATTCGGAACACAACCAAAGTCTGAACAGCGCCAACCGGGCGCCATTGTGTCATCCGTTACCATGACGACCAGTTTTGTGACATTTAGCCAGAGGGGAGCACGTGTTAGGTTACCGCGGACGTTGCTTGCATGACACACACACAAAAAAAGTCGTCCAGCTTATTCCTGTTTTTAAATGGAGTCAAAAGTTCATCGCTTCACCTCAAGATGGTGGCAAAGCGCAGTGACATCGCTCTACAGGATTTGCTGGAAATGATCCAGTTGATTGACATTGGAAAGAAAATAGTTTTATTTACGTTTTTACAATTTTAGTCCATAAATTTTGTGATTTCGAACAATTGTAAACGGACAATTTCCGGACAATCCAGTAACGTGACGTCATCTGCAGGCGACCACGATACAATCTGGCAGCCCGATCACATCTGACACCGACACCGTGACTGGTTTGCCTGTGTCTCAATTCACATGGCTGGGTCCTCCGACGGCCGAATTTGTCGACTTCATGACGTCACTTCCGGCGCGACTCGATAACACGCACACACTTACATATGAATGGAGTGTCAGTCAATGCACTACCGACAAGCAACATTGATAATCCATTCATATGTAAGTCTTTGCGTGCTGTCGAATTGTGGCGGAAGTGACGTCATGCAGCCGACAAATTCGGCCTTAGGAGGAACCGGCCTTGTGAATTTGGACACAAGCGTTGTTACCAGAGCAACCGTGATGTCATTTCAATCACCAGCAAGTGGCAAAATGGCCGAGAATGGATAAAAAAAAAAAAAAAACGGGAGCATTTTGTTGCTTAATTGATATTCCACAAGCACAATATTCATCAGAATATTCATTTAGCCAGAAGAACACACGACAGTTATGTGGAGAAAAAAAAAAAAAGAAAGAAAACAAGCCCAAACGGTTCGATTGGAGCCCGTGTCAACTTTTTTTTTTTTTTTTTTTTTGTTGCTCATCGACGTCGGCAACATCTGCTTCCATTTAGGGCATCGCTCGCGTATTCAAAAAGCAGTCCGGGAAGGCTGGAAGAAAAAAAAACAAAAAACATTTCCCATTATAGTCGACTGGAAGAAGGCCAGCATACAGTTGGAGACGTTTTCAACCGCGGATGACGCAAAAAAAAAAAAGAAAAAAGTAAGCGAGTGAAGTGGGAGTGATTATTTGAGTGATACCCCATCGTGGCCCCGCCCCCTCCCTCGCCCGCCAGCAGAAGCAAATGACAAGCGTGCATACAGTATGGTTGGAAATTGAAGTCAGCAGTTGGAAGTTTAGTCGCTCGCGTGTGGAAAAAGGCAAAGTCGTGTGTGTGTTTTTTTTCTTTCAGAACTATATCATCCCTTCCGTTCGTTCTACTTAGTTTTATTTTAATTTTAATCTTGGCTTTTGTTGTTTAATTTAAGATAATTTACATTTATTTTAGAGCAGTTTTTTTAATTTATTTATCTAGCTGTAGTATTAGTTTGAATTTCTTAAAAAATATTGTTTGGTGATTACAAGAAAAAAAAAAGAATAAAAGATCACAAAAAGTTTGTACGGATATACAGCAAAAGCGAAATAAATACTGCACATTTAAAATGAACACTTAAAAATCACGTATGATATTAATTGACAGAAAACGAAGGATAATTTTGATAGAAAAATAAATGTAACATATTCGTGTTTTTTTGCAAATTTTTGCTGTGGAAATTAATAATATGGAAACTATTTTTATTAAGTTAAATGTAATAAATGAGCAATCTATCAATTAAGTATCATTATTTATTCATGTATCCATTATTTTATAATTGCGCAAACATTATTTGAAAACAAATAGAACCAGCATGATTTGGCTGTAATGAATGTTTTTCGCCACAAGAGGGCAGACTCTTCCCATATTGTTGAAAAGAGGCATGCGGGCTTGATCGAGGAAAGGAAAATCCATCTTCTATTCAGACTTTGGCCCAAAAATCGACAGTCAGGTCAATTTTTAGGGTCAACAAAAACAGAAATCTATCACGTTTTGTTTTTTTTAATTAATTAATTAATTTATTTATTCTTACCAAAGCTGATTTAAGACACAAACAAATCCAACATTTTCAGCTTACTGCAAATTTTGGTAAGCCTCACTATTTATAAACTGAAATTTCTTCACCTTTTTACTAATCAGATGTAAAAAAAAAAAAAGTGCTGGCTTTTTATAGAGGCATAAAATGAAACCTTTTTGGTAAAACTCTTATTTAATTGATCAAACTTAAGCAGCCTGAAGGGCCGATTATAGTCTATATTTAATTGGCAAAGCTCTCCATTTTTTTTTTTTTTTTTTAAAGTTTAGCATAAAAGGCAGCGTTTTTGTCCAAGCTGTAAAATTGATGCCCGCGTGAAGGTTACTTTGAAAATGTCAACCTCAGCGTGGAACACTTCAAGCACTCAATTGATCTGTGGAACAAAGCCCCCTGGTGGCGGATTTGACCCTTGTCAGCAGCTATCGACGGAGACGTTGCGTCGACTCATATTGGCTTTTTGTTTTCCTCCAATAGTAAATTGTAGGGGACAATTTTAGAACCGCATCATCAGTCTTGCGCTTCTTTTAACAACTAAATTTAAAGCCCGGAGCGTTTCGGCCTACGCGTGAAAGGTTTGGCTAGCTTCTCCGTTTAAAACCCCCCCATAAAAACATGGAACCTACCAAAAGAAAGATTCGAGTCTCTAGAGTCTATCTGTTTCCGTTTTGCAGCAATTAGCATTAGAATATAGCCAGGTTTCATCATTATTCACACCTGTTTAAAACTGTGGCAAAAACAGCTTGTTGCAATATGGCCCTGGTTGATCTCTTATACTCTGCTGCCACCTGCTGGCCATTTTTTTTTTTTTTAGTGGGCGTCGCCCTTTCTCAGGTGGGCTGCTTGTAGACGGCAGGAAAACATCAGATGCTATTTTCTGCGTTGTCGCACTCGGGTGTCATGGCCCCAAAAAAAAAAAAAAAAAAAAAGAAGTAGTCATGTGTTGATTTGGTTGCCGAGGTGTTTTCCGGTCACGCACGCACATGCACGAACACAAAAGGGGGTGGGGGGGTTCTGTTGATGAAATATTGATGAGCATCCCGGTGGCGTGTAGCCTGAGCCGAGAATTCCTGCATGCGCTCAGTGTGTGCGTGTGCGTGAGATTGTGGCCTTTTGTGGTGGTGTCAGATTCACCTGAGCTCCAATTTCACCTGTGGATGTGCGTGCGTATCTTAATATCTTCTTCCCTACCTTCACATTTGAGTCTTGTTGCTACTCATCGCTAACAAAAATTACATTTGAATTTAGACAGATTTGTACCTGGATTAAAAAAATAAATAAATAAAAAATCATATGTTTATTAGGGATGTAACGATAACGGCAATATCGTGATATTGTGATATTAAGACTGCCATATATATATCGTCGTAGTCATGTCACGATATTAAAAGCTGTGAAAAAAAGTCGCGTTGATTTACATTTGTGCAGTTCTAGCACCCTCTTGTGGCTAGCTTTTTTTTTTGTTTTTTTTTTGTTTTCAGTTTTCGCAAGGCATGTTTTGGCCCTTGAATGTTGAAGATTGATGCTAATCATCAGATGAAGGAGAAGAGTGTATCATTATATTAAATATTTTATAATTAATGCAATATCATCAAATAGAAAGTCTATTTAGACTCAAAAGACTATTCTAAAAAATTTTTTTAGATTCTTGAATACAATGCCTTTACGAGTATTTACACGTTTTGATAGGGTTTCCGATTTTTCATAATCTGCAGCGTGAGCCTTTGTCAACTTTAAAAACTGGACTAAAAAATGTGCAGCGAGTGTTTTTTAAGTCTTAAATTAAGACGGATTGATTCAAGGATGCAAAGTGAGTGAATGCCACACTGTAAAATAAAAAAAATAAAAATGTATGCATGACCCTAGTCATGACAGATACTGAGTGATGAGAGGATGGATGGATGGATGGATGGATGGATAGTTGATGGATGGATGGTGGATGGATGGTAGATGGATGGATGGATGGATGGTAGATGGATGATGGTGGATGGATGGATGGATGGTAGATGGATGGATGGATGGATGGATGGATGGATGGTAGATGGATGGATGGTGGATGGGTGGATGGATGGATGGATGGATGGATGGATGGATGGATGGATAGTTGATGGATGGATGGTGGATGGATGGTAGATGGATGGATGGATGATGGATGGATGGTAGATGGATGATGGTGGATGGATGGATGGATGGTAGATGGATGGATGGTAGATGGATGGATGGATGGATGGTAGATGGATGGATGGTTGATGGATGGATGGATGATGGATGGATGGTAGATGGATGATGGTGGATGGATGGATGGATGGTAGATGGATGGTAGATGGATGGATGGATGGATGGATAGTTGATGGATGGATGGTGGATGGATGGTTGATGGATGGATGGATGATGGATGGATGGTAGATGGATGATGGTGGATGGATGGTAGATGGATGGATGGATGGTAGATGGATGGATGGTGGATGGGTGGATGGATGGATGGATGGATGGATGGATGGATGGATAGTTGATGGATGGATGGTGGATGGATGGATGATGGATGGATGGTAGATGGATGATGGTGGATGGATGGATGGATGGTAGATGGATGGATGGTAGATGGATGGATGGATGGTAGATGGATGGATGGTTGATGGATGGATGGATGATGGATGGATGGTAGATGGATGATGGTGGATGGATGGATGGATGGTGGATGGATGGTTGATGGATGGATGGTAGATGGATGATGGTGGATGGATGGTAGATGGATGGATGGATGGATGGATGGTAGATGGATGGATGGTGGATGGGTGGATGGATGGATGGATGGATGGATGGATGGATGGATGGATGGATGGATAGTTGATGGATGGATGGTGGATGGATGGATGATGGATGGATGGTAGATGGATGATGGTGGATGGATGGATGGATGGTAGATGGATGGATGGTAGATGGATGGATGGATGGTAGATGGATGGATGGTTGATGGATGGATGGATGATGGATGGATGGTAGATGGATGATGGTGGATGGATGGATGGATGGTGGATGGATGGTTGATGGATGGATGGATGATGGATGGATGGTAGATGGATGATGATGGTGGATGGATGGATGGATGGTAGATGGATGGTAGATGGATGGATGGATGGATGGATAGTTGATGGATGGATGGTGGATGGATGGTTGATGGATGGATGGATGATGGATGGATGGTAGATGGATGATGGTGGATGGATGGTAGATGGATGGATGGATGGATGGATGGTAGATGGATGGATGGTGGATGGGTGGATGGATGGATGGATGGATGGATGGATGGATGGATGGATGGATGGATAGTTGATGGATGGATGGTGGATGGATGGATGATGGATGGATGGTAGATGGATGATGGTGGATGGATGGATGGATGGTAGATGGATGGATGGTAGATGGATGGATGGATGGTAGATGGATGGATGGTTGATGGATGGATGGATGATGGATGGATGGTAGATGGATGATGGTGGATGGATGGATGGATGGTAGATGGATGGATGGATGGATGGATGGATGGATGGATGGATGGTGGATGGATGGTTGATGGATGGATGGATGATGGATGGATGGTAGATGGATGATGATGGTGGATGGATGGATGGATGGTAGATGGATGGATGGATGGATGGATGGATGGTAGATGGATGGATGGTGGATGGGTGGATGGATGGATGGATGGATGATGGTGGATGGATGGATGGATGGTAGATGGATGGATGGTGGATGGGTGGATGGATGGATGGATGGATGATGGTGGATGGATGGATGGATGATGGTGGATGGATGGATGGATGGTAGATGGATGGTAGATGGATGGATGGTGGATGGATGATGGTGGATGGATGGATGGATGGATGGATGGATGGATGGTAGATGGATGGATGGTGGATGGGTGGATGGATGGATGGATGGATGGATGGTAGATGGATGGATGGTGGATGGGTGGATGGATGGATGGATGGATGATGGTGGATGGATGGATGGATGGTGGATGGATGATGGTGGATGGATGGATGGATGGTAGATGGATGGATGGATGGATGGATGGTAGATGGATGGATGGATGGATGGTAGATGGATGGATGGATGGT
Organism: Festucalex cinctus; assembly: GCF_051991245.1. Taxonomy (NCBI): domain Eukaryota; kingdom Metazoa; phylum Chordata; class Actinopteri; order Syngnathiformes; family Syngnathidae; genus Festucalex; species Festucalex cinctus. The sequence goes on along the minus strand of NC_135425.1, from coordinate 25,986,923 downwards.
GGATGGATGGTAGATGGATGGATGGATGATGGATGGATGGTAGATGGATGATGGTGGATGGATGGATGGATGGTAGATGGATGGATGGTGGATGGATGATGGATGGATGGTAGATGGATGGATGGTGGATGGATGATGGATGGATGGTAGATGGATGGATGGATGGTGGATGGATGGTAGATGGATGGATGGATGGATGGATGGATGGATGATGGTGGATGGATGGATGGATGGTGGATGGATGATGGTGGATGGATGGATGGATGGTAGATGGATGGATGGATGGATGGATGGTAGATGGATGGATGGATGGATGGTAGATGGATGGATGGATGGTGGATGGATGGTAGATGGATGGATGGATGATGGATGGATGGTAGATGGATGATGGTGGATGGATGGATGGATGGTAGATGGATGGATGGTGGATGGATGATGGATGGATGGTAGATGGATGGATGGTGGATGGATGATGGATGGATGGATGGATGGTAGATGGATGGATGGATGGTGGATGGATGGTAGATGGATGGATGGATGATGGATGGATGGTAGATGGATGATGGTGGATGGATGGATGGATGGTAGATGGATGGATGGTGGATGGATGATGGATGGATGGTAGATGGATGGATGGTGGATGGATGATGGATGGATGGATGGATGGTAGATGGATGGATGGATGGTGGATGGATGGTAGATGGATGGATGGATGATGGATGGATGGTAGATGGATGGATGGTGGATGGATGATGGATGGATGGTAGATGGATGGATGGTGGATGGGTGGACAGAACACATTATATGACTGAGTTGATGAATATAAGTCATAACTGGATGAATGGCGGGTTCCTAATTGTTTGGCAATGACGTCACATAAGACCACGTCAGAGTCTGTTGCTGTTTATCGTGTTGCATTTAGAAGCCCCCAATTGCACCCTGCTTCTGCTGTGGAGTTGGTGTCTTTTCCACTCCCGCAGAACCTACCAAAAAAAAAAAAAAAAAAAAAAAAAGTGTGGCGTTCACACACGCACCGCGTCGATGTGTGGAAGTGGGGTGGGGGGGTCAGAGGGAGGGCGGCATGCGGCACTAAACGCTCTCCTCCGGCGGTGCGGAGAGGAGAGGAGAGGAGAGGAGCCACCATTCGGATACTGGTTTTCTTTTTTCTTTTTTTGGGTGATCAGCTGGCGTCGGCGTCGCAGTGTGCGAACAGGAAGATGATGTTGTGGATGTTGCTCGCTTAGCAGGACGCCGGAGAAGAAGAAACAGGAGGTCGTGTGCATGGAGCAATAGGGGAGGAAGGGGAACGGCTTTATTTCTTCTTTTTTTTTTTGCTTCCTTCCCCCCCCCCACCACTTTGTTGGAATAGACATGAACAGCGTGGATCCAGCGTCCAGTAAACTGTTGACGTTCAATCAGCGGTAATTTTTTTTAAATGTTTTTCTCCCGTCTGTTGTTTGCACCTTGCATCTGTTGCATGCTCCTCCTCCTCCTCCTCCTCCTCCTCCTGTCCACGTGATGTGTGCGTTCCACACATGATGAAAGTTAATTCAATCAGCGACGTGTTTGCTGGAGGTGGGGGGGAAGTTTGGGAACCTTTACACGGCTGAATAAGTGGAGGAAGATGAAGCCAATTAATATGTGTGATATTCAGCTTCATGTGTCTTACTAGTAGTGTTACTCTCGCAAGATGAATTCTCGCGGTATTTGTGAGTTGACAAACTCCGGATAAAACATCTCGTACCGCTCCCGCAGATAACCAACCGTTTCCGAACCCGCTGGTGGTTCGGACCAATCACAGAGCGACTTTGAGTTTGGGGGGCGGGATATGCAACTGTGACGAAACCAACCAGGAAGCTAGCACCGACGTAGTTTTTTTTTTATTTTATTTATTTTTATTGAAAGAACAGGAATATAAAACACAACAGCCAGGGGGAGACAAATACATATGAAAATAAACTTCTACAAAAATAAATTGTACAGTTCACATAAATATAGGGTTCTAGCGCCGACGTAGTGTTACTAGTGGTGTTACTCTGGCAAGATGAATTCTCGCGGTATTTGTGAGTTGACAAACTCCGGAGAAAACATCTCGTTCCGCTCCCGCAGATAACCAACCGTTTCCGAACCCGCTGGTGGTTCGGACCAATCACAGAGCGACTTTGAGTTTGAGGGGGGCGGCGGGATATGCAACTGTGACGACACCAACCAGGAAGCTAGCGCCGACGTAGGCGCTAACAACACAAAGCCAACATGGACGACTGGACGCGACACTTTATTCTGTTCTGGCAGAATTACTCGCCGTTTCCTTGTTGAGTGTTGAACAGCGAGGGGCGCTTTGTGCATTTCTAGCTGGTAAGATGTTCGTGCTTTCCCTTCCACCTTCGACGAGAACGCACACGAAATTTTCACCCGTGGCCGTAATTGGTGAAAACAAACGTGTAGAATGTCGCATCGTCCAATCAGCTTGAATTATTGTACAGAATGTCCTGCCTTTCCCGAATAGTTTGGCTTCACAAAACCCCCCACCCTCCCCCCCAACTTTATTTAACAAACATAATTAACAATAAGCACTTTGGACGAAGTATTTTCTAGTAGCTTCTTCATATATGTATTTATAGACGTCGGACTTCTGAGAGTGTAACAAAATGAACTTTGAAGCGTTTGTATGTCCGAACAAAACATATATATATATATATATATATATATATATATATATATATATATATATATATATATATATATATATATATATATATATCATCTTTCTCTCATGTGACACAATTGATTTTGCTGTTCGTGTTATGTTTAGCATTTGCGTGCTAGCTTCATGCTAACATGCAATGCAATGAACGCTAGCATCAATGTGGCAGTACTTAAAAGTTTTTTTTTGTTTTTTTTTTTTATAATTTCGACATCACCAACATCAAATACAATACAAACAAATTAAGCACCACAAAATGTTACACACAAGTCGATTACAGCACATTACAAGACACATACACTAAAGGCAGTACTTAAAAGTTGAAACAATATTCGGACAGTCAGAGAGAGGCGGGGTCCAGGCAGCTGTGGGAGTGGCCAGAGGATCACGGCCAATCAAAGCCACTTCTCGAATTCCGCGTAAATGTGACATGCTAATCGCGCACTGAATGGCTGAAACCGAGACCGATTATTAGTACTGTAATAGAAATATATTCCAGTCGAATTTATGTGTTTTTTTGTGTAAATAAGCATGAAGGGATTTCTGTGTGTGTTTGCACCAAGAGAGATTTTGTTGTTTGCGTTGCAGCTCGGCCTCGGAGGATTTGGGCTGCCGGCGGGGAGACTTCAGCAGGAAGCACTACGGCTCCGTAGAACTGGTGAGTCATGCGCACTCGATATTACAAATGCACATCATATTTTACACCGAAAGGATTAATCGGCCGATCAGCGATCAATTGAACCCATAACCGATCACCCATTCGGTCAGAAGGTGGCGCAATATATCTACTTTAACAACTTTTATTATATAATATTATAATATAATAAAATATGATAATATATATAAAATATATTATTATTATTATTATTACATAGTATATATAATAATATAATATATTATTATATATTCTATATGATATATATATATATATATATATGATAAATGATATGATATAATAATAAAACTTTTATAATAACAAAAATATATAATAATAACTTAACTAATAACTTTTCTAAAAATATGAAGACATTGTAGCCGATCACCGATTTTGCATAAAATGCTGAGAGGGCCGGCGGGCATATGAGTCACGACGCACAATGGGCGTGGTCCAGCTTCCCCGCTGTTCCCGCCTCCTCTTCCTCCTCCTCGTCCTCGTCTTCCTCTGCACTTCATTGGTCTTGTTGTTGTGCATGAAAGAAGGCAAGAAAGTATGCAAGAAAAGCTGTTGAGTCATTGTTGCTTTTTTGTTTGAAGTGAGCATTCCGGAGCGTTTCGCACTGCAATCGCACTTCCTCCTCGCACGACGCTCGTTTCCGGGCCGGATTAACACACATGCTGCCAATCAGCACCAACAGCACTGTGGGTGTGTGCGTGCGCGCTTAGATGCGTACGTGTGTGTACATGCACTCTAGATGGCCATCATCTCGGGCAAAGATACATATTTTTACGCGGGTTTGTTATTTCTGTGGCGTTGACATTTGCAAATGTGTTTACTGTCGAGCAAATGTCATTGCATATTAATTAAATATAATTACCTATGATTACATATATTCTTACAATTGAAATAGAAATAGATAGACAAATAGAAATTGTGTTTAGTCCTAAAAATTGTACAAATTATTTATTTGTGCTTTTGCATATTTAGAAAAATGCTACAGTATATAAACCAATTTATTTGTAATATGGCAGTCGGGTTATTATAGTTTGGGAATTTTTCATTTTACTTAGTTTTTATTAGTTTTCAGGGTGGTTCTGTTGGTTTTTATTAGTTTAGTTCTTCAAAAAATGCTTAGTTTTAGTTTAGTTTGTTAGTTTCAGTATTAGTATTAATTTTTTTAAATGTGTAGTACTTGTCATCTGAAGGTGCTTTTCTATTGGCTGCTGCTCGATGACGTCACTTCTGTGTGACATACTTTCAAACGTCATTATTCCGGTTGATATCAAAATAAATCTACTAAAAATCACATTTCAAATCATCCCCAAAGGCTCATGCATTCAATTAATGACTAAAGACTAAAACGAAGGACACGTTTGCGATAATTCTAGTTAGTTTTAGTTAGTTTTGTAAACATAAAATGTAGTTTCAGTTAGTTTTTGTTTTTTAAAAAAGCATTTTCGTTTTTATTTTATTTCGGTAACAATATTGTGTTTTGAATTTTAGTTTTTTCATTAGTTTTAGTTAACTAAAATAACCTTTTAATGGCACCTGTTTTTCGAGACCATCTCCAAACATTTTTCTTTTGTTTTTATTTGATTTGAACTGAGTCAAATGCCATTTTTTTAGCATATGTCGCGGGCCGCTGAAAAATGGACGGCGGGCCGCAAATGGCCCCCGGGCCGTAGTTTGGACACCGCTGGTGTACATGTACCGGGTACAGCGAACTGGGATTGACACCCCCGTACCAGTCGAACCAAAAATCCTACAGGGAAAATGAAGGCACGGAAACGCGCCGCTCCCGTCTGCCGGCCGCCATCGCCGTGCACCGACTTTGCCTCTGAGGCTTTTTCGTCTGCTTTGTCACTTTGGATACGTCCCCAAATTACATGCGTGTGCGTGTGCGTGCGCGCGACTGACACCCGAGGACGAGTGGCGAGTTTGGCCCCAGCAGGCGCTCTATTTCCGCGGGTTCACGTCTGTGCTTTTCACTTTTTGAGTGTCCACAAACAAAAAACAAGGTCATGTCACACAAACAGCCCCTCCCACTCCCAGAAAACCACGCCCACTTGTAGCTTGGGGCAAAGTTGATACCCGCGACCTTCGTGGGCCAATGACAAAATTGTCCCCCGCCAGCTTGTTTGACTGTGAAAGTCAACGCAGATGATTGCATTCCTTTCACAACTCTGTATTAAATACAAAAATGCGCACGCTGTTGTTTGTCGTGCATATTTGCAATCACCAATTTCACAGCTAAAAAAAAAAAAGTACTATATTAGGAGTGATTAAGTGATTAATATTACATTAAAATCTGATCATTTTTGCATTTTAGGTGATAAATTAGCTGATTTCATGTCATATGTTATCACATTAAAACGTGGTAAGTTTCACATTTTTAGATGACAACTTTTCATGTGATCACATTTCGTGCCTTTTTGTCCATTTTTTTTTTTTGAGTGAAGCAAATGCATTTATTTGGTGCTGCTGATGACAAATGAAGCGAAATCCACATTTGCTTTGAAATGAAATGAGGTAACGAGGGCAGGGGAGCAAATGGGGCTGTCTGGTCTGACTCCGCCTCCCCCGCGACTGCGATACATAAAATCAAGCAGACGATGCCCGGCGCCAACCCCCCCATCGAGATGGCCACATCCTGGCGCTGTCACATCGTTTGCCCCGCCCCCTCCCCGTGTCCTCCCGGGGGATCGTGAGTCTGCATCCTCATCGTCGCCGGTGAGATCAATTATCAATAACGAGTCACCACATGTATTGATTTAGCACAGCTCTGACACCAGAGCGCACCCCCCCCCCCCCCCCCCCCGGGAAATGAAATCATCACGGGTGAACGTAAGGGTAAGCGCAAAATGTTGTTCAACCCAGCCGCGAGCTTAATGCGCTAATGTGCTAATGTAAATTAGCATTGATGCTACAGTTGTTGTAAACCTTCAAAGAAGTGCTTTTTAATTCAACACGTGGAGCAGCCATCTTGTAAAGCGTCATCGGTCGCAGCGAGTCGTGCTTCACGTCAAGTACGCATAAACCGAGAGCGCACAAAATACACGAATGTTGTTGTTGTTGTTGTTTGCTAGCTTAAACCAACGATGCGTCGGTCGGGTATTTGTGAAGACTTGGCTGGGAATATAATAAATATCTCAAGATGCATTTCATGCTGCTATGAAATGACGGAGGAGATTTGCCTATAAAATGGCCGCCGCATCACCCCTAACGCAATGTAAAATGGATGCTGCATTGTGAGGTGGCGTCCATTCGGCATACGTTGGAATTTCATCATCATCGATTTGAGTTTTCACCTGCAGTTGACCACAACTTCGTCCCGTAAAATGTGAACTTGGGGAAAAATAATTGCGTCGTCTCAACTTGCTTCCACCACCATCTGTTGCGTCTTCACAATGACCTCCGCCGAGGAGGGGTGGGGGTGTTAGTGGGAGGGGTTAGAGTGTGTGTGTGTGTGTGTGGGGGGGTGACGGTCAAAAGGCAGAAATGACAGCCCGGTTGCCTAGCAACCAAACATGTGCGGCAATTGTGATGATGATGATCCGCCGTACTTCCTCCTCCTCTTTTGCGTTTGTGAACCTCCTCATTATCCTGTGCGTGCGTGTGCATGTTTGTGTGCATGCGTGTGGTAAATTACGGTTACCAATCATGCACGCCACTATAAGAAGTGTATGTGAGTGGGAAAAAATGTCAGTCGTGTCCAAGTGAGAGCGTTTCAACCAAGTATGTGAGCAAAAATTATTTTGTACTGTGGGCATTTATCTCTGTTGTCATACTAAGAGTGTTTTTTTTTGTTTTTTGTTTTGTTTTTTTGTGAGTGAGAACTTCAACTAGGGATGTGAGGAAAAGCAACATTGTAGTAGTGAATGAGAGCATTTGAGTAATTTCCATGAGAGTATTTTATGTGTGCACTAGAGTGCGTGGGCAAAACAAAATTCAGTCATGAGATTGAAACCACAATACAGTCATGTATATGACTAAAAAAGTATTTAATCATGTGTGAGTGAGTGAGTGCCTTTCAGTTATGTGTGAGAGAACATTTTTGTACCCTGTTAGAGTGTTCCCGGAGTGTGAATGAGAGCTTTTCAGTTGCGGGTGAGCGAGAACATTTTTGGAGTTTCTGAGGGCGCTTTGTATGAGAGCACTGAACTAGTGTGTGAGAGCAAAAAAAAAAGAAAAAGTACCGTTGTGAAAATGAGAGCATTACACTAGAATGTGAGCAAAGCATAAATCAGTCGTGTGTGAATGTTTTAGTAGTATGTGTGAGAGTGTTTCAATTTTCCAGGAAGAGCATTTCAGGTGTGCGTTTGAGTGTTTCATTTGCGCGTTTAAGCAAAAGAAATGAACACGTGTGAATGAAATTTCATTTGTTAAAGAATGGGTGTTTCAGTAGTATTTGTGAGAGCTTTTGATTGTAAATATGAGAGCAATTTACTAGTGTCTTTGAGCAAAACAAATTCATTTGTGTGAATGAACATTTCAGTTGTGTATATGAGAGCTTTTCAATATCTGAGTGTTTCTGTAGTCAGTGCAATAGTGTTTGTGAAGTGTATGAGAGCGTTTTGGCTACCTGAGTGAGCAAAAAAAAATTAAGCAGCGTGTCTCAAAGCCTTTTAGTTTTTTGTACCCTGTTAGAGTTTTCCCAGGTTGTATGAGAGTTTTCAGTTGTGTGAGCAAGAACATTTTTTGTAGTGCGTAAGGGTGCTTTGTATGAGAGCATTAAACTAGTGTGTGAGAGCAGAAAAAAAGGAGTACTTTTGTGTGAATTAAATAATTACACTAGAATGTAAGCAAAGCATAAATCAGTCGTGTGTGAATGTTTTAGTAGTATGTGTGAGAGTTTCAATTTTCCAGGAAGAGCATTTCAGGTGTGCGTTTGAGTGTTTCACTTGCGCGTTTAAGCAAAAGAAATTAACACGTGTGAATGAAATTTCATTTGTTAAAGAATGGGTGTTTCAGTAGTATTTGTGTATATGAGAGCTTTTCAAGATGTGAGTGTTTCAGTAGTATTTGTGAGAGCTTTTGATAGTAAATATGAGAACAATTTACTAGTGTCTTTGAGCAAAACAAATTCAGTTGTGTGAATGAAAGCATTTCAGTTGTGTATATGAGAGCTTTTCAAGATATGAGTGTTTCTGCAGTCAGTGTGAGAGTTTTTGAGAAGTGTATGAGAGCACTTCGGCTGGCTGAGTGAGCAAAAAAATAAAAAATAGGAAGTGTGTTTGAGAGCATTTCAGTCGTGACTGTGAGAGCATTTCAGTGGTGTGTAAAATATATATATTTTTTGACCAGCGTGCATGGGTGCATTTCAGTAGTGTGTGAGAGGGTTTTAGTAGTATGTGTGAGTGCGTGTAATTTGATGCATTTGTCCTTTTGGCAGCTGATATCCAGCGATGCAGACGGGGCCATTCAGAGGGCAGGACGCTTCAGGGTGGAGAACGGCTCGACAGATGAGGTAATGACCATGTGGAGTAGAATTCCCGCCACCGGCTGAGAACGAACAAACGAACGAACAAACGAACGAACGCCTCGCCCCAAATAACTGCCTCCCGGTTTCCGATTACAATTTAACAGACCGTAACTGATTATTTTTGTCAAAGAAAAACAAAACAAAACATTTGTTTGTGTTTTGGGCTTTGTTTTGCGTGCTCAGCAGAATTTGGACTACGCTCCTGGAACCTGGAGGAGAACCGACGTCCACTTGGAAAACCCCGAGTACCACACCAGATGGTTCTTTAAATATTTCCTCGGGAAAGGTCAGCTTCAACAAAATGTCACACGACAGCATCGCCAACACTTGCGTTCACTAGTGCTGCGTTTATGCTTTTGTTGGCTCCCGCCGTGGTTTTCCTTTCAGTGCACCAAAACTACGTGGGCACGGATGCGGAGAAGAACCCCTTCTACCTGTCGGTGGTCCTGTCTGACCAGAACAACCAGCGGGTTCCGCAGTATCGAGCCATCCTCTGGAGGAAAACGGTATGAACTCATTCGCTCACGGCCATTTTCACTGAAGCAATCCCCCGTTTGCTCCCGGCTCTTTTACTGGATTTTGACAGATTTTGCAAGGCCCACAGAAAATTGTGTTCTATTGCTAGAAACACAAAAGAAAGATTAGAGTCTCTTCTTTCATCCGGAAAAAAAAGTATATTTCTATCTGTTTCCGTTTTGCAGCAATTAGCATTAGAAGTTTAAGCTTGTTTTCATCATGGCCCTGGTTGATCTCTTATACTCTGCTACCACCTGCTGGCCGTTTCTGTAATTACTACCATTTTTTCACCCATTCTCTGCATCAAAGCCTTCTGAATGCTCTAGCATAAAAAAAAACAACATAAAAACGTATTAACACGTCTTTGGCACACTGAATACATTTAAAATAGGACGTATTTATACGTTTTTGGGAGCAAATGCGTTAACTATTTTGAGCTACAAAACGACAACACGAATGACGCTGATTTCCAGTTTAGTGCAACCAAGTCCATCTTCTTGTCTTTATGTTGTATATTTAAAGACCAAACTATTCAGCAAGACCGGATCATCCCATCCAATGAAAGTCCGCTAGCTTAATGCTAACATACAACGCAAAACGCTAACAGAAATTAGCATGTATGTTACGGTAATTGGAATCCTTCAAACATCTGCTACAATAAGCAAAAAATAAGTTAGAATACAACAATACTCACAATTTGTTGTAACATTTTGAGGACCGACTTCAAAAGCTTCAAATGTTTTGTTTCGGTTTTTGTTCATCCGAGCCACATGGTGTTTGTTTGATGGACAGGAAGTAAATGGGAAGGAGGAGGGCTCTTGAGTCATCGTTAGCCATGTAGGTGTATGTACATGAATAATAATAATAATGGCGCGCCATGACTCAGCATTATGGCCAAGATGGCAAACGTCCCGTGAGTCACTCATGTTGTTTGCCACGAATTAAACGTTGAAAATGCTGAACGTCTTCACACGTTTGTGTGTTGTTTTGTTTGTTGTTGTCCGTGTACAGGGCACCCTGAAGATCAGCCTACCGTACAGCCCCACCAAAACGTTATCCGTCAAGTCCATCCTTAGGTGAGGAGATGCTCATTCAAACTAGATTTTAAGTGCAATTTCTGGAGAAATTGCGTGGGAATGCTGAAAGTTGAATGCCAACGAAGTAAATTGGAAGATAAATTGTGTGAAAATGACAAAGTTTGAATTGAAGTTGAAAGATAAATGAATAAAAGGAACTGAGCAGTATCTGGTAATGATGATCGGTTGTATGTATGGAAGTGGGCGTGGAAAGTGGGACTTAAGAAAAGTTCCGTCAGTCTCATTGAAAATGACGTAAGTAGCGTGGAATCAGACGATATATACATATACCCCGGAATGCGTGAATTTTTTAAGCAAGTTGAAATTTTAATGGATGAAATCAGAAGTATTATGTGGGAGTTGTTTTTCGGCAAAAAAAGTGAGAATAAAAATCCGAATAGCATGTGGGATGCTTTCAGCATTCCCGCAATAAATGCATAGTTAAAAAAAAAAAAATCAATATTGGAATGTGTGTAAACAATAAACGAGTTTCTAACTGCTCTCTAAAAATGTCAAGTAAGGTCTGCGTATGTTACAAATGTTAAAGGTCATCGTCACTGAACATTTTCCTCCGTGTACCTTGAGGCAATTTGCCCTGACTCGGTCCCCATGGTGCTTTTCGCTTCTCTTTCTTTTTTTTTCTTCTTTTTTTCATGTCATCATCTCCACGTGTGCACCGTATCAGCGCGATGAACATGGACAGGTTTGAGAAAGGCCCGCGGGAGATCCTCAACCCCGACATTCAGAAGGTGAGCAGGATGGCTCATAATGTACAAAATGTACCAAAATGCAAAGTCAAGTAATATCATTCTGGGTCCTTTTTTTTTGTGGGGTGGCACCGATTCGAACAATACTGAACACAATTCATAATTATATTAGCATCCAAAATGCTAACGTTTGCGTTCTCTCTCCCTTCAGGATCTGCTCGTGTTGGAGGAACAGGAGGTACAAAATGGCGCATACCGTCCGCCATTTGTATATTTTGGACTTTCCCACAGAAGTAATGAGTTTAACCTTCCCACAGGGCTCCGTCAACTTTAAGTTTGGTGTCCTGTTTGCCAAAGACGGGCAGCTGACCGATGACGAGATGTTCAGCAACGGTAAAACAAAAATGGTCGCCCAACAGCATTGCCTACACGCCGTTTGTCCGTTTCTGTTTTGCTGTCTGTTGCAGAAACGGGCAGCGAGAGCTTCGACAAGTTTCTCAAGCTGCTGGGCGACAGCATAACGTTGCAGGGATGGGCCGGCTATCGGGGAGGCCTCGACACCAAGAGTAAGAAGCGCCAAACAAAACCGCTTTGGCTACAAACTCAGCTATAGCATGTTAGCACTTGGTTTGCGTGTTTGCGAACTAGCTAACGAGTAGCAGCACGAGCACAGTGAACGCGGCCTTTATCATGTGCGATATGTTCCGGATCCACACAAAATTGATTAATATAGAAGGACTGTATATTTCTTTTTAACATTAGCCCTGCCTTCACGTGCTATGGGAAAGATGGATGTTAGCACTTGGGACCTCCTTTTTACTGTCATGACTAGGGTCAAGCAAGGGTTATGTTTGCTGTCATGACTAGGGTCATGCAAGGATTATGTTTACTGTCATGACGAGGGTCATGCAAGGGTTATGTTTACTGTCATGACTAGGGTCATGCAAGGGTTATGTTTACTGTCATGACGAGGGTCATGCAAGGGTTATGTTTACTGTCATGACGAGGGTCATGCAAGGGTTATGTTTACTGTCATGACGAGGGTCATGCAAGGGTTATGTTTACTGTCATGACTAGGGTCATACAAAGGTTATGTTTACTGTCATGACAAGGGTCATGCAAGGGTTATGTTTACTGTCATGACGAGGGTCATGCAAGGGTTATGTTTACTGTCATGACGAGGCTCATGCAAGGGTTATGTTTACTGTCATGACTAGGGTCATACAAAGGTTATGTTTACTGTCATGACAAGGGTCACGCAAGGGTTATGTTTTCTGTCATGACAAGGGTCAGGCAAGGGTTATGTTTACTGTCATGACTAGGGTCATGCAAGGGTTATGTTTACTGTCATGACAAGGGTCAGGCAAGGGTTATGTTTGGGCCATGACCGTGTGTTCAAGTGTCTGTTTTAAACTGATGTAACCAGCATCTAGTTTCAACTGGTAAGACGCTATGTGATGTCAGGAATCTTTCATCTTTTTATCTGGTCAACAGCCAATCAGATGATTCCGTGTCAGTCCTGTTACCCACATGCCTAGCCACAACCAATCAGATCGATTCGCTGTCTATATAAGCCTGTCTGAGAAGTGTGTGTTTCTGTCGGATTATTACCTCTGTGCAACTCTCGTTGTGTCTCATCTAGTCAAGTTTGTTCCACGCCTCTCCATGTTATGCGAATAAAGAGTTAAAATCTGATTTGTGTCTGCGCTTTGGGATCCAACCTCAGAACATAACATTTACGACCGAGTTCTGTTCATCTGCTTTTGTTGTTGCAAAAAAACCAAAAAACGTTTGTATGAACCTGTTGCTATTTATTTATAAGAGAGCTTCGCAACAAATTAGCCGCTAAGTCAAAGTTAGCCACGCGGACTCACAGACGTTGTCCTGGTTTTCGACTCTCTTCCAGACGACACTACAGGGATCAAGTCCATCTACACGGTGTATCAGGGCCACGAGCTCATGTTCCACGTGTCCACCATGTTGCCCTACTCCAAAGAGAACAAACAACAGGTGTGCTTCTTCTCCCATTACGACCTACTTGTGACTATGGAAAGCCTTGAAGTATTTATTACATATCGTTCATATTCATCTTAAAAAGTCAAACATTTTCTTTGCAATCTTATGTTTGTATGTGCCCCACTCGTCTAAACACCGTATTCCGATTAACGTTGCGTTTGTGGAATAACAATCAAGCGGACGGATCCATCCATTTTCATCACAGTCAGGGGGGCCGCCATTTTGTCCTCTACCGCCCTCTGCTGTCGACTGAAGTTGACGTCCAAGTAGCTTCGGGCTCGCGTTTGGGAAGGTCACATGACCAAACCCAGAAACCCAGGTTGAGCTGTGACATTCGCGATGCGAGCACGAGGCCGCTTTGACGGCAATTTTGGTTGGCAGTTGCCTCGACTTCCCTTTTAAAGTCCACGGAACTAGTGCACTCCTTGCCCTCACTAGCGCACTAGTAGGACCACTGCGGCTTCCTCGTCGCGTATTTATCACTGCTCCTTCCACTCCAACAATTGTGTCTCACTAGTTTTTTTTTTTTTTAACTAGTCAACTACTTCTCTACTACTAGGCCCAATTAGTAGGCATCATGCACTAGTAGCCTAGTGTGGAAGGTCGTCATGGGCAAAAAAAAAAAACACACAACTATTAAAACACAGTCCCTTCACTAGTGCACTCTAAGTATTCTGTCACGACAATTAGTGTGTACTAATGCTCAAAACTGCCAGAAACTGCATGCTACTAGTACGACTATTGATGTTACACACTTCACTAGTTATATGAGCAGTGTACAGATGCCAATTAGCGCACAGTTTTGCGGCTTTCGCTTGGAGTGAAAAGTTGCAGAAATACAGAAAAAAAATAATTACTAGAAGAATACGCTTTTTCTACTAGTGCTCTCTTGTCTCTCTAGTTGTTGTTTGAATGCATGGACGCAGGGTACTAGTACCTAAACTTAATATCGAGCAGTTTAAGCATGTATTTGATATCTTTGGTTACATGTACTAGAATGCAAGTAGAACAAATCTAGCTGACAAGTAGGACAATTACATGCTACTAGTGCCTGACACATGCCTCCTAGTTGAGACTACTGGTGTTGCTAGTGCAGTACAATAAGTTACTAGAAAATAGCTGAATTGTTTTCTATTTGGATCAAAAGTGTCACGTGGGGGAAAAATAAATTGCTAGTACGATACAGCCGTTTTACTAGTGCGCCATAATCGTTCTACTAGTGTGCTAGATTGCGTTACAAGTGAGGACAAAGAGCGGACGAGAACATGGACCGCGAGTTGGATACCAAGAAGCTGCCATAGATGCTGGAATGCTTTTGGTTTTTTTTTGCTTTTTGTCGCCCCCCTCAGGTGGAGCGCAAGCGTCACATCGGCAACGACATCGTCACCATCGTCTTCCAGGAGGGCGATGACGCGTCGTCGTCCTTCAAGCCCTCCATGATCCGCTCGCACTTCACCCGTATCCTTCCCACGTCGCCTGTGCGCGCCGCCATCTTGATTCTCGCTTCCTTCACTCGCGCGTTGCAGATATTTTCGCGTTAGTTCGATATAATTGCCAGACTGACAGTTACAGGTGAGCGCCGCCGCAAATGCCTGCAGTCGTTAGTGATTTTTTTTTTTTTTTTATTATTATTTTTTTTTCACTATTCTCTTCGCAGGTTGAAGATTTTTTCCGAGGAGAGTGTCCCGCTGTTTGGACCGCCTCTCCCGTCGCCGCCGGTTTTTACCGATCACCACGAATTCAGGGACTTTTTATTAGTCAAATGTAAGATTGATTGATTCGTTTATGTATAACGTACGTGAGTGTTAATGGCAAAATTGAGACAGTTTCGTCGTCAATGATGCTCATGTTTTTAACTCATTTGCTCCAAAAAAACGTATAAATACGTTCTATTTTAAATATTACCATACTCCCAAAGACGTATTTAAACGTTTTTATATATATATATATATATATATTTTTTTTTTATGCTAGAGCATATAGAAAGGCTTTGATGTAGCCTCTGAGCTAAAGAGACTGCTTCAAGCAATGGTAGTTATTACACAAACGGCCAGCAGGTGGCAGCAGAACCCAACATAAATATTTATTTAAATAATCATCAGAGACATTCCGTGACCTGATAATTGACAGCCATTGAGATGCATTTTTGTGGAATTTATTTTTTTAATTATTAAAAAAAAACAAAAAAACAACAAAAAAAACGTGACAAACTTTCAGTGTATGTTTTTCATGAAAAACGGTGGCAAATGTTGAAAAAAAAAAAAATCCTGAAAAAAAAGTTTTTTTTAAATATGCAAATATGCAAATCCACAAAAGGTTTGACGATACATTCTAAATCAACCTACAGCTGTTGCTTTCTGTAGGCATAAAAAGCAGGATTGAAGAAGAGTTGACAAATCATCTTCAGCAAAAACTAGGCTCAAGTCAGGACAAATACTTCTCTTTCTTTAGTCCAATTTACGCACAGTGTCAACTAAAATTTTGTGCTGCCATCTAGTGGTCAACGATGGAATTACATCCAAAAAATAATAGTTAAAAACCATAATCATGCTTAATGCTTTTCCTCACGCAGTAATCAATGGAGAGAAAGCCACACTGGAGACGCCGACGTTTGCCCAGAAGCGCCAGCGCACTTTGGACATGTTGATCCGCTCGCTGTACCAGGACCTCATGCCCGACCTGCACAAGGTACCACACCCGACTCTTAAGGCAGGACAAAAAAAACAACAACAAAGTTTTGGGGTGGCCCTCTTCTTCCTCCTCCTCCTCCTCCTCCTCCATGTCACCACTGCGTCTTGAGAAGCTGCTGACTGTGTTCTCCACTGCGGCCCACTGCACCATAGCTCGCACACACACACACACACACACACACACACGCACACACACACACGCACACACACACGCACTGAGCGTTTCCACTGCAGTACTGCCTTTTTTTTTTTTTTTTTTTTTCTCCTTGTCACTTATGTTTCCTCTCAGCTGACTCTCGCCGTCACTGTCAAGCCGGGGTGGCAAAAGTACTCGCACACTGGGCTCGAGTACATGTACATATATATATATATATATATATATATACATATTTATTATATTGTATATTGTTATATTTATTATATATTAAAATTTATATATATTAATATATTAATTTAAATTGTTTTATTTTTATTTTTATATTAATTAATTAATATATTACTATTTATATTAATATATATTATTTATTACTATTTATATTTAATATTAATATATATTATATTTATTATATATGTATTTTTATAAATTGTATTATTATATTATATATATATATATATATATATATATATATATATAATTATATAATAATTATTAATCGATTACTAGTAATACTCCTTGACTGTAAAAACATCCTATCGTCATCCACAAAAAATAAAATAAAAGTAACACACCAATTTAGACAAACTACTGATAACGGTTTTCAAAATTTAAAAAAAAAAAAAAAAAAAAAGGAATGTTAAAGTAGAGATTGCTGAAAAATGGACTGCAGTTTGTTCTCTACGACGTTGTACTTCCTGATTCTTCTTCTTCCTCTGGTTCTTTTGTCCCGCCTCCTCCACCTCCACCTCCATCGTGTTTTGCGTGCTTGTGCCACACACACGTTAGGTCCCTTTTTCCCCGCAGAACATGTTGAACCGCCGCTCCTTCAGCGACGTGCTGCCCGAGTCGCCAAAGTCGGCGCGGAAGAAGGAGGAGGCGCGCCAGGCCGAATTTGTCAGGATCGGCCAGGTAAACAGGAAATTAAAAGAAAGAAGAAAAAAAAAAACATAACAGATGCAAGATGGGTGGGATGCTTTGGGGGTGGGTTTATATTTACAATTATTGACACCCCAAACATAATTCATTTGATTGATGATGATTATGATCTTGTCAAAACCTTTTCTCCGCTACTAATCTGTCACTGTGAAACTGTCATGTGATACAGTCATGTGACACACAGTTGACACGCCCCCTTTCAAATCGGCAGCTCGCGAGTGCAACATGCACAAACACATGCGACAGACAGGAGGTGGATTCACAGTGAAAGGTTAACAAAAAACATTTATTTTTTATAAATATAGTTGTAACATGACGTTAATCCAACGGCTATAACGTTCCAACAATAATGCTAATCCGACCGCTAACTCATGCATGCTAACGTACTAGCTCATAGCATGTAGCCATAGTAGCCACTTGTTGATAGACTGTAATTGTGTATCAAGTTGTTTTTCATCCAAAAGATGAGGAAATTAATTTGATGTGAAATAGTTTTAGGTCCAAAATGTTCAACATTATCTGCTGACGGAAAAAAAAAAAAATATTCGGGGTTAAAATTATTGCTCTGACTAAAACTAGACAAAATCGTTGACAGTTTTTGTTGACTAAAACTAGACGAATAAAATGAAGTTTTCTTGGACTAAAGTAAACACTAAAATGCTCGATTTATAATCCACTAAATAAAAACGGGATGAGGTTGACTAACTGACAAAAACTAGCGTGATTGAAACTGGACTTAAAACTGAGCCTCAATTTCAAAATGGCGGATGAAATGAACACAACACTCCACAAAGCGAATCTTGAAGAAAAAATGAGCTTTTCAAGTTTTTTTTTTTTTTTTTTTTTTTTCTGCGCCATTCAGGCCCTGAAGCTGAAGACCATCGTGCGAGGCGACGCCCCCACCAGCCTGGTGAGCAGCGGCCTGTGCAGAAAAGAGGTGACGCTCGCTCAATCGCCACGCGAAAAAAACAAACAAAAAGCGTCCGGATGTTTTGCGCTGACACGTGTTTCGCCGCGGCAGCCGTGGGAGTCGCAGTCCTTCTGCGGCGGCTTCCCGCACGAGCTGGTGTGCGCCGACTCGTGGGGGCCGGCGCTGCTGGTGGCCACCGACGCGGCGGGGGTCCTGCTGCTGGATGGTGAGGCTGCGATTATCGGCCGTGTTCTCCCGCAATTTGCACCTTTGTATGTAACTACTTTTGTCTCAATGAAGCTCTTCAACTCACTTCGACAAACGTCCTATCAAGGTGCCAGCAGATGGCAGCAAAGTACTACTTTTATCTAAATCAAGCTCTCCACTGGCTTTAACTAGATGTGGGAAAGCACTACTTTTGTCTAAATGAAGCTCCTCAACCGGCTTCAACAAAGTTCATCCATTGGCAAAAGATGATGGCAAAGCACTACTTTTATCTAAATGAAGCTCCTCAACGGGCTGTAACAAAGTTCCTTGGAGCCAAGTTGTCACAAGATTTGGGTAAAGCACTACTTTTGTCTAAATGAAGCTCCTCAAACGGCTTCCAACAAAGTTCATTCATTGGAACAAGATGATGGCAAAGCACTAGATGTTAATTAAAGCACTACTTTTGTCTAAATGAGGCTCTCACACTTAGTTTATTGGAACCAAATGTCACAAGATGGCAGCAAAGTACTATTTTTGTCTCAATGAAGCTCCTCAACCGGCTTCAACAAAGTTCCTTAGAACCAAGATGTCACAACATGTTGTTAATTAAAGCACTACTTTTGTCTAAATGAAGCTCCTCAACCGGTTTCAACAAAGTTCATCCATTGGCAAAAGATGATGGCAAAGCACTACTTTTGTCTGCATGAAGCATTTCAACAGAATTCCTTGACACGAACTGACCACATGATGGCGTCAAAGCGCTACTTTTAAATCACATTCCATCCTATCGTTTTCAATGTGTTTCTTTTGATCTGAGGCTCGAATTGAATTTGATTGTGTGTTAGATCAGAAACAATCGTGCGAAGAAAATAATCGTTTGAATGTCTTGATTTTCAATTGCCAATGGAAAATGGAAAGCTTGTTAACGTGTTTTTTTGTTGTTGTTTTTTCCCCCCTGTAGGCCCTGATCCGCCTTCATCCAGCACCGGTGAGCGCCACGCCGCGCCGATCGATCCGACACTTTCTCTGGGTTGTTTTTTTTTCTTTGTCAGATTTGACCTTTATTTTTTGTTTTTTTGTTTTTGTTGTTGCGCGTGAAGAGTGTCCGCCGGCGCAGGTGTTTGACAAGACGCTGCTGGTGAAGCAGATGCACATACTGGAGCCTCAGGACTTGCTCATCACCAGAGCCGACAAAGGTGAGGACGTTTTTTTTTTTTTTTTTTTTGCAGGTTACGTCACGCTATGGGAGGAAAAGGCCTCCACGTCCACATCATCCAAAATATTGGGGGGATTGATTCACTAGTTTCGGAAGTACGCAAGAAATTTGGTGACAATTGATGATCAGGACTTTCGGACTGTTGTGTTATTTGTAGAACTCGGTTTAAAAAAAAAGAAGAAAAAAAAGTAATAATCAATATTGAATTGTTTTTCCTTTTTGAGCCTAATATTGATTCATACAAACCATGAATCCATTATTTTAATATCTTTTCCCACAAATTTATAAGAAAATAGAATTTTAAAGAATTTTTATATATATACTGTTTTCTTGACATTTACTGTTCACCTGAATTTAAAAGTATTCCCTGACTTATTGTACTTTAAGATAATTCAGAATCATTTTCATTTATATTTACAATTATTGAATAAGAATGATGAAAATATTTTTGTTTCATCCTTGCTGATGCAAATCGTCGCTGCTATGTGAAAAACACTTACATAAAAGTATAAAATGTTAATTTTTTTCATTTTTTTATTTTTATTTTATTATTTTATTCTTTATTTATTTATTTATTTTTACATTTGTATGTTTTTGGGATGAAACTGAATGCAGACATCCCAAAAACATAAACATGATAAAATAAATAAGTAAATAAATAAATAAATTAATTAATTAATAAAATAAAATGTAAAAATTTATATTTTACATTTGTATGTTTTTGGGATGAAACTGAATGCAGACATCCTAAAAACGTAAAAATGAAAATAAATAAATAAATCAATAAAATAAAATGGAAAAAATTGACATTTTACATTTTTTATGTTTTTAGGATGAAACTGAATGCAGACATCCCAAAATAAAAAAAAATGGAAATCGAAAGCCTTTTTCACATAGGAGCGATTACATGTTTGTGTAACACTTGTGATTAGAACACTAAAATCATTTAACCCTTTACTTCCTTCGCAAAATTTAATTTGGAATTTAATGTTTGTGGAGTTTTGAAATCATGTCCTTGACATTTAAGCAGACTTGATGTTCTATAACGAATCAATGTCGGATTGAAGTGAAGTGAATCGAATGGAAAAAAAAATCGAAATTCGAATCAAACTGAACTCTTGTGGAACAAATTTGAATCGATTGAGGAAATCAGAATCGAGCTAATTGTCAAAATAGACAATCGGTACCGTGAAAAATGAAGTCTGATGCTGCTCGCCGGCCGCCAAACTGTCTCGCAGGGAAGGACGCTCGCCTGTACGTGTTCCGACTGAGCGCGCTCAGGAGAGGCCTGGAGGAGCGGCAGCCGGCCCGCGGCAAGTGCGACAGCCGGGAGAACAAACTGGAGAAAACCAAAGGTGACGCCCCCCCCCCCCCCCCCGGGCGTTTCCCCGACAGCTTTTGTGTCGTTTGCCAACGATGCGGCACCCGCCAGGTTGCCACTTGTACGCCATCAACACGCATCACGGCTCGGAGCTGAGGATCGTGGCGGCCATCCGCAACAAGCTGCTCCTCATCACCCGCAAACGCTTCGAAGGCGTCGGCGCCGTCGGCGCGGCCGACTCGCCGGTGGACGAGTTCCAGTACATACGGGTGCGGCGCGTTCTCTATGCTTTTGCATAAAAATACAAAAAAACATACGAGTTCATGTTTTTTTAAATATATTTTTTATATTATTTGAAAATTTTAAAAAAATTAATCTTGTTTTCCTTCTTTTTTTGGGGAGCTTTATTTTTTGAGATTTTTTTTTCTGTTTTCTGAATAATTTCTTTTCTGTTTTACTGAATATTTTTTTTCTGTCATAAAAATATATTCAGAAAAACAGGAGGAAAAATTACTCGGAAAAACAGGGGGGAAAACATAAAATACTCCGAAAAACAGAAGTTGGTGCTGTTTTTGGGAATATTTTTTTTTTCATCTGTTTTTTGGAATATATTTTTCCTCCTTTTTTTCCTCTGATTAATTTTTCCTCCTGTTTTTTGGAATAATTTTTACCTCTTTTTTTTTTTTTTTTTTTTTTTTTTTATATATATTTTTTTGTATTATAGAAAAAAATATTCAGTAAAACAGAAAAAAAATTACTCAAAAAAAACAAAGCTCCCCCAAAAAATTAGTCAGAAAAACAGGAGGGTTTTTGTTTTTCAAATGAATGCAATGCGCTTCCGTAATTGTTCTTTTTTTTTTTTTTTTTTTTTTTTTAATTAATTAAAATTAATTTAGTATATTTATTTTTATTTTACTTTAGGATTTTATTGATTGGATTGGATTACAACTAATGATTGTGCCACCATCTAGTGGTCCATAAAAAAGCTGGACGTGGAACAAAATGGAGTTTGAAACTGTACCGTAAACATATAAATACGTTTTTGGGAGTGTAGGACAAGGTATTAAAAAAAATACGTATTTTCCCGTTTTTGGCTTTGAATGAGTGTGCCGGCGCCCGATCAGTTTAACGCGGCTGCGCTGGCTTCCTCCCGCCAGGAGATTTGCCTGTGCGACCCGCCGGCGGTGATGGCGCTGGTGGACGGTCCGACGGGCGAGAACGACAACATGATCTGCGTGGGCTACAAGCATCAGTTTGACCTCATCAACGAGAGCACGGGCGACGCCTACCGGCTGCACCACGTCGACGCCAACAGGGTGGGTGAATGGGTGAGGCGCAGGCAGACGAGCGCCAAACAAACACAACACTAACAAAACGCAATTCAACATTTGAGACATCAAAAATGTTCAACCAAAATATTTCAAAATAATAAAAAAAAAGGCGGTTAGCTTAATGCTAACATATAATGTTATGAAAATGAACATGTACGTTACGGGAATTCTAAACCTGTAATAGGGCTGTGCAATTAATCCAAATTCAATTACAATTTCAATTATTGCACTCCACAATTACAAAAATCAGCATAATCGTAAAAAAAAATAAAAATTATTAATACTGATTTATTTTTGAGTTGTTTCAATTTATACATTTGCACCTTTTTAAAAAAAAATTAAAATAACAAATTTCATAAATGTTGTTTCATTCAAAAGGAACTTGCATAATTATAGTGTTTTGAAGAATATTTTTTGTCTTTTTTTTTTTTTCATGTTTAAACATTATCGTGTTTTGTACCCAAAAAAATAAACGATCATCCTACTGCACAGTGCACATACTGCACTACAACTTCAAGTTTTTGCCAATTAAATAGATAAATAAATAAATATATATATATATATTTAAAATATATTATTATGAATTATTTTTGTTCCAAAAGGAACTTTCATAATTATAGTGTTTCTAAATTTTTTAATTGGTCTTAATATTTTTAAATGTGGAAACATGTTCTTGTTTTGTCCCAAAACATTATACAAATTCATTTCAATTATTTCCAAAATTATCGTGATTATTATTTTTTTTCACAATCCCTAACCTGTAACAACTGCTACTCAAAGCAGGCATACGTTACAATATATTTAAGAGCTGTGCCGTCGTGGGAGTGAACATCCATTTTTATGCTATATAGCTTCAAACTCGGCGATGCAGCAGGCGCGCGACGTACTCGACTACTTTTTATATGCAACACATGTGAATGGACCGCCCCTTTAATTGATCGTTTTGCTTTTCGTTTTGTTTTTTTGTCCGCAGGTGAATTTCGTGGCGGCTATCGACGTGTACGAGGATGGCGAGGCCGGCCTGCTGTTGTGTTACAATTGTGGGTACACCAAGACGACCTTTAGTGACGTCAAATCCTCCAAGTTAACATCAAGCACTTCACCAGTCGACGTACAGTCGACACATTTTTTATCATGTCAAATTGTCGTACTTGTATGCCAAAATTGGTCCTCGTTTTGAGACTAAAGACCAAACTAGTGCATGGACCACAAGATGGATGTGAGGATATCAAATATATTTATTTTTTACAGCCATATTTTTTTCCTTCCTCTGTCAGATATTTGCTCGTACAAGAAAGTGTGTCCGTTCAACGGCTCCACGCCCATGATCCAGTCCAACACGTCCGACTTCCACTTCAGCTGGAACCAGATGCCCAACGCCATCGGTACGTTGCCACGGCAACGCGGCATCCGTCGCCACGGAGAGACATGACGTATGCCGCACGTGTTTGTGTGTCCACTTTTCACACGCACACAAGCTGCATTGTTGGCCGTGTTATATTCTAATGACAAATGAATGCAGTGAGCATTTCGTACTCCAGACCAGTAGGGGGCAGCATATTGGTGGTAGTAAGAATTTCTTTCAATATGCGATATCGATACTGTCATCGCCATGCAGTGTAGCCTTTTTTTTTCAGAAGTTATCGTATCAATACTCCAAACCAGGTCACCAAGATATCGAATAGTCGTAAAAAGCAGGATCGAAGAGGATTTCACATTCAGTCCATCTTCAGCAAAAACTGTTTTCACTCTTCTTCATTCAAATTTAGTGTCAACTCTTTTATTCCTTGGCTTACTTCAGCGTGAATTGTGTGGTCCTTGGGACCTTTTATTTTTGTTATTTATTTTTTTTTTTTATATTGTGTGTGTATATATATATATATTTTTTTTTATTTAATACTTTTTGTATATTAGTATTTTTTGCATTTTTTTATTTTTTTATTTTTAGTTAGTTTTAGTAGCTTTTGCGTGTATGATAGTGTGCGGATCTCAATGTGCAGCACAAATGTGCTATAGAAAAAAAAGTGGATTGAATTGGATTGACACTATTGATTGGGCCACCATCTAGTGGTCCATAGTAGAATTACTCCCCCAAAAAAGCTGGAGGGAAAACAAAATAAGAGTTTGAAACTGTACCGAAAACGTATTAATACGTTTTTGGGAGTGTAGGACAAAGTATTAAAAAAAACAAACGTATTTTCCCGTTTTTGGCTTTGAATGAGTGTGGAGGATAAAAATCACAATAACATATTGTGGGACTGCTGAAAAGCATTCCACACAATAAACTGGAGGGAGAACAAAATAGAGTTAGAGATGCTCTGTCCGATCTTCGCGCTGACGTTTGTTGTTGTTGTGTGCAGTGTGCGCCTTCCCGTACATCCTGGCCTTCACCACAGACTCCATTGAGATCCGCCTGGTGGTCAACGGCAACCTGGTGTACACGGCG
Organism: Festucalex cinctus; assembly: GCF_051991245.1. NCBI lineage: Eukaryota > Metazoa > Chordata > Actinopteri > Syngnathiformes > Syngnathidae > Festucalex > Festucalex cinctus. The sequence goes on along the minus strand of NC_135425.1, from coordinate 25,962,550 downwards.
GTGGTCCCGGAACTGCAGCTTGCATCGTCGCGGGTCAGTGCTTGATGTTTTTTTTTTTTTATTAATTGCAAGTTAATTGCAAGAAGTTGTCCAGGTGATGAAGTAGCAAAGCAACCCCGGACCTTCATGTGGCTAAAGCCGTTTTACGAGTACGCGTCTCCGTCTGCGTGCGATAACAGCACGCTCGTAATTTCATCCACGCAAATAAATGCTGCAAAGTGAAATCTTGTCTGCCGTCCAAACGGGTCCCGTTCCTCCTCGCCAGTCGGACATCTACTTTGCGTCGTCGGCGCCGGTGAGCTCGGCCTCCAACTGCAGTTCCCGGGACGCCAGCTCGCAGAGTTCGCCGCAGACGCCCACCGGCTACGAGATGCCCGTTTTCCCCTCGCCCCTCGGGGACGGTAAGGACAACGTGTCACGCTGCGGGTGTTGATGTTGATCAATTAGGTGACCCCCCCTTAATGTTGTGTTTGCTGTGCGTTTGTGTGTACCCCTCTTCTTTGGTCCCCGGTTCAGATTCTATACGGATCCCCTACGGTACCAAGCTTTCGCTGTACACGTCTAAGGACGCAGAAGGTATCGTGAAACACGTCGTGGCATGTTTTGCCGCCGCTCACTCGCTCATGAAATGGATAAAAATGCACATTTGACATTGAGCAAAATAGTGGGTGAAAACCTAACTTGGGACACAAGACCTTTGAGACCTAATTTCAAACCTTTGAAACCTGAATTCTAAATCAAAACTCTATTTTGGAACCTTAGCAGTAGTTTAAAACCCAAATTTATAGTAGTAGTTTAAATCCCTAGTTAAATCCCTATCAGTATCTTAGAATTAGCTTAGCATGCTAAGCTAACTTAACATTAGCATGCTAAGCAAGCATTAGCATGCTAAGCTAACTTAACATTAGCATGCTCATGCTAATGCAAGAGCATGTTAACTTAGAATTAACATTACCATTAGTATGCTAACTTATCATTAGCATGCTAAGCTAGCATTAGCATGCTAATTTAGGATTAACATACTAAACTAGCATTAGCATTATAACTTAGCATTAACATGCTAACTTAACATTAGTATTAGTATCCTATGCTAGCATTAGTATGCTAACTTAGCATTAGCATACTAAGCTAGCGTTAACATTCTAACTTAGCATGCTAATGTTAAGCTAGCATTAGCATGCTAAGCTAGTATCATAATGCTAAATTAGCATTAGCATGCTAACTAAGCATTAGCATGTTACCTACCTACATAAATCTTAACACCCTAACCCTAGTTTAAAACCTTGCTATAACCCTAACCTTATCCTAAAACAATTTGAAACCCCATCCTTAGTTTAAAACCTGACCACAAACTATCTAACCCCCGACTTAAAAACCTTAACCCAGCTTTGAAACCCCAAGTGTGCGTCGGGGTGTTTCAGATGACTTCTTCGGTCCTCAAGTTCAGGATGAGGACTGAAAGGTCGCCACGGTTCAGCGGTGATAACAAAGCTCCAAATTTGTGGAGTTGTTGGTGCCTGCAAGCAGATGAGGTTGCCAAGGAAGGGGGAGGAGGGAACGAGAGAGGGGGAGGGAGCGGGTAAGGACATGATTTCCAGATTGCCCTGTCGCCATGGAGACTTTTGTCAGCGCAGTCCCAATAACGGAGCCACCAATAGGGAGGAGGAAGTGGGTGGGGAGGGGGCGGGGTGAATCGGGAGGGAGTTTTTCTGGGGGTGTGGCGGCGGGGTCATGTGATGTCACTGCAGCAATTAGCGCTAAAAGCTCTCGTTAAAAAAAATAAATAATAAAAATCCCACTTAATTGGCCGACGTGACGGGAAATAAAACCCCGGTCGGCCAACTGACCTGCACGCCGTGTTCTGACTTTCCATTGGGTGGCTCTCAAGACTGACAACAGCGCCCCCCAGTGGCCACTTTACCAACTGTCACGGCGTGTTCTTGAAGCACAAATTCTCGTTTTATAGAACCATCTAGTTTGGAGCTTTATGAAATACACACAATTCTGAAATCCGGATGTGAAACCCTAACTCCAGTTTGAAACCCAAATTTGAAACCCCAACCCCAATTTGAAGCCCTAATTTGGGAAAAAAAAAACAACCTATTCTGACGTTATTCTTACATGACAACAACGTTGCCGGTTGCTTCTCATCATGAAGCTAAAGCTAGCTCAGCTATTCCTGCCACGTCATGTCACATTCATTTTTTAAATTTTTTTTCATGAATCATGTGACTCAAGCGGTCAATGTGACGACAGGCGAGTCGGCGTGCAAGCACATCTTCAAGATCCCGCTGTGCAACCTGGTGGGCCGCAGCATCGAGAGACCCCTCAAGTCGCCGCTGCTCAACAAGGTGCTGACGGCGGCGGCGGCGGCGCCGAGCTCCGCCCCCGCCGCTGCGTCGGCGGCGGCGGCCTGCGCCGGCCCGCTGGTCTCGGCGACGCACTCGCTGTCGCTGTCGCGCATGGAAATCAAGGAGATCGCCAGCCGCACGCGCAAGGAGCTGCTCGGTACGTTTCGAAAATTGTTTCATCAACATCGTCCGGCCGTTTCTTGAAAATATTTATCGATGTACGTTTAGTACTTGCATATATGTGCTCTATATTTAGTATATTTTGTATTATAATAATACGAGAAATCCTTCGAATTTATGTACATTTGAAATTAAGTAATTACGTCGAGCTCGTTAAATAATTGATCATGAACAAATTACACACAACTGTGTCTTCTTTAGAATTTACAAAACCTAATTAACCAATCAGCGAGCTTTCATTACTTTATATATTAAAAATAACACATTATTTATAAGGACTACACTAATTCTTTATTGCGTTTTAAATGTTAACATGTATATGTCAATGTAGCGACCTAATTAACCATTTATTTATTTTTTGATAAACAAAAATGTTAAATGTATCTGAAAAAAATATTTATTTTACTTACCTTCAATAATTAACCATTTCAAATGGTATATTTTTTATTTGCTATTTTTATTTCCTTATTTACACTCATTAAATGAAACGTTAAATGTATTAGTAAACAAATATATATATTTTACTATTTTTATTTTATTGGTAACAATCAATGAAATATTAGCGTATGTAAAATTGATACTAATAATTTTTCTATGATTATTTACAATTAATGATGAATTGTTTTGTTAAATAAATAGAAACAAAGTAAATGAAATCCTTTTTTCATTTTGTACAATTAAAAAACACATTTTTTTCATTGAAAAAGGAGACATGTTAAATGTGTATTTATTTATTATATTATAGTCTGTGTATTGACAATATTAGTGGAAATGTAAAAAAATGATACTAATCATTTTTCTATAATTATTTACAATTAATGCTGAATTTTTTATTCAATAAATAGAAACATAAAATTGATTAATTTAAATACTGTTTTTTTAATTTATTACAATGAAACAATCAAAATATTTTTCATTGAAAAAGGAGACATGTTAAATGTATATTTATTATATTACAGTCTGTGTATTGACAATATTAGTGCATATGTAAAATTGATACTGATAATTTTTCTTTCATTATTTACAATTAATGATGACTTAATTACTATTATTTAAATACTGTTTTTTTTTTCATTTATTACAATGAAACAATTTTTTTTTCATTGAAAAAGGAGACATGTTAAATGCATATTTATTATAAAAGTTAACAAATGAAAAACATCTTTTTTTTTATTTTATTTTTTTTTATTACCAGGCCTGACGGAAGAAGCGAGCAGCAAATCGGACGGGGGCGCGTCCAAAGCGAGGAAAGCGAGCAAGAAGAACTCGGCGGCGCCGGCGGAGGAGCCAAAAGCGCGAGCGCTCACGTCCACCAACAGCGACAGGTCAGACAGACATCGGCTTCAATTTGACAATTTGTTGACAGCTTGCAAAAAAAAAAAAAAAAAAATGCTCCTCTCTCGTCAAGGTTGGACTCGGAAGCCGGCGACGGCGACGTGGACGCGGCGTCCATTTTGGAGGCGGAGCCGGAGACGTCGGTGCTTCGGGCCGACAGCCCGCCGCCGCTCGCCGCCGCCTTCGCCCGCTTCGAAGAAGAAGAAGAAGAAGAAGAAGAAGAAGACGTCCTGGACCTCAAGTGAAGACAATCCCGCTGTGCACTTCTCTCAAAACCTTTTTACGCTCATCACATTAAAAAATCAAAAAAATGGGGGCTTTTGAGGTGACATTTCAGGATTGGTGGGGTCTCAAAATGCACTCAAGAAGTACCCGCTTTTAACACATTTAAAGTTTACTATAAAACTGAGACCAAAAAAACCCCAAAAGAAAATGAAAAATGTCATTTTTTCAACGTCTGCTAGCATAATGCTAATGTATAATATAAAGAGCCATACACATGCTAACAGAAATTAGCATCAACGTCACGGCAATTCGAAACCTTCCAACAAACTCCTACTTAACACACAAAAGCAGCAAAACGTACAAAACGTAGCCTATTAGCGCAATGCTAGCATGTAATGCAAAATGTCACCGATGGGCTAATGGATTTAGCATAAAGATGCTAGTCATCCGAAATGTTCCAACAATTGCTACTTTAAAACACGGAGCAAAAACACGAGTACTAAAACATTCAGTAAGTATAGAAAAGGTCAAAGTTCACAAGAGAAATCCTGAAATTTCACCTGATCACTCGATATCCCAAACTTTTTTTGTGCGTAGCGTATATTCATACCCTTGTTGATTTTGCTTGCTGTGGACTTTTGAGTCCCCGCCCCCTTTTTTTTAATTTTTTTTTTATTTTTTAAATGCTCCTTTCGTCTCCCTTCTTTCAAGATGGCTGCCGTGTCAGACGGATGTGTCAGTGTGCGCGTTGTTTGTAATCAAAACCCAAAGAGCGGCGGCCATTTCGCGTGGCTCTCGAAAACTTCACGTGTATTAAAAAAACAAACAAACAAATGTACTCATTTAAGTGTCGTATCATAAGATGTGATTATTATTTTCCGGGAAAATGTCGTACGAAAGGCTTGTAGAAATCTGTTTATACACAAAAAGCGGCGTGATGTCTGGGATGCATATTTATACATGTATTATATCGAAACAAATCTATTTTATTCTCTTATTTAGTACGGGAAAAAAAAGGGTCCGGCATTCCGAGCGCTCTTCTTCTTCTTCTTCTCTGGCTAATTCCCCTTTTTGTTGAGGTTGAAAACAGGGCTGGAGGTCTTTCCCAAGTGCCATTTCCCAGCAGCCAGCGCGGAACTGCGTCAACCTCCTTCGGGGTGGGGTTGGCGGTAGCAGCCATGATTGTAGTCCTTCTTCTCCAGGAAACCAAATTAGTGACGAGAAATACGCACGAGAGCATCTCATCTTTAACAGACTTAAACAAAATACTGTTGAAAAAAATAATAATTCAGTGCCATTTTAATGGCCGTTTCACATATGTATTGTATAAATTGTTTTTAAAAAAATGCTTAAAAATTGGCGATATTGCAAGGCCACAAACGATGAATCACGATATACTTAAAGGGGTTCGCTGTATTTATTATACTATTTTTTATTTTTTTTTCACAATCCATAATTCGTCCCTTTTAAACCCTCACCACCATCGCCTCCTCAGGTCTGGGGTGGTATTGCGGGCGTAGACGTTTTAAGCCAAGTTTACTTTGGGGTTCAAAATAAATCAATACATTTTGCAATCTACAGTTAAATTGATAAACAAAATAAAGGTTTTCAAGGAGCGGCCCTCGCAGCAGCCTTTCATCCAACTTGCATGACCTCTTTCTTCGCTTCCTCAACTCAAGAAACGTTCCCACACACCAATGTTGCGAAATGTTTACAAAAGGTACTCATGTTTGTGATGACGGCCCGGGTTCCCGTCAACACGTCGTCCACACGTTTGATCCCAATTTGTTTTCCTTCGTCTACCTCCCCTTAATTGGCTGTTTGGTTTTCTTGTTGTTTTGTTTTGTTGCTGCTGTTGTTGATGTTGTTGTTGTTTGGACTGTTGCTGGACCTCTCTGTGCTATCCAACGAAAGAAAATTCACACAAACACGCACACACAATTGAAAGTTGTTTAAACATTTATTCCATATTTTTAATATCTACTAGATATATAACTTGGATTTTTTTTCTGTTTTTTTTTTTTTTATAAAAAAAACTTTTTTCCGCGTTTGCCAGAATTTTTTATTTTTTTTTTTTAAATAACTTTTTTTTCGTGCTTTTTTTTTATTCCTGTTTTTCAGATTTGTTTTCCTCTCAAAATAATTTAAAAATAAATAAATAAATAAATACGTTTTTGTTTTTTTTTTCGTGCGTATCAGAATTAGTTCCTGTTTTTCAGATTTGTATTCCTTTTAAAATAATAATTAAAAAAAATTCAGAGAAAATAATTTATTCTGTAAAAAAAATAATGTGTAAAAAAAATAATTCTGAAGAACAAGGGAAAATTCCAAAATATAGATAAAAGTATCCTGAAAAATAGAGGGAGGAAAATTTTGAAAAACAGAAAAAAAAAATTAAAAAAACTGGAAAAAAAAACCACTCTGAAAAACAGAAGCCAAAAAAAAAAAAGTTCCCCAACCAAACCCCAACAACAAATTACGACTCCATCCTGTTTGTTTTTTGTTTTCAGTGGACATGTCTTGGCTATACTCGATTTGTGTACCTTGAAATGGATATGAAAGATATGGAATAAATGCTCGAATGGCTTCACATACACACAAAGGGAAAACAAAAAAAACAACACCAAGTGTCTTAAAACTATTGTACCGCCATCGTTTTTAATGCCAAGTACGACTTGTAAATGTTTGTGTATCAAATGTGGCCTCAAATTATGAAGCAGAGCTTGACGATGATGACTATTAATATGATTATTGTTGTTATGACTATGATTATTGGAGCAGTTATTTGAAACGAGTGCTGTCGACCACCGCTGTGAAAGTATAGGTCTCTCTGTTTATTGATATGTAATAAATATTTATGGAATTTGAGTCCAGTTTTGTAGACGTGGTGATTTTTAATTTTTTTTTTGCACTGAACTTGGGCTTGTTTGTTGAATCAGATTCCAGCTGACTTTTTTTTTTTTTTTTTTTTTCTCCTGCCTCTCACAGAACAATCCGCTGGCCGGTCCAACATAAACAAACACGGCCTCTTGACGGGAACCCGCCTGGAAAAATCCAGCCAGGGGGAGGACGACTGAAAATATCAAACCCGCAATGCCAACACGTTCACATCACATTGTCAAAATCAAATCAAAATAGAATAATATCATCCATATATAATCAGAATATGCCATCACGTGCCGTTAATGATTATATATTAGGGATGTAACGATATCCAAACATCACGATATGAAGGTCACGATACGATAATTATCACGATATTGTGGGAAGGTTGGCGAAACAAAAAAAAAAAGACATTACAATAGTGAAAAAATGAGCTCATACGAAAAAAAAATTTGGTTTTGTACAATACAGCAATGAAAAATATAAAAATTATATATGTAAAAATATATAACTATAATATATATATAACTATAATGTATATAACTATAATATATATATATAACTATAATGTATATAACTATAATATATATATATATATATATATATACCGGTATATATATTTTTTGTACCCCTTCAAGAGCGCTAATCCAATATGGCGGCGTTCATGGTTACGGAGCGCGTCCCGGGTTACGGGGCGCGTCATGGCCATGCGTCATATCCTTCCAGCGAGGCTTGTAGCCAATCATATTGCAGCGGGGCGGAAACAGCTATCAGCTAGCATGCTACAACACGCCATGTTGTTTGCGTAGCGTTTCGGCGGCACGTTTGAAATTCCAGCAATGGACTTGGAACGAAAATGTTTGGGGTGGCGTGGAATCGGGACAGAAAGGTGAAAAGGAAAGGAAACATCCAAGTACTGGTGAGTCGATATACTTGCTGTTGAAAATGTATCGAGCTAACAGCAGTGTTTTGTGTTGACTCGCAAAAGTGCTCAACAGAACAAGATTTGTTACATAAAACGAACGTCGGAATTACAACTGGCTAGAAATCGTTCCGTTTATGACTAGAGTTGTGTGTTTTGTTTCAAACGGGAACTTATTTAACGCGATGATATTCGACGTTAGCATAGCACGACTTAAGTCCCGTAAAGCGAGTAGGCAGGTAAATCCCCCTCAAAATAAAGCGCATCTTGTCCGTTTCATTTGAAAGTCGGTGTGGTGGTGTTTAGAGAACGTGAATGAAGAGGTGAGAATGAGAATCAGCTGAGCTCATTCACACATCATGTACAAAAAGTAATATACACATTTTACTCTATCCATATTGGATATGACTTATGACACATCCCTGTCTTATGTTCATCAAATAAAACTTATTTAATATGTGTGTGTGTGTGTATGTATATATATATATATATATATATATATATATATATATATATATATATATATATATATAAAATATTTTTTATTTATATTTTTAAATGTCTTTTATTATTGCATTTATTATTATTATTTAATTTAGAAAATTAAACTGCACTAAAAAACTAGCCAGCAGAGGGTGCCAGAATTACACAAAATGGAAATCAACCTGGGCGGCACAGTAGTTTAGTGGTTAGCAGGTCCGCCTCCCAGTACTGAGGACTCGGGTTCGAGTCCAGGCTCCGGCCTTCCTGGGTGGTGTTTGCATGTTCTCCCCGTGCCCGCGTGGGTCTTCTCCGGGTACTCCGGTCTCCGCCCACATTCCAAAGACATGCATGGCAGGTTAATTGGGCGCTCCGAATTGTCCCTAGGTGTGCTTTTGAGTGTGGATGGTTGTTCGTCTCTGTGTGCCCTGCGATTGGTTGGCAACCAGTCCAGGGTGGACCACGCCTACTGCCCAGAGCCAGCTGAGATAGGCTCCAGCACCCCCCGCGACCCTTGTGAGGAAGAAGCGGTCAAGAAAATGGATGGATGGAGTGCATATTGAAATATATTGAAGCCTGAATTTAATGACACAATGACCCACAAAAAAAAAAAAAAAATGAAGAAAATTATCAAACCATAATAGAAAGATTTTAAGAATTGAATTCATATTTTGTTTTATCATTATTGGACGCCAAAGTAACCTTCAGTGTGTCTTGACTCTTTGCCCTGACACTTCCTGCCGACAAAACGTCATTTTATATATTTTTTTTAAAGCGCATGCTGCCGCATGTAAAAGTTATGGCCACGCCCCTTTTCCCGGATTAAACGGCTTTTCCTGGGATCCTCCCACCTCTCCCGTTTCTTTTGTCCGCGAGGGAAAACTCCATCATGGCCCAGAATTCCGGCAACGGGAATATGAGTCACACGTACGCAGCCTGTTGGAAAATCACCGGGGAGGAAAAAAAATCTTACAGAATATCATAAAACATCCCCTTGAGGCATGAGGTGATAAAAAAAGAGCATTTCAGGGTGATGTCGTAATGGGTGTACTGCCCCCCCCCGCCCTGGCCCCTCAGGTCAATTACGTAACAGGCGCAGGAATGTTGGAGCCTGGATGGAAAACGGGGGGCCGGGTGGGGGGGGGGGGGGGGGGGGGGGGGGGGGGGGCTCACTCGCTCATTAAATGGATGGCGAGTTTAGTGGACCGTCCGTCCGAGACACTTCCTTCAAAATGGCCACCAAAAAAAAAAAAAAAAATCCCTTTGTAGTCATGAGGGAGTTATAAGAATGAGTAAATGATTCACATTCATTCGTCACTTCCGGCTCACTAATCAGCACAAAGGAATTTTTTTTTTTGTAACATGAATTCAGTTGTGACTTATTTATGTGTTCAATATTGTTTATTTCAAAAACATAATGTTCAACATGTAACACAAGTCAGCTAGCTTCATGCTAACATACAACCAGATCAGATTAGTGGGCAATTTGATTGAGGAAAGTGTCTTCATTTTCATATTTCCCAACGGAAAAGTAAAATTTCATTGAGGAAAAAAAATACTTTCATTTTTCTTTCTTTCTTTTTTTTTTTTTTTTTAAAAAGTGGCCATTTTATTTGGAATGTTTTCGTAATTAGAAAATCAGAGGGAAAAAGTGTTTTTTTCAGGAAAAAAAGTGTTGAAAAAAATTCTAAAAAGTGAGAGAAAAAATGTATTCAAATTTTATTCAAAATTTTATTTTGAAAGTTTTCATCATTAGAAAATGAGAGAAAAAGTGGTTATTTCAGGAAAAAATTCTGGGGAAAAAAATATAAAAATTGATAAATTTACTAAGGAAATTATAAATAAATAAATAAATATATATAAATATGTATGTGTATATGTATGTGTATATATATGTATATGTGTATATATATATGTGTATATATATATATATATATAAGTGATAATTTTACTGAGTAAAAATGTCGCAATTATCACAAAAAGGTATTATTATTTTTTTTATCTTGAAAAATATAACTTTCACACAAATTTTTTTTTATTGAATGTTCAGGGAGAAATTCTTAATTTTATGGTGCAAAATGTCAACATTTCTTGCCCAAAAAGTGGACACGAGCGCCATCGACAGGCTATGGAAATGAGCATAAATAATAATAATTTGTAACCCGCCAACAAATGCCATTTTAACACACTTTTATTTCTCGCACACAAACATACAACCACAAAAAAAATAGGCTTGTTAAATAATAAATAAATATTCAGAAACATGAAATATTCAGTCCATGTCAGGAGCTTCCTTCGAGTTTTCAAGTAAAGAAAAAAAAAACAAAATGAGCGAGCGTGACGCGATTGTCGATGCTGTCACAACACAGCAGACAAATTGTTTGTGTGCAAACATCCGGATGAAAACGCGGGTTTCCCAAACTCGCCCCGCCTCAAAATCGTCATCGCAAATCGGACGTCCAGTCAGGAAATCCAAATTAGCATTTGCATGTTTAAAAAAAAAAAAAAAGTGTATCCAAAAACATGTCAATAAAATGACATCACATCGAGACTCGAAAATGACTTTGATGTTTATAAAAACAAGCACGTTAAAGTTTAATTTAAAATTGTTAACAGTAGCGTAAACAGTCAGATGTTCACAAGCTTTTTTGTTTTCTTCCCCCCCCCCACCCCCGAATTTTTTTTTTATATTATGTTATGTTATCAATGCTCACATCAAGTTCCCCTTCATCTGACAATTTTAAACACAGAAGGGCCAAAACATCACTAATGAAAATTAAATTGCACCAAAAAATAATTTTTATTTATTTATTTATTTTTTTTAACAATGTGCCGCATTTAAATATCGTGAACATGACGGCGACGATATTTTGTGGCAGTTTTAATATCACGATATCGCGCTTATCGTTACATCCCTAGAAAAAAATAATACGAATATTTCTTTTGCTATTTACAAAAAATCACATTTTTATCAGGAAAAAAAAGACAAAATAACAACTGAAACAGATGTTTTTGTTTAGCAATATGTTCGACGATGAAAAAACTGTTTCCGAAAACACGTATGTTTACGTTTATTTAGGATTCGCGAATGGATGCCGGTAAACGACATTTTATTTGATGTTTACAAAAAGCTTCGTTGAAAATTTGAAAAAGAAAGGTGTTTACGAAAAACACGTATGCACCGATTGCAGAAGACGATTCGATTCACCGACGGCCACATTTTTTCCAACGTGAACGAAACCACCAAATTGCCTTCTATGTCGGGCGTCAGTTTGGGAAACGGCCCCTCGCGCCCGCCGCCTTCAATAAACGTCCGCCGCCGGGGCCGGCCTTTACGCGTACGTGGCGACGGCCGCCAGAATCTGCAGCGCCATGGACAGGCAGGGCACCTGCGCCGCCAGGTAGGCCAGCGAGCGGGCGGGCGCCGGCAGCGCCGCCAGGTAGGCCACGCTGTGCAGCACGCGGGCCGTCGTGAACGCCAGGAAGTGGAGGCGGGCCACGGCCAGCGACGGGCCCGTCATGGAGTAGATGGCGCCCAGGAAGAGGAAGGGGAAGATGTTCTCCATGTCGTTGCGGTGAGCTCTGCCGTGCAAGGAAATGCGTCACAGATGTAAAGTGACGTGTTGCGATAGTGTAATAGTAATACGACTTTGTTATTACCGCGTAATAGCGCTCAGACAGCATACAATGAGTATAATTGGTGTACATAGCGTTGTGACGGTGTGGTGACATTGTTATGACAGCTTGATATAATAGTATGAATATGGCAATGAACAAGTGCTATGACTGTGTTATTACAGTGTAACAGTACTCAGACAATTTTTGTGTAACATACCTACGACATCTTTCCACGTCGGGGTCCAGCCTGTGATATTGCAGTCCTCCGTGCCTCATTGCGTCTTCTGGGTTGGCAAAAGCCTTCAAAATAACAACAAAACACTAACTGAAACTTTCACTCTTTAATCTCAGGGGCTGGATTGATCATTCACTCATTCACCCCTTCCATTCATCCTCTTTTCATTAAGAAATCCTTCCATCTTTTCATCTATTAAGAGCATTTCACTTACTCATGGCATTCATCCATCCAACATTCACTCATTCACAAATACTTCCACTATTCATTCGCAAACATCCACTCATTCATTCGTTCACCATCCATTCTCAAAAAATACATCCATCACTATTCATTCTGAAAACACTCACTCACTTACTCTCAAACATCCACTCACTCATTCACTATTCACTCTCAAAACATTCATTCGCTCACTCATTCATCCTTCTCATCATTCCTTTTCAAAATATACACTCACTCACTTTCTCAAAACATTCATCCACTCACTCACAAATACTTCCACTATTCATTCTCAAACATCCACTCCCTCACTCATTCTCAAAACACACACACTCACTCATTTACTCTTCTACCATTCGGTTTCAAAACATACACTGACTCATTCTCAAAACATTCATCCACTCACACACAAATACTTTCACTATTCACTCTCAAACACCCACTCACTCAATTTCAGAACATACACTCACTCACTATTCATTCTCAAAACACTCACTCACTCACTCACCTAACATTCATTTTCAAAACTTATTCTCATTCATTCTCAAAACATTCATCCATTCATTCACAAATAATTTCACTAATCATTCTCAAACACCCACTAACTCACTCAATTTCAAAACATTCAATCACTCACTCACTCATTTTCAAAACATTCATCCACTCACAAATACTTCCACTATTCATTCTCAAACATGCACTCAGTCATTCACCATTCATTTTCAAACCATTCATTCATTCACTTTGACTCACTCACTCACTCTTCTACCATTCATTTTCAAAACATACACTCACTCACTCATTCCCAAAACATTCATCCACTCACTCACAAATACTTCCACTATTAATTCTCAAAACACTCACTCACCCACCCACCCACTGTGAAAGCATTTGAGTGAGCGAGTGACCGACCTTCTTGCGCAGCCTGACTTGTCCGGTGATGAAGGCGAGCACGTACATCTTGAGCAGCAGCAGGACGGCGTAGAAAACAAAACAGGAGAAGACGACGTTTCGGAACATGACCGCCATGACGGAAGAACGAGCCCGTTTTTGGGATCCGGCTGACAAGTGGCGGCAGGCCAAGAGAACCAAAACAAAACAAAACAGGAGCGCAAGGAACGGCTGCGTGCTGAAAAGTAAGAGTGGGACGAGAGGCGGGTCCATATTTGTAGTCTGCGTTAGCCTCCACCCACCCGTCGATGATGATGATGATGATGATGATGACAGTCTGAGCTGGAGACCACAAAAGTATTCATTGAGGATTCCGCCGTGTTTTCCTCACACGTGCGATGTCGAAACATGCATCGACGCTAGCCTGGGGACACGGACCATCAACGGGCGAGGAGGCGCACAACTCACGAGTTTTTGGTTTTAAAAAATAACTACACATAAAATAAGTCACGACTAGCTGTTTAAATTTATTTTATTTTTTTTAATTTATAAAAAAGTTTTAATAAGTGTTCATTGAAAGCTACACATAAAGAAAAAACATAAAAAATATTTTTTTTTAGCATTGCTAAAAAAAAATATGCAGATTTTCCTTGAGATTTTACGAAAACATTTTATCACCTTCATTGAGGACTAAAACGTCGATTGCCGTTGAAAAAATCGTGATTCAAGTTTGTCTTTCTGAAAACACATAAGAAATAGTCTCTCACGTTATGAAAAATTGCATTGAAGGTTGATGAAAAAAACGTTTACAAAAAATTTTTTTTGCTAGATTCTCTTACGTTTGCGGGGAAAAGATAAAAATTTGTTGGTTGACAAAAAAACAAGTCAGGTGTTAAGTTTAAAATGTTCTTTTTGAGAGAGAAAAAAAACATACTCAGACTCAAAATAGTCATTCAAATTATATAGATTTATTTTTGCAAAAAAAAAAAAATTAGATTCATTCAAGGCTAAACTGTTTTTTGCTGTTTACAAAAAAAGACTTGTTTGTTTCATAATGGAACCGTTCGGGTACGCTAAATTGCTTGAAGACTCGCAGTTTTCTTTTATATTTAAAAAAAAAAAAAAAACATTTTCTTTGCCATTTATTTAAAAAAATAAATAAATTGTGTCTTGGGATGCTTATGACAGCTAAATGGATTTGTTTCTGGATTTTTCTGCTTGGTTCAAAATAAAAAAATAAATGTCTGCTTGCGTAACCGCAAACATTTTCAGCCGTGTTCACTCGCACTCGGCCGTATTGTGACTCATCGACGTTGCCAACAATTGACTTTCTCCCGGAAAACCTTTTATTTATTTTTTTTGCGGTCCCGCTGGCAAAATATGCCGACTGCGGGCAAAATAAGGGGCTTCCGTGCTTCGGCTTTGCTTTCAACACCCGCAAACTTTCCAAGGTCAACACAAAAGTGTTATTAGTCAGGGAAACATTACGCAAATGATTACCACCACTGTCTGTCGACGACACTGGATTTCCTCACTAAATATTATTCATCGCGTACACTAACGCTACACAGGAAAGCGTGTCACATAGTTAGCCAATATTGTCATACAGAATATTAGTTTCAAAGCATAACTGCACAAGGAATTTGTAATTTACTGTCACACAAGAAAAAAAATCGTTTTTATGGGGATACTTGACTCATTGAGCCATTTTCAGTCGTAAAAAGTTCATATTTTGTCCAGAATTAATTTGATAACATTATTTTTTCACGTAGAATTAATACTTTTAAAAACTAATACGTCGACTGAAGATGACATCACCAATCATAGCTCACTTGTTTTCCGAGGTTTGGTAAGCAAACTGAGCCATAATTGGTCGTCATCTGCTTCCTCGCAGCACGTGATGTCATCATTGGCAAATGCAAGTGGAAAATTTTGGTTTTTAAAGGGATGCTTGACTCGTTGAGCCATTTTCAGTTAATTTTTTTTTATCCAGAATTTGGTAACTTCATTATTTTTCATGTACAATTAATACCTTATACTAATTTTTTCACTTGCGGTTGACTGATGATGACATCACGAGTAAAGACCAATCATGGCTCAGTTTGCTGACCAAACTCAGAAAACAGGTGAGCCATGATTGGTCGTGACCTACTTCCTCCGCGCAGGTGATGTCATCATCAGTCGACAGCAAATAGAATTTTTTATTTTTTATTGTGGTATTAATTGTACATGAAAAATAATGAAGTTATCAAATTAATTCTGGGCAAAATATTAACTTTTTACTGCTGAAAACGGCTTAATGAGTCAAGTATCCCTTATAAAATTATATTCATCTAACAGAATATATATAAAATATATATATTATAATATATATATATTATATATTATTAATTAAATTATTAAATTATGTATTTTATTATTATTTATTATATTTTTTTCTTGTATTTATTATTATTACTAAATTTATTTATAAAAAAAAAACCGTAGTCATAATTTGAGCACGACATAGCAACAAATCTTTCCGTCGACTCCAGCTGGGCATCAAAATTAAACTCCAAAATAATGACAACAAAAGGTGACATCATTAAATACCATATTTAATCATTTCAGCAAGTAGTACATCATGTGTACACTACACATTAAGACATCCTGTCGAAACGAGGCCGACATCCACTGTTGAATGTTTTCAAAGCGTCGCTAGTCGTACCACAAACAGTCATCAAATGATTTGGTGGGGGGGGGATTAAAAATAAAATTCCACGCCATGCTACGTGCTCAAACATGAGCAAAAAACAAAAAAACAAAACAAAAAACACACACTAGCACATTTGGAAAATACTTTTGCAATTAATGGCACGTACACGACAGCACAATTCACTTTGATTGGATATTCAGTGTCCCTCCCCGCATCTATTGTCGATTTTTAAACGATTGCCAGGCAGCGTTGACATCTGCAACAAAAGTAAGAGCCAGAAGAAGAGGCAGAGAAGGTCCCCTACTAAATAAAACGCCACAAACGCAGAAAAGAATATATGCCTGTGAGTGTTTTGCGTGCATTGCTGCTCCGTGTGTGCTAAAAATAGCAGGTGAGACTTACGCTAACATCTATGCTAATGTACATTAGCCTGTGTATGGCGTTTACACACATTATATGTTAGCGCTAAGCTAGCTTCAATAAGTTAGAATGTTCATGTTTTGGTTGAATATTTTGTTTTATTTTTATTTTTTCAACAACGCGTTCTTGCTTTGTTTGTAAGTGCCGCTGCTCTGCGGACGTTTATGATTACGCTAACATCTATGCTAATTAACGTGAGCCAGTCTATGGTGTTTGGCATCATATGTTAGCATTAAGCTAACCTAAAAACCATCAACTTCTTCTTGTGTTCAAAATTCTTTCATATGAAAAAAAGGACATACAATTAAGGTGCATTTCATCATTTCTTATTATTAGCTAATTTAGGTTTTTAATTTTTTTTTTAATTTTTATAGTTTCACTCATGTTTTCAGTTTAGTCTTGGATTTAAAGATTTCGTACATACACTAAATATAATTAATCAAAATATTGACTTTTCCACTCAAGTCGAAGCAATACTTCTCCCCCCCGATGTCCTGTATCTGAACTTTCCCTGGCACCTATTTTAAGGTGCCATGTTTTTTTTATTCTTATTCTTATTCTTAATAATGTGTTATGATTGTATCGCACGTGTGCACGCTGGGATGCTTTTGTTGTGCACTTGCGAGACATTCCTGAGGGCTCAGACGTGCGTTTGACTTGCCGGTGTTGTGGTAGCAGGTTGCTACGCGAGTTATAAATAACGTAAGGCCGACAACAAACACAATCAAATCGTTCACGTCTCCGGGGCGGCGGCGGCGTTGCCCCATGACATGACAGCCATGACATGATGAGGTTTTAAAAAAAAAAATCCTGTCCTGCACGTTTACATTCTACTCACGATGGCCGTCTTCGTCCAGGTGCAAAATTCTTCAGCTGTGTGGGAGGGAGCGAGGAAGGAAGGCGCTGTCGGGAGAAAAGGAGAAAAGCAGCCGGCGTTAAGCATGATTTGAGAGGCAGCTGTTTCAATAGCGGCGTCGGAATTTTCATGGCTGACGTCAGCCGTGTCGGACGTCAGGAGTCCAAGATTCCGGTAAACGGTTAACGGGGGGGATGCCAACTGCTACCGTTAACTTGTGCAGACCCTTTTCAAAGTTACATTTGGGGTTCACGTCAAAAGGTGAGACAAAAAGTTGAGAAGAAAAAAAAAAAAAAAAAAAGTACGGCTTTGATTTCACGGCATTGACATCTGGACAGAGCATCTGGCTTTTGTTTGAAGTTAACTCGCTTTTCAAGGGAGAAACCCCAGAAATAAACTGAAAGAGGCTGCGGAAAAGGCCTGGAAAAGCATTTCAAATGTGAAAGGAAGTGAAGTCGATGCGTTCGCAGGATTAATGCAGATGTTGCAACTAACGGGTTATGCCACCAAATATTAAATGTTATCAACTTTAACTTCATCCACTACTAATAAAAGAGAAAGAAAGAGAAAAACAAAAGAAAGAGAGAATTTTAAATGACGTGTCTTTTCACATTGTGTTAGCATTATGTTAGTTGGTTGAAGATTTTGGTGTTGAAATAATAATGATAATAATGATAATAATAATCCATTATATTTATAAGTGCCTTTCTAGACCCTCAAGGACACGGTACAATTTAAAAACGATTTAATTAAAAACACGATTTAAAAAAAAAAAAAAAAAGTTGAAAGTTGCGGATTCCAACCTTGTCAGAGCGCTCTGGTCTCGGCTTCGATCTTCCTCTCCCCGTGGAGTCCGTCGGGGTCGGCCGGGACCAGCGTCTGTCTCATGGCGATCTCGGGACCCCCGCCGTAAATTCCCATCAAGTATTGCCACGTCTCTTCGGAAATCTGACCGTAGTCTGCACCTGGTGGAAGGGATGCACGCGTTTCGTTTTTTTTTTGTTTTTTTCAAGATTTCCTGTGTGCCGGGTGAGACGAGTCTGACCTTGCTTGAGCTGAACGTGTCCACCTTTCATGACGCCGATCTTACTGTTGTCGATGGGACCGGGGGGCTCTGCGAGCAGACGGACGGGATTAGTGGACCTTCCGTCGCAACACAGCCGCTGCAATTTACATGAACCACGCGGTCCGACTTTGAAGAGCCGAGCGGTTACCGTTGTCTTTGCCTTTAACAAAACTCTCCCATTCGCGGAACCACTGCATGCTGATGCACAAGATGACGCCGGGCGCCTCCTCGGCCTGAAACTCTTTGTTGAGCTGCGCAACAACAACACGGGCGTCGTCAATTTTAGGGCGTCGTTTCACTTTGACACGCGAGCAAAAAAGCCGCGTCGAAGTCGACGTCGTACCTTAATGAAGGTGTCGATTTCCATTTTCCGGCGTTTGGCGAGCGCCTCGATCTCCACCTGGCAGATGGCGCACACGTACAGGTGGTTGACTGCAGGGCCGCCTCCGAAACTGCACACAAAAAAATTTGATTGACGCTCTTTCGTTGTGAAAATGAGGTTCTTTTTCTTAATAATAAATATTTTTGTTTCTAATGAAAACAATTAGGATTTTTCACAATATGAAAATCCTGGCATATCATTTCTCAGGAATATTTTTTTTGTGAAAACTGATTTTCTTTTCTTTTCTTTTTTAAATTTTAAGCAATAAAACTACCAATTTTTCTCTCACACAAAAATTTAACATTTTTTTAATTGCCACTCTTTTGTTGTGAAAATTTGGTCATTTTTCTCAATATTAAATATTTTGTTTCTAATGAAAACTATTATTTTTTCACAATATGAAAATCCTGGAATGTAAATTCTCAGGAAAATATTTTTTTGGGGGATTTTTTTTTTTTTTTGCAATAATATTACAAATTTTTATTTAATGAATATAGTGACATTTTTCTCAATGAAATAAAATAATTCAACAACAAAAAATCATTATTTCGGTGAGTGAGAAAAAGTGGAATTTACATTTTTCACTCTAAGAAATCTCAATCGTTTTGGTCGTAAAATTTTAAAAGAATTCTCTCTAAAGCTCCATTTGTTTTTCAGTGACAATTCCAACATTGTTCACAATGAAACTGAAAAAAAAATCTTTATGAAATTACCACTTTTATTCTGCGAAAATGTTAATAATTCCCTTAATGTAACTTAAATACCACTACTCCAATTTGGACAGCGCGCACATGTTGAAAATGCTCACCTGTTGTAAAGGTACTCCCACACATTCTGCGGCACGATAACGACCAGGTCGTCGATGTAGTGGGATTTATTAGGCGGGATGCCTGGAAAAACAAAGAGCAAGGAATTTGTCTCGAAATATTTTCAAAACAGCTCCCAGTTTGACAAAGTGAACACGCACAACAATAATCTACTGAGAAATGTATACCTCTCAAAATTATTTTTCTTTTTGCCAGTTCTTTCAAAGCGTTTCAGTAGCACACAGTAATGTGTGCGGGTGCACTACCTAGTGGTCATTTTGATATACTGCATTACAGTTTCATCAAAAACAACAAAAAGTTTATTTAATTATTATGAAATGATGATGTTTCCCTTCACTAAAATTGACTTTCTAGTAATATTTAATGTATTTATTTTTTAATACAAGACTTTCATAAAATGTTGTTTTAGTCATAACATTTAATTACTCTTGTAGAATTTGAGAACCCTTTTCATCATAAAATTTGAACTTTTTTTTTTTTTTCCTCCCTCAATAAAACTACTCTGATAAAATAGAAAACTTTTTCCACACAAGATTCTAACCTTTCATATTTTATTCAATAAAATTTGGATTTTTTTCCCCCCCTCACAATATTAATTTTCCACAGTCAAACTATGGTTTTATTTTAAAAGTAAGAATGAAAATTTTCTTTTCACTCGCAGTGTAGCTATGACTTTTTTTTTTTTTTTTTTTCCCCTCAATGTAATTGTGACTTTTTCGGAACATTTTTCTTAATAAAAATGACAACTCCCTCCCAATAAATGCGACTGCCAGCTATTCGTTGACGTTCTCCCGGCTAAGTGAGAGGACGCCACGCACCTCCGTGGTGACAAAGGAAGGTGTGATTGGCGATGGGGCCCGGTTCTGCGAAGGTGTTGAACTTGTTGAGCCACTCTCGCGAAATGTAGAACTGCAACAGGCTGGGCTCCTTGGCGCTGGCCAGCGCCACCACCTTCTGACGTTCTCTCACAGACTCCTCGCTGCTTTTCCTACGCCAAAGCAAAAATGTCCAAAATTAGAGTCGTGCGCCTTTAGTGCAGTACCACGATGTGCCACAACTTGCTAGTCGGCAGCACTGAGGTCTAAAGGAAGAGATGCAGCGTAAATATATTGCAAGAAGAAGTGGTAAAGAAGCTCCTCGTGCTAACGCGGTCATAACATTTGCTCTTTTTTTTTTTTTTTTTTTTTTTTAACCCAGTGGGGCTGGGCAAGAAATTGTATTAAATATATAATATTATAAATATAATAAACATTAAATCAACAAAATAAAAATGCCTCACTATACATGGTCGGTCGTTTTTTATTAACAAAAAAATTGCCTTACTATACATAGTCATTTTTTATAAACAAAAAAAAAAAATGGCTCACTATACATGGTCGCTTTTTAATTAACAAAAAAAAAAAATAATTCCTTCCATGGTTGTTTTAAAAAAAAAAAAAAAAGTTTTTTTTTTTTTATTAACATAAAGAATTGCCTTACTATACATGGTTTAAAAATGCCTTACTATACATAGTCATTTTTTATTTAAAAAAAAAAATGCCTTCCTATACATGGTCGTTTAAAAAAAAAAAAAAAAAAAAAAACCATTTTTTAAAAAGCCATTTTTCATTACCAAAAAAAAAAGCCTTACGATACATGGTCGTTTAAAAAAAACAAAAAACAAAAAACTTACTATACATAGTAGGGGTGTTTAAAAAAATCGATTCGGCAATATATCGCGATACTACATCGCGCAATTCTCGAATCGATTCAATAGGCGGCTGAATCGATTTTTGAACTTCCATTTTTAATGGAAAAAATTTCAACAAAACGTCTTACTTTGGGTTAGGGTTCACACCTTAAGCAGGGAAGAATGTTATATGAACGGAACATTAAGCCTTAATATTTTATTTTAATGCTGTTCAAGCATGAAACTGATTACAACCTGTATAAGAATGAAGTTTCAGATAAATAAATAATACATTTTCATATAAATCTTACACTCTACAAGCTTACTGATTAGTATTTTCTAAATTTGAATGAAAAAAATCGCAACAATCGAGTTATAAATTCGTATCGGGATTAATCGGTATCGAATCGAATCGTGACCTGTGAATCGTGATACGAATCGAATCGTCAGGTACCAGGCAATTCACACCCCTAATACATAGTCATTTTTATTCCTTAAATTAATAGTATATATTAGATTAATATACAGTGATACCTCAGCTCACGAACTTAATTGGTTCCCAGAAAGTGTGTGTAAGCCGAAAAGTTCTTCTTCCGAACATTTATTTCCCATAAGAAACCATTAAAATGAGAATAATCCGTTCCCAGGTCCCTATAAAACATAATTTTCGACTAAATAAGCCTTAAAACTACACAAAAATATACCTTATTTTATGTATAATAAATGTGCTATTGTATTGTAATTAAAGAAATAAATTGTACTGTATAATAAAGTGGTTTTATTTTACTTTGTGATGGTAGTTCTTAAGGATAGTAGCAATGGTGGACTTACTTCATTCGCGAGCGTTTCACCGCGTCGAGTGTTTATGGAACGGTTGTCGCTCATTCGCACTTTCGTGCTCACCGGAGCGGAGGAGGCGTGTCCCTTGGTGAACAAGGAAGTGGAGCACTTTAGCGAGTCAACAAAAAGTGAGCACCGCCAACTACTTTCACCTCTTTCCTGGGACTAAACAGCCGTGGCACGATTTTTGAGGTACGTGATGGCACTTTCGCTTTTTTTAGTGGCGCCAACTACATTGACTACAATGCAAACGCGCCGCCGAATCGCCGTCCCTCGCTGGTAAGCATTCGGCTTAACACTAGCCTGTTGTGGGGTCTTTTTCGCTCCCATAATAGCAAAAGTACACTCAAAATGTCTATCAAACACAAACCGCGTCCGCACTAAAAGAAAGGGGGTGACGAAGTGGGACGCCGTGAGCGTGCGTCAGCTTCTCGTGGCCGCCACCGTGGTGCCGTTCGACCGCGCGGTTTGGTTCGTCCGCCCAAAAGTAGTTCGTCAGCAGAGACTAAATTCTCGCGAATGTAATGTTCGTGAGGCGAAAAGTTCGTGAGCTAAAGCGTTCGTCAGCCGAGGCATCACTGTACTGCCTAAAGCCGGCTGGGATAGGCTCCAACGGTGATCTCCAGGAGGCTTACCTGTAGAAGAGCACGTAAGCTTCCGCATTCTGCACCACCGTCTCGTGGACCTCCGTGACGTACTGGTCATCAAATTCATACCACTGACCGTTGATGACGTTCTGACAGTACGCGATGTAGTGTCCACCTGGCGAGGCGGCCGAGAGCAAACAGGGGGGGGGGGGGGGGGGGGGGATTTATTTTGGGATTTCGCGAGCGTGAACACGCGCCTTCATCTTGTTGTCGTACTTCCAGCGGTGCCGTGGTGGCAGATGACGGAGAGCAAATCGTACGTGGTGACTTGAGACGCGCTGTCCTTGGCCAGGAAGGGACGCATGTCCAGGCCCTCCAGCGGGAAGGAGACGTGGTTGCTGATCTTGAAGGAGTACATCACCTCGTGCCGGAAGCGCTTCAGGTGAATGCACAGAATCTGCAAAGTGACACGTGCAAATTACTACATCAGGAAAAAGGGAAACATTTGTCGGGCTGCAGAAATCAGGTGGACAAATTGAAGAAGTCGATTCGTTTTTTTTAAATGAGGCAAAAAAAAATTCAGTTTATGGCACAAACAACAAAATAAACACACAATATTGTCTGTGCTAATCTGTCACATCTGTGACACTGTCATGTGACACACAGCACAAACACATGTGGGACAGACAGGAGGTGGATTCACAGTGAAACGTAAAAAAAAAAAAAAAGAAATTATAGTTATAACTTAATATTGATCCAACGGCTACAATGTTGCAACAATAATGTTAAGTGCGACTGCTAACTAATGCTGGCTAACTTACTAGCGCATAGCATCGAGCCATAGTAGCCACTGTAATTGTTTGTCAAGTTGTTTTTCATCAAAAAGATGAGAACATTTGAGGTGAAATAGTTTTAGATCCAAAAAGGTTCAATGTAAAATGCTGACAAAAAAAATATACAGAGGTAAAATGGTTGTCCTGACTAAAAGTAGACTTAAAAATGTTGACAGTTTTTGCTGACTAAAACTAGACTAATACATTTTATTTTCTTGGACTAAAAGACTAAAAGGCTAGATTTATAGTCGACAAAAAAAATGACTGAACAAAAATAGGATTAACTAACTATAATTAAAAACTAACAAGCGTGCCTGAAATTGGACTAAAACTGAGACTAAATTTTAAAATGGCCGACAAAATTAATACTAATAGCTACCAAAAAATAAATAAAACCAATACCTCTGGAAGTCGGAGCACTTTGCAGTATTTGACACCATTTCTTAACCTGCACAAATGAAAGCATAAACATGAAATATTAAGAATGGAGGAAGAAAAAAAAAAAATCAATGCAGCAATGGATATGACATACTCACTTCTTACATCTCTCACAGCTGTACATGTTGTCTCCTGCAAAATGACAAAGGACAGCAAACAGTGATTGAGGTGACCCCCCCCCCCCGCCCCGACATAATTGAGGTCCTTTACAACCGGGAACGAACCTTTGAGTTCATCGGCGGCAAAAAAGGCAGCCAGGCAGTCCTCCAGGGTCACCATGGGCCCCCAGAACCAGCTGGGTATACACGAGACCACGAACCTAGTCCCGAGCAAATGCCTCGTTTGTCAACATTCGACACTTATTACAAGTATGTTCGCGTTCAACTTTTGTTCGATGTTCCCGATAATATGAACAAGTGGGTACGCGACCAACCGTCGTATGGAATCCATGATGAAGGAGATCCAGCCCTGAGATCCGTACGTCTCGGGACACACGTTGGCTTTGACAGGCAGGTTCTGATGGATGGACGAATGGAGCTTGGCCAAGTCCTCTTTGCCGGGAATGGGCAAGGACAAGTCTTGGAAGGTCTCCACTGTGGTCGACACCTGTTGATGTAGTCACAAGATTTGCGCTGGATCAATCAATCAATCAATCCCAAAAACGTATAAATACCTTATTCATACTTTGTCCTGCACTCCACTTTATAAGTTGTTTTTTTTAATGCTAAAGCAATGATAGTGATTACAAAAAACACCCAACAGGTGGCAGCAGAGTATGAGAGATCAACCAGGGCCATGTTGCAACAAGCTGTTTTGCCAACACATTTGTGAATAATGATGAAACTTGGCTATATTCTGATGCTAATTGCTGCAAAACGGAAACAGATACAAATATACTTTTTTATCGTGATGAAAGAAGAGACGCTAATCCTTCTTTTGGTAGGTTCCATGTTTTTTTGTTTTTTTTTAAATATATAAATAGCAATAGAACACAATATTCTTTAAGCCTTGCAAAATCAATGGAAATCCAGTAAAACAGCTGTGAGCGAAGGGGGTTGCTTCAAGTCAAAATGGCGCGGAATGAATGAGTTAATTGTAAAGTAGTAGCTAGTGACCATTCAAAATTTCCTGTCCCATTCCGTCCGTTTCCGTGCTCGCAGACGGCCTCGGAATTCACATGGACAATGTTGGTCAATGGGTGATGAACTCGTACCCTGTCGCAGGTCAGGCACTGGACCAGGCTGAGGATGGAGCCGTCAAATATGTCGGAGATGACGCTGCGATAGTGCGACTGCTTCTTCTTCCTGGACATCGGCAGCAGCTGAGCTGGAAAACAAAACAAAATGACACGTGAGACAGTGACAACAGGTAGTATGAAATACCCTAAAATGCCTTTTAAAAATGTTTACGTCTAGTTTAATGTTTAAATGGCTACGATAATAACAAAGCGAAACTGCCACAATTATACCGTTGTCGTCGTCATGTCACGATATTGAAAGCAGCACATCTGTTGACAAGGTCAGGTTAATTTCTATTTGTGCAACTATAGCACCCTCTGGTGGATAGTTTTTTTGTTTTTGTTTAGTGCAGGTTAATTTTTACAAGGCTTTTTTTTTTTTTTTTTTTTTTTTACACAATATTGTGACCTTTTTTAAATATCGCCAACCTCCCCATAATATCGTGATAGTTATCGTATCGTGAGCTTCACATCGTGATAATATCGTATTGTGATTTTTGGATATCGTTACATCCCTAGTTTTTATTCAGAGGACATTTTCGTCTCGTCTTCATCAGTCGACGAGAACGCAGACCGATTTAGTCCCAGTTATTGTTTTATTCGTGAGGGTTTTAGTCCGGTGAAAAATGCGCACTGACGAAATGATTTTTGTTTCGTTTTCCGTTGCCGAAATAGCGCGCGCACCTTTCTTGAACGGGTACGAGGAGCTTGCAGATCGCAGCGGGCTGGAGCGAGGCGGAGTGGACGAGAGTTTGGCGTGGAGCTCCTGGAGGCTTCTCACGGGGCTGCAGGGCGTCGAATGCGCGCGTTGCGTCGCCGCTTCGTTGTCTGGCTCTGCTGAAACAAGAGAGAAATGATTTGGATTATTACACAAAAAAAAAAAAAAAAAAAAGGTCCTCATCCTCAAGCGAGCGTCTTGAGGATGATGACTCACGTGACATGTTGTTTCCTTGTCCTTGATTGTTCTCTTGATGTCGTGCGTCGGTAACGTCCCCGGCGTCGCCTTCTCCCTCGGCCCTCTCGGGAGCCGTCGTATCCACGTCGGCGTCCTCGTCCATGTCCCGCGAGGGTCCCCGGAAGGGAGAGCCCGACGCCCGCTTCTCCTTCAGCCTCTCCTTCTCCGAGATCGCGGGGGCGTCCCCCGCCGTGCCGACGCCGTCGCACTCGTCCCGCGCGGGCGTCTCGCTGCCGCGGTCGCTGTTGGAGCCCGAGTCGCACGACAGGAAGTCGTCTTCGGCAGCCGAGCGCTCGCCGTCCAGCCTCTCGTCGCCGTCGCTGCTCTCGCCGCCGCCGCACTCGCTCAGCGGCTCCTTCAGCTCCTCGTGGAGCTGGTCCATCAGACAACGCAGGAACTCCTGGGTGTCCTTTTTGGACAGTGACAATTTTTTTTTTTTTCCGGAATTAAAACTTCTCGATTGCTTGACGTTGGTTCAACAATTACGACGTTTAGTTTTCAAGTGGCACACATCAGATTCAGAATAGGAGTGTGACGATATATTGATATCACGATAAATCTTGATACTTTGTCTTCCGATAGTTGTGCAGTTCTAGCACCCTCTAGTGGCTAGTTTATTAGTGCAATGTCATTTTCATTAGGGATGTTTTGGCCTTCTATGTTTGAAATCTATGCTAATGGTCAGATGAAGGGGAACCTAATTTGCTTGTGAAGTGATCAATGTGTGCTTGCATGAGCAAGTAAGTGCCTCAATATTGTTATTAGCGATTGTAGGTGATTTATATGCATTGCTGTTATGTGCAAAAGGACAATATTTTTTTTTTAGTATGAGCTCTCTTTTCTACAATATTGAGATCTTTTTTTAAATATCGCCAACGCCCCCACAAAGCGATATTATCGTATCGTGATATCGTATCGTGATGTTTGGATATCGTTACATCCCTATTTTGCATGCGTTTCTGGATTTAATATTTAATTGAATTCACGGTGTTTATTTACTTCTGCAATGTTACACAAACGCCAGTTTTAATATTGTGTTTCAGTGATGGTACAAAAAGAAACTTTTGTCATTGAAAAAAAACATCAGTTTATGTCTTGAGTAGTTTTATTGTGAATTTATTACTTGAACAATATATATTGACACTTGGGTTATCGTTAGATTGTATCGTGAGGTTCCCACCACTAGTTCAGAAAGATGCTGGATCGCGGTTGATCATCCATTGCCATTATGTTTTGTTTATTTGTTTTCAACAGGGATTGCAAACTTCAAATTTGGAAATGACCTTTGCACAATGCCCTATTTTTTTTAAACAAGTCCCATTGGAGAAAAAGTTGAATTTTGTGCAACCAACTTTTCTTCAACTGCTCATTATAAAAGAATGGAAAAAGGCAGAATCTTTTTTTTTTTTTTTTTTTTTCCCCCCCTGGTATCTACTCGTTCATGTGGTTGGTTAGACAGACTAGGACAACTAAATGCTACGCAACATTTAACATTTGCATTATGTATGTTTTATCACATTACTATTACTGAACTATCAACCTAAAGGAGACTTTAAAAAAAAAACAGCGTTGAGGGATATGAGGTGTAATTACCTGCCGTGCTTGTCCCTACCTGCTGCGCGTAACCGCGAAACATGGGGTTCAGCAGCTTGATGCTGTGGGACAGACTGGTCGGGACGACATAGCTGGGTCTGCAAAAGATCAACAGTGCATTTTATATGGCAGCGTTCACACCAATTTTATTTGGAAGAACTTGACCTGCTCCTCCCCGTTTATTGAGACGCATCTGTAAACGATTCTCGGCTTTTATTGCTTCTTACCGCTTTTTATGCCAGAGCTCTGAGATGAGTTTCTGGTAGCTCTTGGAGAGAGCGGGCTTCTTGTCAGTGCGCACCAGCCCGGCGCAGTCCAGGAAGTACTGAGTGAGAGGAGGACTGCTCGGAAACAAACAAAAAAAAAAAAAAGGAATTCAAAGAAAAAACAACTTTTGAGTCAAGAAAATGAAATCTTCCACAACGATGGGCCAAAAAAATCTGTGTCAATCGTTCGTTTTTTCTCGATTGGCAACAACTCACCAGTTGGACAAGGCTTGAAGAGCTGCATTCATGTAGCATGAGTTGCCAATATTTTTCATCCCTGTTAAACCTGCAAAATTGCATGTTTGTGATGATGACGGATATGAACATTTATTCCGTGACCTATAAATAAGTTGAATTGTCTGACTAGAGGAGACAAAGAGAAATCAAGGTTATGTACAAATTGCTCACACAGCTTGCAGTACCTCTGGGTTTAAGCTCATCTTCCTCCGATTCGGAGCCTTCCTCTTCCCCCATGGCGATCGGCACCGCTTTTAGCGGGTGAGCCAGCGGCGCCGCTTCCTGGAAGGTGACGCAAAAAGTGTTTTAGCGTCACTTCCGCAGATCGCCGGTCGCTTCACGGGGTCGCACCTGCTCCTCCGAGGCGACGCAGTGCGGAACGGCGGGCGCCAGCGCGGGCGCCAGCGGGGGCCTCCGCTCCAGGAACACCTCCCGCTCACACACGTAGCACCAGATCCGGAAGGTGGTCAGGTTCACTGTCAGGTTGTGCTTCTTGGCCTGGATCAAAGGCAAAGTGTCCAGTTTGCATCCTTGTGCGTGAACATAAGAATTTCAATCTTACCTGTGCATGCAGGGTGCTGTGATCCGAGTAGGACTCTCCACAACCTACATACGGGCAGTCATTCTAAGACAAAATAGGGGTGGGGGGGGAGCCCAGACTTTTCAACAAAGCAGTTTGATTTGAAACTTTTCACGCTGTGTACGATATCGGTAAGAAAGTAGATTTATTTTTTATTTTTTTTCTCCTGTTGTAAAAAGTTTGCCTTTTGTATTGGATTCTCTTCTTGTGTCACTCACTTTTTAAAAACAGACTGACAAATTAAAAGTACCTCAAGACACGCCCACAAGTTTGGCCCCGCGACGCCACATGATTGACACGTTCCCTGTAGGAAGAGACAAAATGAACTTATTACACTACACGCATGACATCCTGCTCAGTGGTGGGAAGTAACAAAAAATACAAATGCTTTGCTACTGTACTTTTTCACGTATGTTTACTTTCCTGGCTACATTTGAAAACAACTATTGTAATTAAGTCGTGATTTGATGTAAGTGACTCTGTGTTTAGTATTTAAATGTAGCTTTAGTTGATGAATTTTCTTTAAGGATAAATAAAGTTTCAATCTATCCGTCTAGTTATGAACTTCATGACAGTGTGCCACCCCTGCTCTTGTTTATTGAGTACCATGAAGCGGATGGAGATCCTCACCATCCACTAAATGTATGACGGGGGAAGGACGACGACCCACCTTGGATTTGTGAAGGAGGTCGTCTTTGGTGACCTCCCCGATAGAGTCCAGGTGATGACAAAGGTCTTGTTCGGCCATTCTTGCAGTTTAGCTGGAAAACAACAACAGCAGCAGCAAGTCAGATGACAAGCTAACCGCTAGCTTATCGATGACCAGACACGAAACGAAACACGGCCTATGCGTCCTCAATTCCAAAATAACGACAATGTAGCCCGCTCACAAATGTAAACAAATGAAAAAGGACAAAAGAAGAGGCCTCTCGGAGTGGAAGGACTGCAGAAGACGATGCGTAAAACACCGGCGGCGGCCATGACAGCTCTCAGTTCATTATTTACCGTGACGTGAGACAGACGGCTGTCGCCGGGATTACATCTTCATCATGCTGATGAGGGTCAGGACGAAGCGGCGAACGACAAGACAAGAAATTCCCCACTTGCTACCCAAAACAAGTCACTCCCACCTCCCCTCTTGTCATGCCATCCACTGCACGTCGTCACGTCGCAGGGCTGAGTGAGCGGAGCTAGCTACGTGACGTCACAGCGACACGTGATTTTACTTTATTTTTTAAAAGCTATTTAAAAAATGAAAATACAGTGTTATTGTAGTAGTTTGAACACGTAAAAACGTGATTAAATTAATAAAATGAAAAAATATACGTCGCAGGGCTGAGTGAGCGGCTAGCTACGTGACGTCACACGGACATTATTATTATAGAGCGAGAGGGCATAAAAGTTTATAAGTTTAAAATCAATCAGTTTGCTGATGACACTAATATTTTTAAAAGTCAGGCCTTCGTGCAAATTATTACCATTCTATGATTGTTTGGACACAAGCTTGGAATCCATTCCAGTGAAGACTGAAATAAAATATTCGGGCATAAACGAAGAGATGCAAAATTACAAGAATCTAAAAATAGAACGGGGAAAAAAATAGAAGAAATTACTTTAAAATCAGAAGGTATCTCCTATTCACTGTCACTCTACACAATAAAAAGACTAATACAGTAATATATCAATTTATTTGGCGCAACAAAACACAATATTAAAAAAAAAAAATCAGGCTGCCAGACATTCAATTAATTAATTAATTGAACTTAAGCCAGAGATGGCAACAGACGTTAAATAAAAATACGGCTAAAACGTCAAGCAAAAACGCCGATCTTGGGTATGCTGAAACGTTTTTGTTCCATATGGTATGAAGCTGACAGCAGTTGTATTAACTGATTCCAGATCGGCCTGTCGAGGCCACGTTGCCCGACAGCGAAGCCTCGCGGTATTTCCGTTTCCCAGCAGGCCTTGCTCCTCCTTTCTACCTGAACCGACATGGTGGGTGCATAGCATCTCTTTTCTCCAAAAATGTTGTCGATGTTGTATCTGTCCGCATCCTTGTCTCACCCTCACGTTTTATGCCGTAATGTTTGGCGGAACGTCAACCGGGACTTGTTTTACAGTTGCACGCCATTATTTGTCGCCGCTGTTTGTTTGTACTTGTTTAAGACTCGAGAGCATCTTCGGTGGTTACCGGCGCGAGTATCCCTTTAGCCGCTAGCTTCAATGCTAAGGCTAACACGCGTCGATAATTGTGTAAATTCTGCGTAGATTTTGTTGTCGTTACTTTTACCACTGGTATGTTGACGTTTTGATATGTTTCAACTTTGCTTAACTTGCGAAGAAGCGGTGTTGGAGGCTTGCACATTATTTGTTAGCATGCCTTCACGTGCTATGGGAAAGATGGATACCAACTCGGAAAATCCGAATTACGACAAAGTTCTGTTCATGTGCTTTCGATGTTGTAACTATAAAAAAAAAAAGTACTCTTCGCTCGTAAAACCGAACAACTACGGCAAATTAATTGTGAAGGACAGGACATTGACTTGTGTATGCTACGTAATTGTGTAGAGTCTAAAACAAGTTGATTAGCGGATGATAACGCCCTTATAGGTGTTAATATTTCTTGTCATTCACAATTCCGCTCTCCGCCATGTTGAAACTTGAAAAGTTCTCTCAACTCGGAAACTCGATTGTCCAGTACATGTGCCATTTATCATAATTCCGATACCATATGAAGGCAAAGTACGACGAGGCCTGCTTGTAAATCGCCAAGTCGTCTGTCGGGTTAGTGAATGTCGCTTCTCTTTGGTCAATTCGGCAATATTAAAGTCTATCACAGCTGCAGCCATATTTAAGGTTTAATATTACTATTATGTACAAATTTGGCTTTCTCTTTACGTTTATGGATAATCTGCCTGTGCAGGCACGAGCCGCTAACGAACTAGATACTTTACACAAGGCTTGAATTGTCAAAATAGTTTGTTAGAAATGCCGGCTTTTAAATAGGTTTTCCAGAGGCTTCTGTTATGCGCACGTTTACAAGTTTTTGTTAATCACAAAATGCTTAAAATCTATGGCGTGTGTTCCCAAACTAAATTGATTTGACTATACAATTTTGTTTTTTTTTTCATTTCCGTGTGACAGCCCAAGGGAAAGAAGGCAAAGGGGAAGAAGGTGGCCCCCGCCCCTTCGGTGGCCAAGAAACCGGAGGCCAAGAAAGTGGTCAACCCCCTCTTCGAGAAGAGGCCAAAGAACTTCGGCATCGGTGAGTTGGCCGGCGACTCTTTGGCAAGTCATGGCAACGCTGCGCAGATGATGTAAGCGAATATTTGCTATCTTACCACCACTGAAGACAACCTTCCCACCAAGATCGCTGATGCGCACTTACACTTGGCATGCTTTTGAGCATTTATTCCATTTCCTTGATATCCAGTCACGAGGATGACAACTTTAGAATATTCTGACAATTACGTGTTACTAGGTCAGGCTAAACTGCACTAGTTCACATCTGCAATCAATTTTGTACTGCCAAAGTGCTAGATGATACTCAGAGCACTTGTAAAGTGGCACTGGTAGAGTTTTCCTAGCGAGAACGGGGGCATACTAGTCCGTGGACCTGATGCTGGATATCCAGGATGTTGAATAACAGCTTTCCACGCACGCGTTTCCTGCGTGCCGACTTGTTCTCTGGTGTCCTCGTGCAGGCCAGGACATCCAGCCCAAGCGCGACTTGACGCGCTTTGTGAAATGGCCTCGCTACATCCGCCTGCAGAGGCAGCGCGCCATCCTCTACAAGCGCCTGAAGGTGCCCCCCGCCATCAACCAGTTCACCCAGGCCCTGGACAGACAGACGGGTACGAGTGCCCTCCCGCCGTCTACCCGCTTGCTCGTCTTCGCAGATGATGTGAATGCAACGTTTGCTATCATATGACAAACCGTGCTGACGTTTTCCACCAAGATCGCTGACGCGTCCTCGAGACACGTTTTCGGCCGGGTTTTTGAATCGTTTCGGGGGAGGAGCTGACGTCACGTTTGTGTGTGTTTTGTGCGTTCCTCACGTGCAGCCACGCAGCTGTTCAAGCTGGCGCACAAGTACAGGCCCGAGACCAAGCAGGAGAAGAAGAAGAGGCTGCTGGCTCGCGCCGAGCAGAAGGCGGCCGGCAAAGGAGATGTGCCCACAAAGAGGCCCCCCGTCCTGCGTGCGGGTAAGCCATGACGAGTGCAACGCTGATTTGAGGCCTTGTCCACATGTACATGTGGTCAACAATTTAGTGAACAAACTGTTTTAAGCGGAGTTTATTTTGCTTCATGAACACAAACAGCGGCTTCGGGCCGTCCGTGTCACCTTCCGTATGGCCGCAATGCATTGTGGGATATTTCTTTGCGAGTGACTGACGGCTTCGTATTGACCCGTGTTATGTGACCCCGACCTCAAAGTGGCCTGAGTGCAGTGATGACTTGAATTTCTTCACCTGAGACGCATCCTGATGTTTTTATGAGCTTTTTAACCCTGAGCACTGGCCAAAAACATCCCTTTCAAAACATTCTTTAGCATGTGACTGTTACTTGGAAAAAAATGAAATAAAGTTGTGCTCATGTTGCTCTCCTCCAGGTGTCAACACGGTCACATCACTCGTGGAGAGCAAGAAGGCCCAGCTGGTGGTCCTCGCCCACGATGTGGACCCCATTGAGGTCAGCATTTTTTTTTGGCGGTTTGCCTCGCAAGATGCTCCTTCGGCAATGATGTTTGAATTTCTTCACCTGAATCGCACCGTGTCGATCAAAACATACGAGCTTTTTAACCCTGAGCCGAGAGGGACCGCCCCCCCGGTACGAGCGGCGTCATGTGGGCGGGGCATGCTAACCTGGCGAATGTCTCGCTCGGCTCTTTAGTTGGTGGTCTTCCTGCCCGCCCTGTGCCGCAAGATGGGCGTCCCTTACTGCATCGTGAAGGGCAAAGCTCGCCTGGGCAAGCTGGTGCACAGGAAGACGTGCACCTCGGTGGCCTTCACGCAGACGAACCCGTAAGAAAAATCGACGCTGCCGTTTCATTCGTGCGCGGTTTCCGAGCTGGAAGCTATGATGCTCTTCTTGCTTTCCAGTGAGGACAAAGGTGCCCTCGCCAAGCTCGTTGAAGCCATCAAGACCAACTACAACGACCGATACGATGAGGTGAGATTCCCCCGTGACGTGGAAACTAAAACTGCGCTAATCACTCTGCCCACTTTTTAGTGTCAGAAATGGCCAATAGTGAAGTAGGGATATGAGTGAACGACTGATTGCAGCAACTATGTTCCGAATCATTCAAAATCCCCAGATAGCGCAAGGAAGAATCTGAACGCAGCCTAAACGTTGCCGTTTTTCGTGCCGTTTTGCAGATCCGTCGTCACTGGGGAGGCAACATCATGGGCCCCAAGTCCACTGCTCGCATCGCCAAACTGGAGAAGGCAAAGGCCAAAGAGTTGGCAACCAAGCTTGGTTAAATTGTTTGGAATAATAAAATTGTATGTTCGAACATGGGACTTTTTGTTTAAATCTTTGCCAAGTGGAGCATTTAGTTTTGGGCAATTGGTTGAAATCGGGTCCATCACTGTAATAAATCACTAAATTCTGTGAACAAGACATGGTTTTTATCAAGCTGCTAGTTGATATGGTATATTAAATCTTGTTTTACTGTAAGGTTATAGCTAAATATTCCCAAAGTCGATCTTAAAACTCAAATGAAACTGCAACTTTTTGTTTACAATTTCATCACAGGAGCTCAAACAAATTTTGGCATTTTAAACTGCAATAAACACAAAAGTTTGCATAATCCTGGAAAAACTTAGCTGCTTCAACTACGTTATTGTAACAAAGACCGTTAGTGTTTTCACCAATTCAAGTATTTGATCAATCAATTGTGTCCCAAATATGTCAGAAATGAAACATCCCCCACCCCAAAGAAACATTTTGAATGGGCAGCAAAATTGTACCAGACGTGTATTGACAGCAAATGGAAAGATTAGACACCCAAAAATAATCTTGAGGTTTGGTTGCCCCCCCCCACCCCCCCAATAAAGTTTCAGAGAGTTTACACAAAGACAAATTAAGCTGATACATTTTATAGTTTAATGTTCTTGATGAACTTTGCATACCACATGTAGGCGGTGGTTGCACACAGGCCATACCTTGGAAAACAAAACATGATAAACGTTTCAAAGTAAATATTGAAAAACGCACAACTCGCAAAACATTACCGACCAGGTGATGATGTACTGCATGTGTTCATTCCTCAGCGTCACCCTCGTCTGCCCGCCGACTGGCCCGCCTGGAATGGTGCTGGCTGGAATACAGTTCCCCCTTTTTATGGAATTTGTCATGTTTTTGCACTTCAGTACCTCCCACCGCAGGTCACGTGACGTTTACCAAAGTCGGCGTCAATGAAGATGGGTTGCGCTCCCGTCACATCCGACATGGCGTCCAGGTCGCGGAAGTGCCAGCAGTTTCTGTCGGGGTCGTTGTTGGGCACGAAGGGTTTGCGGGGCTCTGTCAGACGGACCACGCCGACCACCTCCACTTCGCCCTCCACCTGCACGTGTATGGGAACATGCGCACACCTAGCTCAGGTCAAAGTTCAAGGGTTAAAAAAAAAAGCTGCATGGCGCTCACCTGGCCCTTCATCCTGGTGTCCGGTCTAATCTTCTGCTTGGGGACGTAACCTCGGTTCACCAGGATGGAGATGCTGAGGACACGTCATCATTACCATTCTGGCATACTTGACAAATATCATCAAATTGGTTCAATTCTACTAATTACATGATTTTTTTTTTTTTATTTTGAGAATTTTAAAAATGTCAATTTTTTTTCTCACAAATTAACATTTTTGTGTAATTGTTTTGTTAAACTTTATATTTTCGCATGAATTAAATTTTTTAAATAGTTTGCATTTTTGACCTAAATGAAAATATTTTTAGCAAGTATTCAAGTAGCTTAAATAAGTTAAATGAAGTATTTTATTTACTTTTCAATTGATGAGTTATACTTTTTATTACAAAATACGTGTTAATGAAATGAAATTATTTGAATTTTACTAGAAAAAAAATGAATCCAAAACTGATTAAATGCATAATTTAATAATATACCTTTTAAAATAGGCTTTAGATTTTTTTTTTTTGAGAATTATTAAAAATTAACGTTTTTTTCATGAATTTAACATTTTTGTGTATTTTTTTTGTTAAACTTTATATTTTTGCATGCATTGCAATTTTAAAATAGTTTGCATTTTTTACCTAAATGAAATTAAAATATTTTTAGCAAGTATTCAAGTAGCTTAAATAAGTTAAAATGAAATTAAGTATTTTGCATTACCTCATAAAAATGTTGAAAACAAAGTATAATTTTTTAATGATTAGATGAGTATAAATTTTTTAAATTATTTACAAAAAATATTTACAAAAAAACCCCCAATAAAAATACTTTAATTATTAAAAAAAATAATAATACAAAATCTTGCATTTTGTATTACCCGAGGTCCGTGCAGTGAAACGGCGTGACCACGTTTGCGCCCGTCTCGCCGCTTGACGACAAGCGGCCCGCCTCCCTGGCCTCCCTCTCGGGGTCGACGGGCGAACGCGGCAGGACGTACAGCTCCTTGTCGTGCTCGTAGCGGCCGCGCACTCGCACCCGCCTGTACTCCAGGCCTCTGAGCTCCAGGGGGCTGCAGAGGGGCAGACGTTAGGTCCGGTCCGGTCCGGTCCGGTCCTTGAGCACGCCCCATTTCGCAGGTTGCGGCGCACTTACTCGATGGGAAGCGGTATGGGGTCGGCCGCGGTGAGTCTGCTCATCTCGGCGATCAGCTGTAATTTCCACTGCCGACGCTTCACCTTGATAGAATGAAGAAAATTCTTATATTTTTAGGACTAAATCAATTGAAAAAAATATTTTTTCACACATGCGTAACCTCGCCCATCACGATTTAGTAAAGATTTTTTCATGGAACAGCACCGAAGAAATTAATATCTGCCATTAATGGCTCAACCACTGACAACAAGGGTGAGTACACCCCTAACTGAAAATGTCCATTAAATGATTTAAATGAAATAATAATAATAATAATAATATATATTAATTGGTATTCTTTTTGCTATTGTTTTAATTTATATTTACTACAAAATTTACTAGTATTTATATATTCATAGTTTAGTATTTTTTAAGTTGAATGTAAACAGTTATTAGTGAATATTCACTAAAATTGCAAAACATTCTGAATAAATGTTTTGTTTTATACATTTTTTTGACTAATTAAAAAAAAAAAATTCTTTTAAATATTTTCAGATTATGCACGTTTACTTTTGCATTAAAACTAACTTCATGAATGGTTTTAAAATATATTTTACACTACATAATATTTTATTTGCCGTTTCAAGTATGTACTTTTTTTTTTTTTTTTAACTAACGGTTATCCATTTCATCCAAAAACAATCAAACATTCCAAAAATTAGGCGACAAATGTGAGGGGAAAAGTGCATACCTGCCAGGTTCCAAGGCCAAATGTAGTAACCGGGATGAGCAAGAGGAACCATTTAATAAAAGTGTCTTCTCCGGTCGCCGCCACCGAACTGGACGAATGCCGCTGTCCCATCCACCTGCCTGGAAAGTTAATATGGAAATAAACGTTATAACCCTGCTACTATCATGCATATATTAGTGAAATACGAACATCAGAGAAACAATACAATAAGTTACAATAAAACAAATCTATATAGTATATTTTAAAGACATTATAATTACCATCTGTTCGTATGAAGAGAGGCGTTCTACGCGGGTAAAGAGTCCTCTTGACGTGAACGACATTTGTCTGCAATTACACTCATTTAGCACACATTTCAGGAAGAAATATTGTTTCTTGAAGAAAACTTACGTGTTTTAAAGTTGTCAACACTTTGCTGGAGGAGACCAACAGCGTTTTTAGCGAAAACATACCAAAAACAACCTTTCCTACCAGCCAGGGCAGCTATGTAACTGACAGGTTGCTAATGCTAATGCTAGGACGAGCAACGGGGAGCTATTTTGCGGTGACAACTTCCGGTATTTTATTATGAGAACTGCTTCCGGGTCCCTCACTTTCATTCTTCCCCCGCGTCCACACGTGTGGCATGGCTTTAGAAACAACTAAAATAAACAAATAAAATAAAAAGCGTCCGTTTTCGACATGAATCTGGCAGCAAGGGACTCGTACCTCCAGAAACTGACGAGTAAAGTATTAATAAATCAACGGGAGCAGGAAACGAAGAAGAGGCCATTCGGTAACTTTTGTTGATATTTTGTCACATCCTCTTGTTTTATTATGACACATCCATCCATCCATTTCATTGATTTGTTCCCGAGGTCGCAAAAGTAATAAACTGTGTGCTTAATTAGAGATGCGTACTTATGCAAATCCTTTACTCAAGAAAAAATATAAAAGTACACGTTTTTTTAAATGTAGTTAATGTTACTACTTCTGATAGTGTTTAGGCCAGCAGATGAGACTTCATTTAATTTCTAAATGATAATTCTAGAGGAAAAAAAGGGTTCCTCTGTGTTATTTCTTTTCTTTCAGGTCATGTTAACGGTAAGAAAGATGGTGGTCCTCCACAGAAGAAGAAAAAGTGCAAAAAGAAGTCGGTTAAAGATGAGAAGCATAAAGCGACACCTCCGAAGAAGTCTAGTCCAGCGTCAGCACACAACGGACACTTGAAAGTGACGACAACACGAACGGTAGATAAAGGTACACAAAGTCACAAAAGTTGTTTTTTTTTTTTTTTTTTTTTAAACATCTTAATTTTATTGCCATTAGCCAACTCAAGATTATTTGTAAAGCCCTTCAGTGCAAAATAGTATTTTTTTTTTTTCTCCCACACGTTGTAAATCATTTAAGCTTGAAACATGCTTTAATATCGTCTTCTTCCTTCCTTTCAAGGAGTAAATGTGAAGGCCACCTTCTCCACATTCGATGTTCTCCGAAAGAGGCTGCACGAGAAGATCGAAGAGGCGAAAGTACAGGTATGAAGATGGGAGAGTGTTGTCGAGTTTCGAAATGAAAGAATTCATTTCTTGAGCTCAGAATTTGTCTTTTGTTGTCTTTACTCGAGAAGCATTCAGAGTGAGCAGAAAAAAATACATTTGCGTATTAGTTGTCATTTGGTTACCGTAAGAATGCAAACGAATGCAACTCATTTCATTCTTTGCCAAGGGAGCCCCCAAGGAGGCTCTATCGGAGGCGGTCCGGGCCAAGCGGGCCAAGCGCAAACTGGAGCGCGAGCGCAAGAAGCAGAAGAAGAAGGAGTTCCGGTTGAAGAAGCTGGCCGAGGCCAAAGCGCGAAGCGAGCAGGCCGAGGCCAAGCAGGAGGAGACGCGCAAACGGGAAGCGGCCCCGGCGGGCGCCGCCAAACGTCAGGAGAGCGCCGTCATCTTCAACACGGTGCAGACGGCGGAGGAGGAGTTCGCCGGCGAGGCCGCGAAGAAGAAGGCCAAGAAGCAGCACGTCAAGGGCCAAATCACGCCGCTGTCGGGGCGCAACTACAAGCAGCTGCTGAGCCGGCTGGAGGCGCGCAACGACAAGCTGGACAAGCTGCGGGAGACGGACGAGGCCAAGGCGCGGGAGGTGGAGGCCCGGATGAAGTGGACCAACGCGCTGTACAAGGCCGAGGGCGTCAGGATCAAGGACGACGAGGGCATGCTGCGCGCCGCCCTGGCCAGCAAGGAGAAGAAGCGCGAGCGGCGCAAGAAGCAGTGGGACGGGCGCAGCCAGGCGCTCGTGGAGAAGATGCAGAAGCGGCAGGACAAGCGGCGCAACAACATCCGCAAGAGGACGACGGCCAAGGTGGAGAAGAAGAAGCGCAAGGCCCGGAAGAAGGGCCGAGTTCTGGTCGACGACTTGGAGAAAGCCAACTTGTAGCTCTGGTTGCGTTCCGTCGTTCGTTAAAACAAATTGGACGCAAATGATCACTGATTTCATACGATAAAACAACATCATACAGACAGTTAACACGTGCATTTTTGTGTGTTTGTTTTTGTGTGTGGATGTTTTTGTTTTGTCTCAATTCAACTTTATTGTTGAGTAGGCTATGCATGTGTCCCTTTTTTATTAATTTTGATTTAATTAAGAAAACATGAAACATTTGTCTTTAGGATAACAAAAATAAAGATTAGTGTTTTTTTTAAGAAGTGTTGGCATTTGCTGGCATGGCTGCTTTGTTGAGTCAGACCCTAAGCTAGGCTATCATGCCACAAACTGCAAACTATTTTTGATTAAAATATGTATCATGATGAAAATATAAAATTTATACAAAATATACACTTTTTTTTATGCTTTTATTGACAGTTCAACACAGCTTTACATTTAAGAACATGTCTTGTATAGATTAAAAAAAATAAAAATGAGATAAGCATTTGACATGAAAACAGGTCAACCATCTTTGGATATTACACAAATGAAACATAACAAATTAGACAATTTACTGCTTTTCTTATTGATTAATTTTACAGCTTTGAAAATGGATTTCAAGTACAGGAGGAAGCACACAAATCTGGTGTTGGACTTGGAAATTTTTTTGTTTGTGAATAAAAAACTAAGCATAAATTATAACAAAATTAAGTAAATATTCAAAATTGTTGTCTTCTAAGTTACTATAGTAGCAAACTACGTCTTTTAGATGAAGATTGTAAGGTGTTTTAGAGGCTTTAATAAAGAAAAAAAGCCACTAAATCACACCAAAACTGTTTAGTAACCACACATTCATAAAATAAATGAGATAATAAAATATACACGTATTTTAAAATACTGTATATAAAATACTGTATGTTACGTCTGTATTTTGCCCCGCCCATCTCTGTCGGTTTGCTCCGCCCCACTCCCCAATCGGAGTGGGGATAAGGCGAAATATTATATATTGATGTATTTTTTTTTAAATGTAAATATATTTATTGATTTAACCTTATTCCACAGGTTGTGCTAGAATATTTTAGTTTAGTTTGTTTACTGCTGCGTCCCCGTACATTGATGCTCCGCCCATCCCGGAAGTCAATCAAAACACGGATTTGAGCCTTCTGGCATCGCCCCACAGCTTCTGCGGTTTCTGCACAGCACTTTTTCCCTCTATTTTATTTTTCAAGACGCAAAGTTTTACTTAGCAATGATTCTCTAGCCTATGGGAATACTAATCGGGAATCTCGTGACTGCAAGTCGGCGCGTCGCTCCTCTTACACGGTTGCCAAAAGTATGTGACGAACAGGTGCATGTAATCATAATCGCTTGCGACCTTTGACTTTTGCATGTTTTTTCCTTTGTCGTCATCTTCCTCTACCAGATAATCATGTCGCGAAGACTTCATTCGAGCAGGACCGAAGGAGTGGACAAAAATGTATGGTAAGAAAACATGATCAGTTGCATGCGACTCACCAACAATAAATCAAGACTATTATAAATGTATTTTAAATAGAGTCGTCACGTGATCGTCTGCTTGTAAATTCTCTCTGGACTCTTTGTTTTTGATTCCATTGAGAGGTTTGCTGCAAAAGTAACTTGTAGTTGTACAAACGATAACGCAATTGCCCACAAGGTGTCACGTGTTGTTCAAAAGATGTATGGCACTTTAGCCCCAGTTAGGTACTTTTTGCCCCTCCCACAAATACATAACAGTAAAACTGACACATGAAACGCAAGAAAATTATACACTGACTGTATATCTGAACACCAAATTGTTCAACCAAACTAAATTTCGTCTCACAGAAATTCACCAGTGTGGCGCTAATATATGCAAAATGCCAAAAATGTCCCACTAATCCTTAACCTTGTTACTTTGACACACACACGGAGCAGCAAAAAAACAATACTCGAGGCAAAAATTGACAGTTGGAACAACAACTATAACTGGACATCATCTGAGCACTTCTTCTTACTTCATTCAACGCTGCATCTCTTCCAGTATAGCTCAGTGCTGCCCGGCATGTTGTGGCGCAATGTGGTACTACACTGAAGGCGCACAACCTTAAAAAAAAAAAATTCCAATATAAGTGAGGAAAGATGGCTACTCAGCGAAGATATCAAAGAAGTTTTCCCCATCAAACAGGGTGGAGTTTACCCAAATGGCGTCCCACTACAAACCCGTCAACCTCGGGCAGGGTTTCCCGGACTTTGCCCCTCCGCAATACATGCAAGACGCCTTCAGTGACGCGCTGCGCGGCGGCCCCTCCATGCACCAGTACACGCGCGCTTTCGTGAGTACGCGGAGGGCCGTGTTATAAAAAAAAAAATCACTCGCCATCCACCCAACTCTCAAAGGTTTTTCCTTCACGCCACCAGGGCCACCCGCGTCTGGTAAACAGCCTGGCCAAATTCTTCAGCGGCATCGTGGGGCATCGGATCGACCCCATGGAGGACGTGCTGGTGACGGTGGGCGCTTACCAGGCGCTCTACTGCGCTTTCCAGGCGCTGGTGGACGAGGGAGACGAGGTGCGTTTACAGTCCTCGTTTCGGGGACTAATTGTGACGTAAAACAAACGCGGCCTCTCCAGGTGATCATCGTGGAGCCGTTCTTTGACTGCTACCAGCCCATGGTGAAGATGGCGGGCGGGAAGGCGGTCTACGTCCCTCTGAGGCCAGTAAGTGCCTGATCGCAATGGCTTGTTAACGACGTCGCAAGATCTGAATCAGAATCGTCGTTATTGGCCAATTATGTCAAATGCGAGGAATTAGTGTCCGTTAGCGCTAGCTTTGCAGTAGTGTTAATTTTGTCCGGCATTTTAAAATTTAGTCTCAGTTTTTGTCCAGTTTCAGTAACGCTCGTAGTTAGCCCGCCACATCCCGTTTTTATTTAGTTAATTTTTAGTTGATTATGAATCGAGCATTTTAGTCTTTATTTTAGTCCAAGAAAACATCATTTTTATTCGTCTAGTTTTAGTCAACAAAAACTGTCAATGTTTTAGTGTAGTTTTAGACAGGACAATCATTTTACCCCTTTGTTTTTTTTTGTCAGCAGATATGTTGAACATTTCAGATCTAAAACTATTTCATATACAATTTTCTCGAATCTTTTTTTATGTGAAACAACTACTATGGCTACAAGCTAGTAAGTTAGCAAACATTAGTTAGCGGTCAGATTAGCATTATTGTTGGAACGTTATAGCCGTTGTTTTTAAAAAAAAAAAATTTTACTTTTACAAAATCATATAATTTTCATCTCATTTTTCTTCATGAACTAAAATGATTTTAGTCCATTTTTTTTATTAAGTGAAGCACATTTTCGTCTCGTCTTTATTAGTCGACGAAAATGCATACTGATTTAGTCCTAGTTATTGTTTATTAAATGAGGATTTTAGTCTCGTTTTAGTCCGGTGAAAAATTATTTTTGTTTACTTTTCGCTGATGAAATTAACACTACATTGCCGTAACAAGCAACTACTGCTGCTTTTAGTGCGCATTGTTTCACAGCGCCCACCTGAGGGAATCAGCT
Source organism: Festucalex cinctus (assembly GCF_051991245.1). NCBI lineage: Eukaryota > Metazoa > Chordata > Actinopteri > Syngnathiformes > Syngnathidae > Festucalex > Festucalex cinctus. The sequence continues at coordinate 25,919,256 of NC_135425.1, read as the reverse complement.
GGAAGAGGTGGTGACCAGGATGTGGAGGGGAGGGTCCGAAGGAATTTTGCCTGCTCTTGTCTTTGAAAGTCCACAAGAGTGGGTAAAAGCATAACGATAGTGGAAAAACGTTTTTTTTTTCGATTAAACGAACTAAATGAAGCTCCTCCCATTACTTCAACGTACCAAGATGGCACGACGTGGCGCCATTTGTATGTTTTTAACTCATTCACTCGCCGCCATTTTCACATTTCGCAATCCCGTTCGCTCCCGGCTGTTTTACTGGATTTTGACTGATTTTGCAAGCCCCACAGAATATTGTGTTCTATTGCTATAAAAGCATGGAACCTATCAAAAGAAAGATTAAAGTCTCTTCTTTCATCAGGAAAAAAAGTGTTTCTATCTGGTTCCCTTTTTGCAGCAATTAGCATTAGAAGAGAGCTAAGTTTCATCAGTTTTCACAAATCTATTTAAAATTGTAAGTAATTTAGATTTTTTTTCTAGATGGCCCTGGTTGATCTCCTTTGCTCTGCTGCCACCTGCTGTCCGTTTGTGTAATAACTACCATTTCTGCAACCGTTCTTTGCAGTTGAGAGGCTGCATCAAAGCCTTCTGTATGCTCTAGCATAAAAAACAAAAAACAAAAACGTATAAATACGTCTTTGGGACACTTAGAACATTAAAAAAACGTATTTATACGTTATTGGGAGCAAATGAGTTCATTGCAATCTGCTTGTCTGTCATTCCGGGTTTAATTTCAAGGTAGACTTGATGTGCTTTGCTACAAATCCATTTTTGTGAACCGGCAGAAAGTGGAGGGCGGGGGCGGAGTCCCGTCAAGCGGCGACTGGGTGCTGTCGGCCGACGAGCTGGCCGGTAAATTCAGCCCGCGCACCAAAGCCATCGTCATCAACACGCCCAACAACCCGCTGGGAAAGGTCAGAGCTCAAGTTACTCGCTCGCGATACGTTCGGCTGGATCGTAGCGCCGCCGCCGCCGCCGCCGAGTCATCGTTCGTCTTTGTCTCGGCACGCGAACGTGTTTGCAGGTGTACAAGACGGAAGAGCTGCAAGCGATCGCCGACTTGTGCATCAAGCACGACGTGCTGTGTTTCAGTGACGAGGTGTACGAGTGGCTCACCTACGACGGAGCCAAGCATGTGAAAATAGGTGAGCGCAAATACTGACAAAGAAATCACGAAACCGGTATTTGTAAGGTCGATGTACTACTCGATGTATTGGTCTTTTATTATTTTACTGGATGGAAATTCAAAATATATAAGAAATTAACGTCTTCTTAAAAGCGAGTATCTCCACATTTTGTAAGTTTTGTTTTTTTTTCTTTCACCCAAACCACTTTTTTTTTTTTTTTTGTATTAATCATGCAACGAAAGAAATTAAACAATAATTTCCAAGGACAGGAAGTATCTCCACCTTTTTTTTGCTTTTCATTTTCATCCAAAACTAATAAAAAAAAAAGTAAAAATGGATAAACTAGAAAGAAATATTCAAACAACTAATCAATTTATTAGATTTTTCTTTCTCTGTGTCGAGGGTGGCAATTAGGGCTGTTCCATTATGAAGAAAATATTAATTATGATTAATTTGTCAATTGAAATCATTATTAGGAGTATCATTTGTTTTTTGTTACAAAAGAAAAAGTGTAAACATGTAAAAAAAAAAAAAAAAAAAGTATACTAAGACAAAAAATTTATTTGAAACAATTTGTGCAAGTTCCTTTTTTAACCAAACAATATTTATTAAATTTGTCATTTTAAAATACAAAAAGTGAAACAATTTCAATAATAAAAACCCTCCAAATTAGTATTAATAATCTATTATTTTTGTTTAAGATTATGCCAATTTTGTAATTGTGGAGCATAATAATTGAAATTGTGATTTATAGAGATGAATGATGATATGCATATTCTTGCATGTGTGAATTGTACCCATCTGTTAAAGTCTGTAAAGTTACAAATAAAGAATTAAAAAAATAATAAAATAAATTGTGATTTATTGCAAAGCCGAGTGGCAAAAATCATCTTCAAAAGAAAAAAAAAAAAAAAAGTAACCCCACATTTTTTGGGGCGAGGAAGGGTAAAAAAAATATAATTCAAAATAAATAATACGATAATGCAGCGATATATACGTACAATAAAACACATTAGTCCACATTTTTAATTTTTGAGATACAAATTAATTTTCAAAATACAATAAAGTAGACAACAATGCAAGTAATTACACATTTTGTGAGGTTTTTATTTTAGTAATTTTTGAGGCACAAATGAATAAAAAACAATACAATATACTCAACAGCCGTTCCCTGTGGGAGGTAATAACACCAGTGTGGTTGGTTTTACTGACAGCCAGCCTGCCCGGCATGTGGGAGCGGACTGTGACGGTCGGGAGCGCGGGGAAGACCTTCAGTGCCACGGGATGGAAGGTGACGTCTTCCATAATCCACAACTTTTGCAGTGGGAAACTTAAATTAGATGGACATCCATTATTTACTTGTGCATATTTCTTTTGTCCAGGTGGGCTGGGCTATCGGCGCTGGCCCCATCCTCAAACACATGAAGACCATCCATCAGAACAGCGTGTACCACTGTGCCACCGCCGCCCAGGTGACGGCTATCATAACTAGAAAAAATTTCCGCGGAAATTTTGGATGTGACTGCTGACTCTTGCAAGGTGGAAAGATGCATGCACTGAACAGTTTGCCAAATCCTCTTGAAATCAAGTCACTTCCTGGTGAAAACGGGTCACTTCCTGTGGATTTTAGGCCACTTCCGGGTCACTTCCTGTTGAAATCTGGTCACTTCATGTTGAAATCAAGTCACTTCCTGTTGAAATCAGGTCACTTCTGGGTCACTTCCTGTTGAAATCAGGTCACTTCCTGTTGAAATCAGATCACTTTTGGGTTACTTCCTGTTGAAGTCGGGTCACTTCTGGGTCACTTCCTGTTGAAATCGGGTCACTTCTGGGTCACTTCCTGTTGAAGTCGGGTCACTTCTGGGTCACTTCCTGTAGAAATCAAGTCACTTCCTGTTGAAATCGCCTCACTTCCTGTTGCAATCAGGTCACTTCTGGGTCACTTCCTGCTGAAATCAAATAACTTCCTGTTGAAATCAGGTCAGTTCCGGGTCACTTCCTGTTGAAATCAGGTCACTTCCTGTTGAAATCAGATCACTTCTGGGTCACTTCCTGTTGAAGTCGGGTCAATTCTGGGTCACTTCCTGTTGAAGTCGGGTCACTTCCGGGTCACTTCCTGTTGAAATCGGGTCACTTCCGGGTTACTTCCTGTTGAAGTCGGGTCACTTCCGGGTCACTTCCTTTTGAAGTCGGGTCACTTCTGGGTCACTTCCTGCTTAAATCAAGTCACTTCCTGTTGAAATCAGGTCAGTTCTGGGTCACTTCCTGTTGAAATGAAGTCACTTCCTGTTGAAATCAGGTCAATCCCGAGGTACTTGATTTGTGCCGGTACATTCAATGTTTCGGGCCACATTTTGTCAGAAAAATTCCGCTAAATAAAGACAAATAATAAACGCCGTTTTCTAGGATAGTAATATGTGCCTGTTCTGTCACATAAGGACAACAAGGAAATATCCGCCATTTTAATTTCATCGTATTTTATCCCCCACCCGGCCCCGTTTTTCAGGAGGCGGTAGCTCGCGGGTTCGAGCGGGAGCTGGAGCTATTTGGCTCTCCGGACAGCTACTTCCGCCAGCTGCCGGCCACGCTGCGCCGAAAGCGCGAGAAACTGGCCTCGTGTCTGGAGAGCGTCGGCCTGAAGCCCATCATGCCGCAGGGGGGCTACTTCATGATAACCGACATCTCCTCTGTCGGTGAGCGAGCAGCGTGCGTCGCAAGGTGGCGGGTTGCTTAGTAACCGGAAGCGTACATTTTTTTTGTTTTTTTTTTTATTGCAAAATCTCATGTGATTACGACATGGCCTGGCACGACCTCAACTTGCTTTTCTCCACAGAGGTGGATCTCAATGACCCAAGCACAGAAAACGAATCCTACGACTTCCGATTTGTCAAGTGGCTCATTAAAGAAAAGGTAAACTCAGAATTGGACGAATTTAATGCCATTTTCATCTTAGAAAATAATTGGAAGCAAGTATCTACACATTTTGTAAGTTTTTTTTCTTTCTTTCATCTAAACTGTATTATTTTATTTTTTTTAATCATGCAAAGAAAAAAAAAAGAAATTAATCAAGGATGGTATCTCAACGTTTTTTTGCTTCTCATTTTTATCCAAAACTTAAAAAAATAAATAAAAAATAAAAAAAATGGATAAACTAGATAAATATTCAATATTCATCTCAATTTATTGATTTTTTTTCTGAGGGTCGAGGGTATCAAATAGGGCTGCTCGATTATGAAGAAAATATTAATTGTGATTAATTTGTTAATAATTGAAATCATGATTAGGACAATCATTTAGTTTTTGGTATCTCTGTAAAAAATAAAATAAAAAGATACTAAGACAAACAAATTTCTTTGAAACAATTTATGCAAGTTCCTTTTGGATCAAACAATGTTTATTAAATTCGTCATTTTAAAATAAAAAAAAAGTGCAACAATTTAAATTTAAACAACTCAAAATTAGTATTAATAATCTTGTATTTGACTTAAGTCGAAATTCGGGTTACATCGCTAGCGTAGGAACGGAACTCGAGGACTTGTATTGAATTGAATTCTTTGCACTTCACTGTATTCCTTAAAAGGAAGTTGAACAACCGCATATTTTGATCGGGACTCTTATACTCTGCTGCCACCTGCTGGCCGTTTTGTTTTTGTAATAACTACTGTTTCTTGAAGCCACCTCTTCATGTCAGAGGCTTTATCAAAGCCTTCTATAAACTCTAGAATTAAAAAAAAATAATAATAATAATAATTGTGCAACTCTTATCTCTTTATCTTTGGGGTGTCTCCGCAGGGTTTGGCGACAATACCCGTGTCGGCCTTCTACAGTCCGGAGCACGGCAAAGACTTTGACAAATACATCCGATTCTGCTTCATCAAGGTTCAAACTCCCTTGCGATGCTCCTTTTCATTTGATTCTTTTTTTTTTTTTTTTTGTATCGATGATTGAAACCGATTTTTTTTTTTTCTATGCACAAATAAAAAGGAGGACTCCACCCTGGATGCAGCAGAGGCCATCCTGCGAAAGTGGAATCCTCCACGTGACGCGTGACATCACTTTTCTACGACCCCGTCCGTCCAGATTTCAGTTGAATCACTGCAGATGAGCCATATTCATCCTCTCTCCATATTTATTGCATATTCAGAAATAAAAAGTGTGTGATATTGGGCTATTCTGGTTGAGCCTTCAAATTTAATCTAACCTTTACATACAATCAGATCAGGTTCATTCAGAAATTTCACCACAAAGCCCAATATCCCCAACTTTTTGTTTTTGTGAGTTATTAATGCAATATGTCCTCACTTCTCCGAGCCTTTTTTTTTTTTTTTTTTTTTTTGCTAATGTACAAGACCTCGACTTCTTTAGCTTTTTGTATCCTTAAATGCCATCATTACTCAGGCTCTGTGATTTTTGTTGTGCAATCATTTTAATCCACTGTGAAGAAACTAGATTGAAGTACAGTATTATTGTTTCCCTTGTCACTTGAATTAAAATGGAATGCCGTCCAATTAACTTTTTTTTTTTTTTTAGCTCATTAAAATCAAAGCAATATTTTAATGAAATATCTTGTTTCTATTTAATGGCAATCCTTTTTTTTTTTTTTTTTTTTTTTCACTGGGGAGACACCTGACTTAATCCACCTCTTAATACCGCCCTTGTCGTAGAAACCATCAACATGAAGAGAAAAATACATAAAAAATGCAACGTAACAGGATACGACTGTCACATACATCTGAAGAGGTTCACAATCAACTTAATCTGATTTATCTAACATAAATAAGTTAATCGTTCTAGTTTTACTTTTTATATTACAATCTTTTTTTTTTTTTTTTTTTCGAATGTTGACTAATTTTCCTGTACATTCTCCCGAATTTGGTGGTGCTGATGCACTTTTAAGACGATTTACAAACACTCGTAAAAACGTAGAAGAAGAAGAAGACCCGGAAGCAGAAAACGTCACGTGTTGTTGGCGAGAAACATGTCTACCGGCGTCGCTACGAAGAGACAAAAAACATCCTCTCAGGTATAAATAATTTTGTTTTTTTAATTTTAAAAAAGAAAAAAAGGCAGCGGTATGCCCCTTTGTCAGCGTTCAATCGTGTTTGTCATTTGTGTTCAGCCAGAAGAAGGGGTGGACTGGAAGAAAAGGAAAGCGCAACGTGAGTAAACAGTTAGCCTAATGCTAAATGCTGTGCTAAAAAAGTGCATTGCACGCTACTCATGGCATTATTTTATTTAATGTATTTGTTTTTCGGGTCAGCAATGTAATTTATTTCTTTTTTACCATGGCAAAAGGTTCTGTTAAATGATGTAGGTTCGCCACCTTTCTGCAGAGGTGGCAAAGTACTCGCACTTTATTAGCGTGGAAAAAGACAAACTTAAGTGCAGAAATCTAAAAAAAAATTTGTCAAGTAAAATATCAGTTTACTACTGTACGGTTAACCTGGCAATTTGTGAACTCAGAAATGCCGCGAGAATTCATCTTGAGAGAGCAAGGTTAACTGTACATATAAAACACGAAATTATTTTTTTCTAATCAGCTTGCAAAGTAAAAAACAAAACACAAGCACTGTTACCCGATAGTGGTATCAGAACAACACTAATTAAAATACAGGTAATCATAACACAAATATCTGTATACCCCTGAGCTCTACTGAGCATAGTACTTAGTTTTCTATTATTTGAAAATTCAATTTAGAAACGGTGATCTAAACTATGGAATGTAGAACGACATAATTATCTTTGCTTCACTATTTTTTTGCTCTATATCGTTTCATTTTCTTCCCACTGCCAATGATGACCAGTCAAGGAGGCCAAGAAGCAGAGGAAAGAGGCCAAGCTCATCAAACAGTTGGAAAACCAGAAACGACAAGAGGCTGCCGAGAGGGAAAAAGCAGAGGAGACCAACAACAATAAAGGTACTTGAAAATAATCAGAGGATCTTGGAATTTTTTATTTATTTTTTGTCGCTACAATGTAAAACTGTATGTATAGTATACACTGTAACACAGTCACTTTGTTCAGAATCATTCATTCATTCATGATTTTTAATCACTACAATCGTGTTTTGTTTTGTTTTTTCATCCGTGTAAATCAGTTTTCAATATGCAATGTTTAAAAAATGGAGAGTGATGCGCGTGTGTGTGCGTGTGGTAGGTCGAGCGTACACTGTGAGCGTGGCTCTGCCGGGCTCGGTCCTGGACAACGCCCAGTCGGCCGAACTCCGCACTTACCTGGCGGGACAGATCGCCCGCGCCTGCGTCATCTTCTGCGTGGACGAGCTCGTCGTGTTTGACGAGCAAGGCGAAGATGTCAAGTGAGTTCCTCAGAGGGTGGGGAAGTGCACTGCTCACATAAAAAAACAACTTGAGGATATTCAGCTTTGGGGTGACATTTCAGGATGTTACTTTTTTTCAGTAGTGCAGTGTATTTTATAAACGATATGAATGTTTTTTGTTTTTTTTTGGTGCCACAGGAGTGTGGAAGGTGAATTTAAAGGAATCGGGAAGAAGGGACAAGCGTGCATTCAGCTAGCCAGAATCCTCCAATACCTGGAGTGTCCCCAGTGAGTGTGGAAAAAAAACAAAAAACACGGTCAGTGCTCATATTTTGCGTATCATAAGTAACACGAACTTCCCATGTGTGCAAGGTACCTGCGCAAGATGTTCTTCCCAAAGCATCAAGACTTGCAGTACGCAGGTACGCCAAAATAATGATTTCAAGTTGTTTTCACTCACGCCTTGTCTCAGTATGCAAACCATCATTTTCACTTGGACCAATTTGGAATTGATTTTGCACATTTTCTTCTTACTAGGGCCCGACCGATTAATCGGCCGATTATTGGCCTACAAACATCGGCCAATTGAGCCAAATGGCCGATTATTTTACCCTTAAAACGTTATCGAAGGAAACTGAAGTTTCCGACGCTGTGAAAGTACCCTGAATGCACCATTGTGCTTGCGTAGCATTAGCGGCTAGCAAGCGTGTAGCGTACGTTATTCTCCTTATTTTGTTGTCCCTCAGTGTCCTTTGGGGTGTTTAATGACACGGCAGTTGGAGTTAACTGTGACACTAAAATACATAACGTTAAGAATCACATCCATTGTATATTTAAATACGAAACATGCTTGGTTTTTAAAGCATTGCTAGCCTAGCGCTAACAGGAAGTTATCAAATGCTAACAGGAAGCTAGCATCGACTTTGGGAGTATTCTTCCTTCAAATAACAAATATCCACACACAAATCTTGTGGGAAAGCATGCCCACAGATGAGATAACGCTACGTAGAGCCACAGATTCTTCCCAATGTGTGAAAAACTAGTTATTTTATTATACTTTTTCACTTTTAAGTATGTACGCCATGGATACACGGCACCACGCTGCCCCAAGAGTCCAAAATGCACATGAACAGTCGGTATTTGTTCTTACTGTTTTTTTGTTTTTTTTTCGGTTTCTATTGCTATTATTTTAGTTTATTTTATCCTTATTTCACTTTCTTATTGTTTTTAGTTTGTCATTGTCATTTCAAGTTCTATTATATTGTAAAGTTGATCTTTTAAGGATTCAAAGACTTTTTTTTTTTTTTTTTTTTTTTTTTTTTTTTTTTTTTTTTTTTCTTTCCCTCAAAAGTCAAGGATGCAAACATTGGAGGATTTCTTTCGGGGTTTTTTTGTTTGTTTGTTTTTGTCTTGCCATGCATTTCCACATGACATGGCACGAAATACAATCCCAAAAAGTTGTAAACAAGTAAGAATGGGTTTTATTATTGACACATAAATCTATACAATAACCTAGTATACTTAATGATTTTTTATTTTTTATTTTTTAAATGGACCTGCCATTCAAAGCAGAGAATCTTAATAGCGAAAGTTTGTACGTAAATGGCACCCATTGAAAAGGAATTGTGGAAGGGGTTGCTGCTGTGACTTTTTTTTTTTTTTTTTTTTCTTCTTCTTTATCTTAACATTCTTCCGTTTTTTTTTCTGGGTTACCTGCAGGACTGCTGAACCCATTGGACAGCCCTCACCACATGAGGATCGACGAGGAATCGGAGTACCGCGAAGGCATCGTCCTGGACAGGCCCACAAAGGCGGGCAAAGGTTCTTTGGTCAACTGTGGCATGAGGAAGGTAAAAAGGAGCAGGAAGTGGAATGATGATGATGATGATGATGATGATGATGTGGTCCTTCTCCGAGTTATGACATTCATGCCCACCTTAGGAGGTGCAGATTGATAAACAGCTTCAGGCGGGATTGCGAGTCACTGTGCATATCAACGCGCCGCAGAAGCAAGGTGATTCTCACTTTAAAAAAAAAATTTAAAAAGAGGTGTGATGATGTTTTGAAGTCACGTGTCCGATTTGTCCTGAAGACAGCAAAACGTACAAAGGGGTGGCGGTGGCTCCTCGCGTGCCCACGACGGAAGGAGGGCTGTACTGGGGCTACAGCGTCCGCCTGGCGTCCTGTCTCAGTATGTGGCCCCATATTTCACACGCACCCCTAAAACTGGCTACTATTTGATTGATTTCTTTTCCTTCCCTCCGCAGGTGCGGTGTTCACAGAAAGCCCGTACAAGGACGGCTACGACGTGACCGTCGGGACGTCGGAGAGAGGCAGCGACGTCGCCGAAGCCTCGCTGCCGCCGTTCAAGTCAGTTAAGCATCCGCCGCCGCCCGTCGCAAATCCCCACAATTTCTCACTGGCAACGTTTTTGCAGGCATCTTCTGGTGGTCTTCGGAGGCCTCCAGGGACTGGAGGCCAGCCTAGACGCCGACCACAACTTGGACGTCACGTGTCCCAGCGTCCTCTTTGACCTGTACCTCAACACGTGTCCCGCCCAGGGCAGCCGCACCATTCGCACGGAGGTGAGACGCGGCGTGGAATCATTTCTTATATTTGGGAGGGCTGTCACGTTAATCGTTGAAAATCTGAAAACCCCCCACCCCGCCTCCGGCCTTATACTACCTGCCTACGAGCTGTATATTTCACACCTGTACGTAGTCCAGTCATATATAACAGGTCAGTGGTCTTTCACAGGTCACTTGGAGTTCAGAGGTAAAAAAAAAAAAAAAAAATTACTCTGAAAAACACAAGGTGGTGCTCTGTTTTTTGGAATGTTTTTTTTTCTGGATTTTTTTTTTTTTTTTAGTTTTTTCTTGAATTTTTTTCCCCCTGTTTTTCTTCTTTTTTTTTTTTGACAGAAAAAAAATATTCAGTAAAATACATTAAAAAAGAAAAAGAAAAAAATTACTCAAAAAAACAAAGCTCCCCCCCCAAAATATTAGTTAGAAAAACAGTTTTGTTTTGTTTCTCAAGTGAATCTAAAACACTTGCGTAGTAAATAATGAAGGATGTTGATTGTATTTTTTCAGGTTTGAAATTGTACCTTTATTTAAAAAGCACTGTGTTCAAAGAGGCCACACCAGCATGACGCAAATATCACCAATTAAGAATGCACTTAAGTTTACTTTTCATCATTACATACTTTTTTTTTTTTTTTTTTTTTTTTTGAATGGCTAATAGGCAAGCCAGTCACATTTTTTAAAACTAGTATTTAGATTCTCTGCAGAGTCAAATGGTTAATGTTTTGTGACAGATTATCTGTTAGAATATTTGACACCAAATACTGTTGCATATACACGAACCAGCCAGAACATTATAACCACTTGTACAATAAATTGGTATGCTGCCTTGACTAAGGTGACGGTAAACATCAGTTTCGTTCAACTGGAGCTGTGTCTGAAATGAATGTTATTTTTGTTATGGCAGAATATTTGCTGCAGAACTTATATTGAATATCATATTGTCTTATTAAGTTGCACAGTTTTTTTTATTTTTATTTTTTATCTCATGTGGATCTGGAATGTATATCGACCCACCATGAATGCAATTTCACTGTACAGCCTAATGACTTGACAAAATGAAGTCGTAATGCAAACTCAAGCGCTCTGTCTTCTTCTCGCACAGGAAGCCATTTTAATCTCCATGGCGACGCTGAGGCAGAAGATAGTGGCCGCCTTCTCCACTGCTTGAAAGATTGTTCGATGTAACTACATACGTTTTTTTCTTCAATATTTGTTTTCCTCTATTACATGTTTATTGACACACACTGTTGTGATCAGGGCTCCGTTTTAGGTTTTTAAAACGGGTCGTTTGTAGACGAAAATAGTTGAATTCTATTTTGAAATTACTTATTATTCAAAAATGAAACCGGGGGTCCAAATCGCTAGTGAGATCAATTAAATGAGTAGAGCTTTTCATAATGTTCTCAATAGGGTTGAGGTCAGGGGGTCAGTCTGAGAGCTGACAGAATTGTCCAGACAAATTCACAAACATGACAATGTTGTACGAAAATCAGTGTCTTCTTTATTTCAGCCAGGTCGACAAACAAACGTTTTCACTTCACATGGAAAACAAATCAAGCAAGTTGTTGCAGCAACTGCGGCGCCGCCCCGATGACTTTCGACTCCATAAAAGGGAACCGTCTCGTCCCGATCCTGACGTCATCTTCCTAAATTATATACGGGCAAGTCGCTCTCAATTTGAAACCTTTTTGAAGTGCGCCGTCATTAACGTTGTAAATGGTGAAACGTTTTTGAAAGGTTTTGGAAATCTTCCATGGCCATTTACTGGGAAACGTTTAAGGCAACATACGTTAAAACGTAACACTCGTTTTGTCGTAAACAGACAAGCAAAAAAATTAAAATAAAATAAAAAATCCCCTTGCTAGGGCATCACAGTATCTTCATTGCTCTAATAATATTTTGTTCACTTCACTCAAGCAGCGGCACATCCAAAGTTTTGTTGTTGATGCAGGTTTTGGCTCACTCAACAAAGCAAAAACAAGCAAAAAAAAAAATGACTCGTGAAACAGTCAAGTGGGGGGGGCACTCAGAAGTCAAAGAGATTTCAATTCTTTTCAATGGGGAAAATTACGGGTCAATTAACTAATTGACTGGCAGCCATTTTCACAGAAGTAATCCCCTTCGCTTCCAGCTGTTTTACTGGATTTTGACTGATTTTGCAAGGCCCAGACAATATCAGAAAAATTATCATTATTTTTTTTTTTCATAAGGGAAATAAAGTATATTTCTATCTGTTTCCGTTTTGCAACAATTAGCCAAGTTTCATCGTTGTTCACAAATCTATTTAGAATTGTGAGTGTTTGAGCTTTTTTTCAACATGGCCTTGGTTGATTTCTTATACTCTGCTGCCACCTGCTGGCCGTTTGTGTCATAAGTACCATTTCTTCAACCGGTCTTTGCAGTTGAGGCTACATCAAAGCCTTCTTTATGCTCTAGCATAAAAAAAAACGTATAAATACGTCTTTGGCACATATAAAACATTTAAAAATGGAACATATTTATAAGTTTTTGGCAGCAAATGAGTTAAGTTCCAAGCTAGGTGGTCACAGACCAAATTTAATTTGTAAGTCAAGGTACCACTTTGTGTTTAAATTCCCTATCAAGAGCCAAACTTCTTTTTTTTTTTCCCTCCGTGGGGGGAAAAAAACAAACAAACAAAAAAACTTGCATATTTTGCAACCCTAATCTTCAATACAGCGCTCCCTCGTTTATCGTGGGTGTTGCGTTCCAAAATCTACCCGTGATAATGGAAATCAGTATTAATTTAAAAATAAATAAATAAATAAAAATCTGTTCATTTATATATATTTTTTTGTTTGGTTTTTTGTTTTGGTATGATTTTTTTTTTTTTTTTTTTTTTACTTTATTATAAATGCTTTTTCATTCATCATGTTCTTTTTTAATTTACATTTATTTTTTCCATTAAAAGTATGTTTAAAAAAAAAATAAAAAAATTATTAGTTACAATATATATTTTTGTAATTTGTTTTGGTAAGATTTTTAGTTTATTATGAATGCTTTTTCATTCGTTTTTTTTTTTTTAATTTAGTCTTTTTTTCTTTTCTTTTTTTTTTCTTTTTTTTTCATTAAAAGTAGCAGTACATGTTTTTAATTTGTTATACAGCACGGTATGTATTTTCAATCTCCGGAATGCAATATCGTGGATCGATGGGCCAGACAGCGTTGGAAAAGTCGCGTCGAGACGAATCCGCGGATGCCCGCTGTAAAAAAATCCGCGAGGCTGCGAAAGATGAACCCGCGATAAACGAGGGAACACTGTACAAAAGAATACAAATATTGCAAACATACATAAAAAAAAAAAAGTAAACATCTGTAAAACATTCCTCGCGTCACGTCAGTCGCTGCTTTGTTTTTCTTCCTTGAAGAGATCCCTGAAAGTAGATGCCGTCCCGCGTCCAAGCGTCCCTTTTTTTTTTTTTTTTTTTTGTTTTACTCCCACAAGGGAAATCGTCTCACCACGCGGGATGAGCGAAGGTGATGTTGTACAGAAGCGCCCAGCGGCCAAACACCTGCTTTTCGGTGATGAAGCGATGGTGGCTCCCTTTTTGGTTGTTCTGGTTCTGCATGTACGTCAAGCACTCGTCAGAACCTCGCGGCTTGTAGTAGTGGTACGGCAACTTATTGGATTCCGTCCGGTTCCTGTGAGCAAAAATTTAAAAAAAATAAAATAAAAAAATTGGGCAGAATTAGAATAACATTATTCATTAGAATAACATTTCCACTTGGCAGTAGGGTCCAAAACTGCCAACATTTAAAATAAATAAATGACTAAATAAATGAATGACTTAAAGTGAAAATAAAAACATATAAAAAAAATACAATTCGAAAATTATATCCAAAAAAGTAAATATAAATGGAAATAAAAAGAACAACAAAACATATATACATAAATAAATTTGTATTTAATTTTTGAATTATATTGTTTAATATCCATTTTTATTGAACTTTTAGTCATTTATTTATTTTGAATTTTGCCAGTTTTGGTCCCTCCCACCAAGTGGAAATGTTATTCTAATGATGGGGCGGTCCTAAGCATGTCTTAGGAGAGTCCAACCCAAGACACGCTTAGGACCGCCCCCCTCCATTTGAATAACATTTCCACTTGGCAGTACGGCCCAAAACTGCCAAAATTCAATATAAATAAATGACTACATATATAAATGAATAACTAAATGACTAAAAGTGGAAATTATAAAAAAAATTATAATTAAAAAATTAAATACAAATGTATTCATGTATATTTTTTATTTTTATTTCCATTTATATTTTATATAATTGTCAAATTGTTTTTTATATCCATTTTTATTTTCACGTGTAGTCATTTATCTATTTAGAATTTTGGCAGTTTTGGTCCTCGATATTTATCAATAGTAGACGCCAAGGAAAAATAGTCTCAGGAAGCACTTGATAACTCACCCACAGTAACCGGGCGGAACCATCCCATACACTTTGATGTTGTCGCATATTTCGATGGCGATCACCATGGTGAACCAGCCCGTGCTCAGCCACGAGTTTGATCGTTGTCTGAGCCGGAAGAAAAGGCCAGAATTGTAATTACGTGTTACAGTAAAGAGGCGAGCTGCAACAATTTTTTGAACCAAGCAACTGTAGACTTTTTGCCGGACGACTGGCTGACTCCAAAGTCACAAACTCGCAATTCAACCTTGTAAACTCAACTGTGCTTTGGCGCCCTCTTGTGGCACCTTGGCGGCAAAGGAGTTACAAATCTCGCGAGGTTATTGACGATTTTTCGACGGTAGGGCTCGATTCTTACATCTCACAAATCGTCGAACTGCATCCACTAAAAGAGGCTCACCTGTCTCGTCCCGTCTCCAGTTGGAAGAGATTGTCGAATCGGTGCATTTTCTCCGCCGCGACGGTGAAACACGACACCTGCTTGTAGGTGGAGCAGATCCTCTGGACGGATCTGTACACGCTGGCTTTCGAGTCCTTGGTCATCTTGTTGGGGGGTCCCCAGAAGACGAGGGTCCTGTGGCCGCCGTCGCCGACCGCCATGAAGTCGTTGGGGCGCCGGGCCACCTTGGACACGCTGGAGTGGGCCACCACCCGCAGCGTGGTGCGCTCGCCCACGTCGGCCTCGTAGCCCGCCGTGGGCGCGTCGTTCATGCGGATCACGCACTCGCTGGCGTCCATCTCCGCGCCCGCCTTGATGCCCAGCACGTGGCTGGAGCTGCTGACCAGGGCGCAGTGGCGGCAGCGCTGGCTCAGCCTCTGCGCCCGCAAAGAAATGGAACAACAAAATATTTGAGAGCATTGTTTGGTGGCGCAGTTTACGAGCCGTTGCTAGCTTATTGCTAACATAAGTAAGCTAACAAGTCAGAACATTCTTCAGTAAATTGGACGGATGTAACGATATCCAAACGTCATATGTTATCACGAAATGAAGCTCACGATACGATAATTATCACGATATCGTGGGCAGGTTGCCGATATTTAAAAAAAAAAAGTCACAATATTGTTATAATAATAATATACTTTCAAAAACAAGCAAAATATTGTGTATTACTTTTTACACAAATTGCCAGCAGATGTCAGAAGAGTATAAGAGACCAACCAGGGCCGTGTTGGGGAAAAAAAGCTCAATTACTCACAATCCTAAATAGATTTATGAAAAATGATAAAACTTAGCTAGATTCTAATGCTAATTGCTGCAAAACAGAAACAGATAGAAATATACTTTTTTTTTTTTTCCTGATGAAAGAAGAGACATATCTTTTGGTAGATTCCATGTTTTATTTATTTTGTTATAGCAACAGTACACAATATTCTGTGGTCCTTGCAAAGTCGGTCAAAAATCTAGTAAAAACAGCGGGGAGCGAACGGGATTGCGAAATGTGAAAATGGCTGGGAGTGAATTAGATATCGTGATACTTTGTTTCACCGACACATTATCGAAATGCCTACGCAAGTATCGTGATATTTGTCATTAATATACAGCCACTAGAACAGCTCTATTGTTCATTACTTCTTGAGCAATTACTTGGCGGGCCACTAGAGGGAGCGCCTCATAAGAGTGGCGGGGAAATGGACAGAAATCTTCAGGCGAAGAAGACTAATCTGCTTACTTGTGTAAGATATTTATCTGTCCAGCAACTGACTCAGTTTTGCATACGTTTCCTCGAGATTTCACAATGATCGTTTTTCAAACCAACTTACTGCACTCCAAATCAATTATCTAATTATATGATTAATCGACAGGATAATTGTCAAAATACAGAAATGATAGTCAGTAGTACTTAAAAAAACAACAGGACGGAAATATTTTATGGCTGACGTTGACGGGGCCGACCTGATTCCCGTGGACGGGCACGTAGTCGTCTTTGGTGGCCCACGTCTTGAGGTTGGTGGACTTGGGCGTGTGGTTTTTGGCCATGCGGAAGGGCGCGTAGGCCACCTGGCTGTCGCCGATGCTGGAGCTGAACAAGATGAACAGCGTCATCAGGATGAAGATGGCCGCCACGATAGCGATGCGCCGGATATGCGCTCCCTCCTGGGAAGACGGACGACGAAGACGGAAAAAACAACAAAACAGTCATGTTTTATACCTTTCAAATGGAATTCAATTTGGCCTCTCGCAGCTTGAAGTAAGATGGCAGCTATCTTGCGTCACCGCTGTTATTGAAAACTTGTAAAATATTATCAGTACGTCTTGTACGCCAGGATCCTGACAACATGATAAAGTCGAATCTAAGAAAATGTTGAATTGCATTCTTACTCGGGGTGTACAGTTAGGTTCACATAATTTTCCTTAAAAGGAACCCCGGCTGTCAGAACAAGTTTGCTCTTGTTATTTATTTGGGTGTTACAAAGATAAGAATGAGATTCATTTTTCAAAAATCATTTCCAGTTGAATACATATTGTAGAAACATTATTTGGGCGTACGCCGCCATTGTTATTTACGTCGCAACGCATTCAGTGCGTAGTGACGTAAAATGGCGGCGGTTCTCTGCCGAGCAATGTGAAACGGTTATCAAGAAAGCAAGGTAAGTCTCCGTTACGTTCCTAAAGGGACGACCAAAACTCTCGAATGCGTCTGTTGAATGACGAGAGCACCGCGCAGGGGGAGCTTGACTCTCCCTATCGCAGACTCGGCGTATCCGCTGCACGGTGGATTGTCTTGTTGACAGATGTTGAACTTTAAACCAAGATAGCATTTAGCAGACAACACAACCACTGGTCATTGACTAGTGGTGTTGAAACTTTTTATGTTGTTTATGTCTGAAGAGAAGGTGGAGACCCACCTATTGTGAACAAAAGCCCACGGGACATGCGACGCAACCCAATATTTTGTGTTTGTTCCGAACGTAACCTTACACACGGTTAATAGTGGTAACGTAATATGGCCGCCGGTGGCGTCACTTGTCACTACAGCGAATGGGCTCCCTCTAGTGGACGCCCACTGAATTAAACTACCTTAGTAGTGCGCTTGTTTTGCTACTCACACAAACAACAAAAACAAAACAAAAATCTGTAAGACGTTGTGTGATCATTTTCACGTTTTTAAATTACATTTTTTTTCTTTTAATAGCTTGGAGCGAACGTGTGTGACGTCAAGCATGCTAAGCTGACGTCTCTGATCAACTGATGAAATGAGGCTGATTCTGTCCTCTTTCATCTAAAACGGCTTCAAAATCAAAGCGTATGTATGGAAGAAAGTTGGTTCGTATTTTTTGTGCGTTTTGTGACAGCTCGGGCTGTTTGAAAGCGCTATATAAATATTTACGCTTGAGTTGAGTTTTCGAAAATCCTTAATACTATTAGACCCACGCACACATTTCCGGTCGAAAGCTATCTACGCCAATATCCCATGTATTTATTTTTCATGAACCTCCCTGGCCATGTCAATCAACAGTGATGAGAAGCGGAAAGATGTGCGGCCACGCCCTTCGTGTGTAATCAAATCCTACCTTGAGAGCCATGCTTTCAGGTGTGCGTGGACGAGATGTCTGTGGTGGTCCTGCAAGCATATGTCGGGGCGGGAGCGGTTAGAAAGGGGCCGCGTTTATTGGGCGGCTGCGCGTTCGCCATTTAGTCAATCGCCAAACATGCTCACAAATACTAGCATGGAAAACAAGAATGAAAAAAATGAAATGGCAGAAATAAATTCTTACCATGTTACTCACTCAGCCCCCCTCCCCGTGGTCGACTCAGCTTTTCCTTCGAGCGACATTCCAACGAATCTGATTTTTTAAATTATTTTAATTTTGGGGGGGGGGGGGTTAATGATGCTAAACTGTTTAAAAGCCGGGCTGCGAGCGCGCGACGCCTGGTCGGCTACTCATCGTGTTGTTGTTTTTGTAAACGGCGCAGCGCGATGTTGCCTCCCGCTGCAGCCAGTCCATCTTGCTGCGACAACGCTGACGTCAGCGGACGTCCAGGCTATCAACACCCCCACCACCACCAAAAAAAAAAAAAAAAAAAAAGCGACTTCCAAGAAGAAATGAGCTACAAGGTAAGAGATCATCTCTCAGTAATTGTTTGTTTTTCTGTGGAAACTAAAATAGTGATTTTCTCAAATCAAGGCAATATTAATCAGAAACATAATTGAGTGAGGCTCAGTTGGAACATAATGTAACAAACATTTTTTTTTTAAATAATACCCAACGACTTTGAAAATAATTTCATACTAAATGGTCACACGATGAAAACAAAAGCATGAACTTACCTCACACGATGCAGCTGTATGCGCTTGTTTAGATCATCACCACGATTACTCGGCTTTCTTTTTGAACAACCAGTTGAACTGGTGACTGTGTTTTTGTTTTTTTTGTTTTTTTGGGGGGGGTGGGGGCAAGCCAAACGAGCAGAGGCAGCATTGACCTCCTTGAACCGCTTCCTTCCTTCCTTCCTCCCATGGGTCAACTTCAACATTAGTGACACAAATAAACTTGTGGTGCATTAAGTGACCAAAAAAAAAAAAAAATAGAGATGATTTTTTTGTAATGTGTCTTTAATTGGAAAAATAGCACTTTGTAATATTGTACAATATTACTTAAAATATATTACAGGCAGTAATGACATTAAGTGGAATGAAAAGAACTAAACTGTGTCACTTTTTGCTTCAATTTATTGTGTCATGATACTGCTCTTGTGGTGCGTGCACCTTAGCCACCAGGGGGCAGTATAATACAAAAAAATGGCTGTAATAGTCCTTCCTCGCAGAAGATGAAGAATATGTCTGTGAGTATTATTAGCTAGCATTAAAAATAGGCTAGCAATAAGCAATTCTGGATTATTATTTTTTTAATATTCAATACTTCCATCAAAAATAAAATGTGAGAAAAAAAATATTTGTATCTTAATTTGAATTAATTTCTAA
Organism: Festucalex cinctus; assembly: GCF_051991245.1. NCBI lineage: Eukaryota > Metazoa > Chordata > Actinopteri > Syngnathiformes > Syngnathidae > Festucalex > Festucalex cinctus. Next base: position 25,899,902 of record NC_135425.1, on the reverse strand, counting down.
ATTATTTTAACTTTTAAATTACACTTAACTCATTGGCTCCCCAAAACGTAAAAATACGTTCTATTTTAAATAGTCCCAGTGTCCCAAAGAATTTATACGTTTGTATTTTTTTTATGCTAGCGCATGCCATTTCTGATGAAAGAAGAGACTCTAATATTTCCTTTGGTTGGTTCCATGTTTTTATAGCAATAGAGCAGAATATTCTGTGGACCTTGCAAAATCAGTCAAAACTTAGTAAAACAGCCAGGAGCGAAGGGCGTTGCTTCAGTGGAAATGGCTGCCTGCCAGTGAATGCGTTAATTTCTGAATTAAATATTTTAATTCAGAAATAAAAGTGAAATAAATAAAATTGTAATCCATAAAAGAAAATATCAGTGAGGACAAACAGCATACTTGTATAGAACATTAGACTGGTGTCAGTGATATGCCAAAAAATGTTCTTGTTTTTTGTTTTTTAGGCATTCTGTTTTTTTCTTTTTATAAAATCCAGCAAAAGGTCAAATCCCAGCGATTGGAGATTTTCGCTTCCCCGCTTCACAAATTCCACGAGGGGTGCCTGAACTCCATCTTGCCTCGCGCGGCCCACTTGGCGTAGATGGCCTTCTCGGTGATGAAGCGATGGCCGCCGCGCCGCTTGCGCTCGTGCGCCTTGTACATCAGGCACTCGTCCGACGACGCCCGGCCGTAGTAGTGATACGGCGCCGCGCTGCGATTGCTTCGTCTGACCGCGCACCAACGGCAAACATGGTACGACTGGATTATTAAGCTTTGGGAAAAAAAATCTTGGAACGTTCGACATTGATGGGAATAACGCGTGCGACCGACCTGCAGTAGTCGGCGTTAATCATCCCAAAAACTTGGATGCGGTCGCACATCTCCATAGCCAGAATCATGGTGAAGAATCCTGTGCTGAGGTACGCGCCGGACTCCATTCTGAAGGAGACAGCCAAAAATAAGCAGAAATATAAAGCTCATTCTCGCACAATTTGATTGAAAACGGTCAGACATACTCCGTCGAAAATCAATTTATTTAGCCAACATTAATATTTGCATCAATTGACATGCCACAAGATGGCAGCAAAGCACTACTTTTGTCTCAACTCAGTTCCCATAGGCACCAAAATACTTGACATTGGCGGCAAAGTAATAATTTTGTCCAAATGAAGCTCCTCAACTCACTTCAACACAGTTTACGACCACCAAGATGCCACAAGGTGGCAGCAAAGCACTACTTTTGTCTCAACTCAGGACCTATAGGCACCAAAATATCTGACGTTGGCGGCAAAGTAATAATTTTGTCCAAAAGAAACTCCTCAACTCACTTCAAATTAGTTTAGTAGTTTACGACCACCAAGATGCCACAAGGTGGCAGCAAAGCACTACTTCTGTCTCAACTCAGTTCCTATAGGAACCAAAATGCCTGACGTTGGCGGTAAAGTCACAATTTTGTCCAAAAGAAGCTCCTCAACTCACTTCAACACAGTTTATGACCACCAAGATGCCACAAGGTGGCAGCAAAGCACTACTTTTGTCTCAACTCAGGTCCTTGGCGGCAAAGTAATAATTGTGTCCAAATAAAGCTCCTCAACTCACTTCAACACAGTTTATGACCACCAAGATGCCACAAGGTGGCAGCAAGGCACTACTTTTGCCTCAATAAAACTCCTCAACTCACTCCAACACACAAATGCCCGAAAATGGCGGCAAAGGAATCATTTTACCACTTTGAGCATAAAAAGGCGACGAGCCGAGTTTGATAAACTGAAATCCAACTTGTACCTATTCTTCCCAGTTTCATTCTGAAACACGTCGTCACAGAACCGGACCCTCTCCGCAGTCATGGCGTAGAGTCTGGCGGCGGGAAACTGGCCGGCCATCTTGCGCAGCGCGTTGAAGACGGCGCCGCCGCCGTCCGTCCTCATGTTCCTGTCGGGCCCCCAGAAGACGTACGTGGTGTCGGCCGGCTGGCGGAGGAAGTAGCGGCGCCGCTCCTTGAGCAGGCCCGGCACGCTGCTGTGCGAGACCACGCGCACGCTGGTCCGGCCGCCCACGTCGGCCTCGTAGCCCGCCGTGGGCGCGTCGTTCATGCGGATCACGCACGGCATTCGGTCGATGTCGGCGCCCAGGCCCGAGCCGCGCATCCGGCCCGAACTGGAGATCAGGGCGCACTGGTTGAAGTGCAGGTCCAGGAACTGAAACGCCGCAAAAAAACAGAAGCTCGGTTAAAAAAAAAACAAAAAAAACTATGCCAAGGAACTATGTTGACTTGAGTTGAGGAGCTTCATTTCAACAAAAGTAGTCCTTTGCTGTCATTTTGTGGCATCTTGGTGCCAACGGAACTATTTGGCTGTAAGTTGCTCAGATAAAAGTAGTGATTTGCTGCCCTCTACAGGCAATTACAAAGCTCCGGTCCTGCACCTGCTATTTCATGGGAATTATGTCAGAATTACAGAAAATCTTTGTTCCAAAACCGTTCGTAAGACGGTACCGTACGTAAAACGAGGACCCGGGACACGTGCCAACAGCGGAGTCCAGTAAGGTTTTAAGGGTTGTCACCTGCTCCACCCTGTCCAGGCGGATCCTGACGTACCCCCAGAGGCCATGCCTGCGCCCCGCGGCGGGGGGCGGGGGTGCACGGCGGTCCCGCCGGCCCATCGCGTGTCCGAACCACAACAAGACCGGCAGGCTTAGGAGGCTGAGCACGCAAAGCCAGCGCAGCGTCTGTGCGCGTGCATGACACATACGCACGTCGAATAAAGTTTCACAAACTCAAATGCCGACAAGCATGAAATGCACGTAATGCATTCAAAGTCAATCGTTTTTACCGTAGATTTCATGTCAGGGTCTTGGGGAGGCCCGCCGGGACCGATGCGGGTGGCTCACAGCGGGACTCATCTTATCCCCAGTAGTCATTTGCAGGGATGCAGTCGAGTAGAACTTCCGGCCCAGCCAGGCGTTCCCGATAGCAAAATAAAATCATTCTAACGAAAGTAAATCCGCCCCTAACGTCCATGTTTTAGGCTGTTTTGCTGGTTATTACCGGAAACCCTTACTCTTCAAGTGGCGTGTAACAAAACAGAAACGCCAAAAGCACGTGTTAGTTCCAATGCCTTTAGTTGGAAAAATATTCACTTTATTTTTTGACAAACCGGGGCCGCGTCTTACGTTCATTTGTTACTGGAAATTTACTTCCGGAATGGGTCGGCGTAGCGTGAGTCAATAATGACACACCTGATTGGCTTGTAGAAATGCATAATTTAGGATTGCTTTATCCGATTGGTCAGTAGTACGGAAGTTCCCTCCGTACCCTCGCGCAATTGGCTGTCAGTCGTGTCAATAATCGCCACCTACAAAAACTTGTCTGCTGGACGCTTTCACTGTGGCTGTGATACGAGAATGCCCTTCCTTTGCTCTTCGGATGCCCACGGTATTCACAAACGCCTTTATAAGCAACTATGATCAATCTGCTAATTGGGTCCCGTGTTGCTTTTTGGCCGTAAAGCCTTGAAATGTCAGTGTTTAGCACCCGACGTGATGTTCCGTGACAGGAGACGTGAGACTAAGCTAGCCAATTTGCAAGCTAACGTCGCATTCGTCTTGCTCGTTTTGAACGGTTTTGCTTTTTTTTTTTTCCGCCACATGTTCTCCGTATGTGAAATAAACAGCGTAAAGATGAGTATCAACGCGGTGGGTTTGCCTGCCTTCTACCGCCTACTTTAAGTTGTATAACATTCATTGGCGGCATTATTAACATTTTGAACGGTTCCTAATTAAAATGGATGCCAGACAAACGATGTATATAATATTTTTGTTTTGTTTTTTTTGCCATTGCGCATTATTTTACAGAAGAATCAGCCAAAAAAAAACTAGTTATCTCTTTTTAATGTGGTCACAAATGTACCCAGTCAATGTGAAATCCGCACCTGTATATTTAAGTTGCTTGTAAAATTAATTACTGTCTTAAAAATGTGACTTTATTAATACAGTAAGCACGGGGATGACACTTTTATCTTCTCTGTTTTAGGTGCTTTGCCGCCCTCTTGTGGCATCTGTGCGCATTACAGACATTCGTGTTTTTTTTTGTTTTTTTTTGGAAAAAACATCAGTAGAAGAAGGATTTTTACTCCCTATATAGTAATTAGGGAATGAGTGAATGGTTCCAAGCACCGCCAGAGTTTAAAGTACCTGCTTTGTGGCCACCTTTCCCCCGCTTAACAGTTAATGCAAAGCTTAATTACCTCCCCTTGTGTTAATTCCCTGTCTGGAGCTGCGGGAGGTTGCCTTCTTTACAGGATGGCGACTTCGTGTCGATATATATATATATATATATATATATATATATATATATATATATATATTTGTGTTGCAGGGTAAACCCGACGGATGAGTGGAGAGTAAAAGACAAATCCTCGGAGCTTGGCTCACCGCGGTGCTTGAGGTGAATGCTTTTTTTTTTGGCATTTCTTCGGAGAGCGGTTGCCACTCGCCTCACCTGGAGATGTCCATGAGAAGAATGGAGGGCATGTCCATCGCGCAAGCGTTGGCCATGACGGTCGCCGAGATACCCGTGTTCCTCTATTCCACCTTTGGCCAGGTAAAAAGGGGTACAGCACTGCTTGCTACCAAAACCTTTTATGAAAAAAAAAAAGTTTCTATTATAGTACATATGCAAGTATGTGGTAGCTCTTTGACCTAAATGATGACCTAAATGTATGTACGGGTTAACAATCAAATAGAAATAAAATAGATATTGATTTTTCCAAATTATTCAATTGTGGTGTTTAGGTGGAAGTCATATTTAAAGGGGCTGTCTGCCGGTTTCACTCAGGAAAATGCACTTTTTAAATATAGGATTTGAACAAACAAACTACTTCTCAATTTACAGATCTGGGCTTTTCTTAACGTGTGGGGGTGATTTAGTCCTAAACCCCCACACCCCCCAGCCTGTATTTTGCCATTTTGTGTTTGTTTTGTAAACAGCCGGGACGTTTCTGTGGTTTCTGACATTTCTTTTATTTTTATTATTATTATTATTATTATTATGAACTCAATCTCTGGTGTAATAACCTTATTTATTGATTGATTGAATTATTTTTTATCTTATTATCTGTTCTTATTGCTGCTGCGATCAATAAAGTCAAGTCTAAGTCTAAAATCTTCTGAATTCTTCCCGTCAGTCCATCTTCTCGCAGCTGCGGCTGAGCCCGAGCCTGAAGAAGGTGCTGTTCGCCACGGCGCTGGGCAGTGTGGCGTTGGCGCTCACCGCCCACCAGCTGAAGCGGCGCGGCAGGAAGCGGAAGCAGGCCGCCCCGAGCGAGGAGGAGGCGCCGCGGGTGCCGGTGGGCGTGCCCGAGGCGCTGCTCAGGACGGGGCGGCCGGCGTCGCTGAAGAGAGGTGAGGGAAACCGACGGCTGGCTACACGGATAGTAAACACACCGTTGTGGGGTTTGTTTAAAAAAAAAAAAATGTTTCTGACATGATGGTGAATTGCAGTTCCGCTGATTGGCCGCCAGGCGATGAGTCCCAGTACTCGCAGCAACGACACGCTGAGCGGCATCTCGTCCCTGGCGCCCAGTAAACACTCAAGCTCCTCCCACAGCCTGGCATCAGTAAGTTATTGGTTTTTGTGTGTGCGTTTTCTCTCTTAATCGGCGTGTCCCCCCCCCAACAGATGCGAGCCACGACCTCGCCCAATCAGTCGGTCAACCCGCCGACGCCCTGGGAGGCCGAAGAGGCCGCGGCGGGGGAGGAGCCTGCTACCGTCGAGGACGCCAATGCAGAGAACTTGTATTTAATGGGTAACATAATCCTTACCAGTAATAATTCAAACATATTACAATATGGGCAAAAAAAAATAAAATCTCAATCTTTGTCAAGTCTTTCAGGACGATTACAATTCTCATTGATTTTAATCTAATGAATCCAACAAACATTTATTTAAAGGTACAATTTATTTAACAGCTTTTAATAATGTGAAGGCAAACACTCCAGAGACCTCCCCCCCCCCCCGTCAACAACTATTTGTATACAAGCCATTTGAAAACAGTTTTCCTATCTTTAAGAGTAACAAAGCGAGTTTGCTGTTGTCATGGCGTTCGCTGTCTCTCTCATCAGGCATGGAGCTGTTCGAGGAGGCCCTCCGAAAATGGGAACTGGCGCTGCACGCGCGCCACGGCCGCCGAAACGTCAGCGCCGGCAACGGCGGCCTGGCGCTGCAGGGGGCGCCGTGCGGAGACGCTGCCGCGGTAAGTGATTCGTGTTTCGTGAAGCGCCGTCCTCCATTAAATGCTCTTCTCACCCCATATGTTGCCGGGCCAATGGCTAGTTGAGCTTTTGTTACCATGATGATAGGGGGGTGGAGCCCAGAGTGAATTCAATGCAGCTCTGCTTACCTTTTGGTATTGACATAACGAGCGTTTTTTTTTTTTCTTCTTCTTTTGATTGACTGACCTGCTTGTTGCGTTTGGCCCCTATTGTAAAAACCATTAAAAAAGTCAATTTCCCATCATTTGTTTCCCATCCTGCCGTGTTTTTTTTTTTTTTTTTCCCTCCTTCCAGATGGACGCTCACAACAACAAAGTGTTTGCCGACAAGCTGGAGACGCTGCTGCACCGGGCCTACCACCTGCAGGAGGATTTTGGTGGCAGCATCCCCGCAGACAGCGTCATGGCTGACTTTGGTACGACAACACAATTAAAAATAAATAAACATATATATACATAATCGCATGACACCCCAAATATTTATTTATTTATTTATTTTATTTTTTGGGATGAGCATTTTGGTCATGATATCAGTCTTATGTACTGTCGTATGCCCCTCCCCCCTCGGTAAGAGAGCGAGGACACGCTTATCTTGCCCCCGCTGGAGAGTTTCCGCCTGCTACCGGACGATGACGACGACGCTGCCACCGTGTCGTCCGACGACTCCTTCTTCTCCGCCGTCGAGGTCGGCAGCGCCGTTCGTTTGGACACAAGCGCCATGATAACCCCATTGTGATATCTATATGTGTATATATATTTTTTCTTTTTGAGATGTTTGATGCCATTTCGCTGCAAGACCCCTACCAGCTCCTGAAACCTGCCGCTCTCTACGAGGAAGCCTTGTCTCGCGTCAGGGAGGAGCGGGTGGCCTACAGGACGCTCAGGTAGAAGAATGACACAAATTGCAATTCTGCAATTCTGCCCAATTCAATTACAGCTTCAATTATTACACGCCACAATTACTAAATCGGCATCATTGGGGAAAAGAAAAAAAAAAAAGATTATTAATACTAATTTTGGAGTTGTTTAAATTGATACATTTGCAACTTTTTTAAATTTTTTTTTAATTTTAAAATAACTAATTTTAAAAATGTTGTTTCATTCAAAAGGAACTTGCATAATTAGTGTTTTCAAGAATTGTGTCTGTCTTAAAATTTGGAATTTTATTTTTTTATTTTGTATTTTTTTTATTTTGATGTTTTGTACCAAAAACGAAATGATCGTCCTACTGCGCAGTGCACAAGCTGCACGCCAACTTCAAGTTTTTGCCAACATAAATAAATATTTATTATTTTCAATATATATTATTATAAATTCTGTTTGATCCACAAGGAACTTATATAATGAAAGTGTTAATATTTTTAAATGCTTAAACATTTTCTTGTTTTGTACCAAAAAAGGAATAATCGTGATTTCAATTATTGCCAAAATAATCATGATTATTATATTTTTTTTTTCCATAATCGAGCAGCCCTAACTCTGTCGTTAGTATGGATTGATTGACATTTCTTGCACAGGACGGAACTACTTGAATGTTACAGCGACCAAGACTTCCTGGCCAAGCTGCACTGCGTCAGGCAAGCATTCCAGGTGCGTTTGCACCTTGACAACTGGCGTACCTGTATAGGAAGAATGCAAAGGGAAGGTGATTCTATTCAAAACCAAAAAAATAAATGTTTTGTTTTTTCTCTTGTGATTTTAGGTGCTGTTGCTGGACGAGACGCACCGCACATTCTTCATGGAGACGGGCAAGCAAATGATTGCCGGATTAATGGTGAAGGCCAACAAGGTGAAGCGCTATACACTAGAGAGCTGATTAATCGACGCGTGATCCATTATTAAATTCATTCTGCAGTTGAGAGGCTGCATCAAAGCCTTCTGTATGCTCTAGCATAAAAAAAGAACATATAAATATGTCTTTGGCACACTTAAAACATTTAAAATAGAACGTATTTATACGTTTTTGGGAGAAAATGAGCAAATTGATTGAATAATAGATAGATTAATGATCAGTTGTAAAAATATGTGATAATGATGACATTAGAGAGGGATTATTGTCCAGACCCGCCTAAAACAAGAGAAAAATTTAATGATCGAACTTGCAGAAACACGCTTTCATGACAATATGTTCTGTTTACTGTAAAAAAAAAAATAAAAAATAAAGAAAGAAAATCTGTGATAAACTTGCATGATGGATTTTTTTTTCCCCACTTCGCGCTCAGCAATAATAATAATAATAATAATAATGTTTCCCTGTGACGTTGAAGAGTCCGAAAGCGTTCCTGGAGAGCTACGAGGACATGCTGCTCTACACGCAGCGAGAGGAAACGTGGGCCTTCACCAAGATGGAGCTGCAGGGCCGCGGGGTGAGCCTTCCGAAACCCGTCTTGTGGGCGGGGCTTACACTGCCCTCGGGCCAATCGGATCCGTTTACTGCTAAGTGTTGATTTATAATAAATTCAATAAAAAATGTCATTCATTAAACAAATTTAATTAATTAAATATAAATGAATAATATCATGAGTTATCATATATTATATTCATAATTAATTACATATTATAATTAATAATAATAATAATAAATAAGCAAACAACGATTACGTAATATAATATTCTATATATATTATATAGTAGTATCTCATTAGATTTTATTATATATATATTAGGGGTGTGAATTGCCTAGTACCTGACGATTCGATTCGTATCACGATTCACAGGTCACGATTCGATTCGATACCGATTAATCCCGATACGAATTTATAAGTCGATTGTTGCGATTTTTTTTTCATTCAAATTTAGAAAATACTAATCCGTAAGCTTGTAGAGTGTAAGATTTATATGAAAATGTATTATTTATTTATCTGAAATTTCAGTCTTATAGAGGTTGTAATCTGTTTCATGTTTGAACAGCATTAAAATAAAATATTAAGGCTTAATGTTCCGTTCATATAACATTCTTCCATGCTCAAGGTGTGAATCCTAACCCGAAGTCAGACGTTTTGTTGAATATTTTTCCATTAAAAATGGAAGTTTAAAAATGGATTCACACACACACACACAAAAAAAAGAATTGGCAATGATGATAAGACGTTGAATCGGTAAGACTACCGAATGAACAATTCTGAGCTCTTAAAAAAAAAAAAAATGAAAAAAATCGATTTTTTTTAATTGAATCGATTCGAGAATCGCGCGATGTAGTATCGCGATATATCGCCGAATCGATTTTTAACACCCCTAATATATATATATATATATATATATATATATATATATATATATATATATAATTAGATTTTATTATATTAAAGTTGTAATTAAAAAAAATATTAAATGAATTAAGTAAACTAATTCTACTAATTAAATTAATTACAATTATATAATATGATATTAATTAATTCTATATTATAATCAATAATAAATAAGCAAGAAAAATGTGTATGAACGTTATATCGGGGAACGAGTCGGTAACGTCGATTCCATTTTCCAGGTGGTGTGCATGAGCTTCTTCGACATCGTGCTGGACTTCATCCTGATGGACGCCTTCGAAGACCTGGAGAACCCGCCCTCGTCCGTGGTGGCCGTGCTGAGGAACCGATGGCTCTCGGACAGCTTTAAAGAGACGGTGAGTTTGGGGCACGTTTGCGTGTCGTTCCTCAACTCAGCGCGTTGCGTTTGCGCGACAGGCCCTGGCGACGGCTTGCTGGTCGGTGTTGAAGGCGAAAAGGCGCCTCCTCATGGTTCCCGACGGCTTCATCGCGCACTTCTACGCCATATCGGAGCACGTCAGCCCCGTTCTAGCCTTTGGCTTTTTGGGCCCCAGGCAGCACTTGAGTGAAGTGTGTACTATTTTCAAGGTGAGGACTTTTTATGCACTTTTTTTTCATTTAGGTGAAAACTAAGTTATAACTAAGTTTATTTTTTTACAGTGCAGTAGATCTTTTTAACTTCAATACAATTTTATGAATGATGAAATGAACTCATTCAAGCCCAAAAACGTGTAAAAAAATGTTTTTAATACTTGGTCATTCACGCCCAAAAACGTGTTAACACTTTTTTGTTTTTGTTTTTTTAATGCAAGAGCTTCATGACAGCTTCTGACATGAAGAGGTGGCTAAAAGCAATGGTCGTTATTAAAAACACAGCCAGCAGGTGGCAGCAGAGTATGAGAGATCAGCTAGGGCCATGTTGCAACAAGCTCATCAACAATATTGATGAAACTTAGCTATGTTCTAATGCTAATGGCTGCAAAATGGAAACAGATACAAATATACTTTTTTTTTTTCCCCCTGATGAAAGGAGAGATGCTAATCTTTCTTTTTGTAGGTTCCATATTTGTATAGCAATAGAAACACAATATTCTGTGGGCCTTGCAAAATCTGTCAAATGAAAATGGCTGGGAGTCAGTGAGTTAATGTATCAATGACTAATAGATGCAGCCATATTTCTATTAGTTTTTTTGTTTTTTTTATGGAGCATTTACAAATTATTCAAGCAGCAAGAATACATTTAACACAATGCCCTTTTTTATGATAATTTTGCAATAACAACAAATTCCCCCCACCCTGAGAATTTTCTATTAGTTTAAATTTTTTTCCCCACTTTTATGTTGAGTAAATATTTGATTGTACTGTTCTAAATAGAACAGACATAAAATTTGTGATTAATCGTGAGTTAACACTTGAAGTCATGCGATTTAATTATGATTAAAAATTGACGCTTTTTTTGTTGTTGTTGTTGTTGAAATGGACTTAAATTAAAAGTGTCTCTCTCCTCCTCCCGCCGCCGCCCGCAGCAACAAATCGTGCAGTACCTCAAGGACATGTTCGACCACGACAAGGTGCGCTTCACGTCGGCGCAGTGCCTGGCCGAGGACATCCTGAAGCTCTCGCACCGCCGCAGCGAGATCCTGCTGGGCTACCTCGGCATCGACGGCCTCCACGAGCTCAACGGGGGCCCGCCTGGCGACATGCGGGCGCACCACTAAAACTGTCGGCCATTCTCATCCCGCCGACGTCCTCGTTCGGCTACTATCAAGAAGTCCGTCACCGAGTGAAGGACCGGCAGCTGCTCAAACGTCACCTATACGTACATATATATATCGCATAAATTGTTACATATTTTATATTAAATATTTTGTCCGAGGACAAGCTTTTGCCCTTAAATTCTACTTGAAGCTTGTTGAACTGCAGCTAATGAGTCCAGTCTGAATGATGAGAATGTGAATGGCGACGCACTGTATGTTCCTCTGCTGAGAGCCTTTGATTGGGGGCCCGCAAAAATGCTACTAAAAAACAAACAAAACAAAAAAACTCAGACAAATCCAAAATGTTTCAAATTCCAAACGCTCTAGTCACAAAAACTTGGGGACATTTGAGGCAAGTTTGAGGAAGAGCCTAAATGTTGTACAGAAGCTTGATGTTGAATTTGTGAGGGAAAACGGTAAAGTTGAAGAAATGATTTTAATGGATGACCTCCAGCGGCCAACATGGCGGCCGCGGGTTTGATGCCCAAGTGGTGTGGCTTGGACGGTGCAGGTTCGCGACCGTGACGTGACGCATCTTTGACTTCAATCATGCTATATGTTCATGTCATGTTTATCCGTTGTACATAAGAGACACTATCTTTCTCACAAAACTATATGAAAATGGTATTATGGTTTGTGTTTTTCCGCTTCCACTTTAATTTAAAGCTCTGTCAGCGTGTTCAATGCAATCCCATGTTCAACAGCTTATTAATGCATCAGTGTCAAAGTTACAAAAAAAAAAAAAAAGTTATATTTAATTTTCTGTCTTGTACGGGGACTGCATATAAACGAAATATCTCATTACATCTTGTCCTATGGTGATGTCCTCAACATGCCTTTTTTTTTTTTTTTTTTCATTGCCAATGCCTGTAAAAAAGTGTAAATGGATGTTGATTCTCTGTATTAAATGTTATTTTTTGTTATTAATAATATGCCAGTATTCTGATTAACTAAATATGCAAAACTACGTAGTGTTTGTATTTTATTTTACTCATCGTTCATTCAATAATTCTTCTCTATGGACTTCCGGCTCACGGCTGCCCCGCGCCGAATGATTGGTTGGCGCCAAGGTCCTTCGCGGTTCGCCATTGGCTGACCTTGCGCGAGGGGCGTGTTTCCATTGATTGCCGGGTGGTTGTGTCCGGGTAAAGATGGCGTTGGAAGAGCAGTGCTCGGCGCCACCTCGATGGCGGTCTATATCGCTAACACACGTCGAGTTCGCCGAGGGTAAGTCGACTCGGCGTTTTCTCTCCTTGACCACCGACACTCTTTTTAAGCCCTCGCCGTCATTTCGTGTGTCGTTATTGGGTGAAGGGAAACGACAAGTCGCTCAGGGTTGCCAAATTGTGCGACGCCGTGGAGCGCCGAAAGTCACCGGGGGTTGCTAAATTGTGAGACGACGCGCGCATGCGCACTCGGTGGTGATGGATACAATGAAGGCTAACGAGTTAGCTTGTAAAATGAGTTGATACCGGCGTTTATTTCCCAAAACCAAGTTCAATACAAACCTCGCGCCCTGAGCTGCTCGCACATTTACTACACCGCTAAAAGGGAACATCGAATGTTGTTTCATATTAATAAATAGTCCCTTTTGAGTCGTGTTGCTAACACAGACGCTAGCTAGCTCACTGGCCTGATGCTGTTAGCATTGTTAGCATTGCTAGCTCCAACCCCAGTGAACAACTTGTGAAAAAGATTGAAAATTGAATATTTTATTAATGAACTAATGTAAAGTGAAGCGATAGTGTTTCATAAATGTAAACTCAGTTTCTAAAATAGGTCACGGGTGAATTTCTAATTGGGTCAGTCTCCAGTATGTGATTTTATTTATTTATTTATTTATTAAAAATATAGTTCACTTGCTTTTATTTTTTTTATATAGTGGACGTTGTTAGTCATAAAAAAAAAAATGTCCACTGAAAATCCCTGATTTGGGGCCAGGGTAACTGATTCTGAACTCAATGTGTTAAATCAGTTTCCAGTAGTACCTTGACTTACAAGATGTTAACTCGATCATTTCAGATGACCTGACGGGACACCTGCTCGCCTACATCAGCCTCCTGCCCATTGCCATCCTCGTGGGCTTCGTCACACTCATCGTGTTTAAACGAGAGCTGCACACGGTAGGTGGGAAGCGCTCTGGTATACTACAGATAAACCAATATGTTTATTTTATTTTTTTTTATTTTATTTTTATTTTTTCCCAAGGCCGATGCTGAAACTGATCACTTGCAGTCAAGGAAACCGATAACCAACATTTCAAGCCGATATTCATTTGCAGTAAAAGGAGAAATATCTGTCAGAATGGAAAAAAAAAAAAAAAAAATAATATATATATATATATATATATATATATATATATGAACAAAAGAAAAAAAAGCCAATATTCATTTGCAGTAAAAGGAAAAAAAATATTAGAGGCAGAATAAAAAAAAAAAAAAAAACACGCCAATATTCATTTGTAAAAAAAAGAAAAAATATTAGCATCAGAATAAAAAAAAAAAAAAAAAGCTTTTAATTTTAAGCATAAAAATTTACAGCTTTGTTTAAAAATTATAACAAAGATTGAAAGGGAGCCTCCAGGATCATCAGCATGTCTTTTCAACTGTAAATAAAATGTTCAAAAAAATTCGACATAATTTCTTCTTCTTTTTTTTTTTTTTTATTTAAAAAAAAAAAAAAAAAAAAGTCTAGGGAGTTCACAATTTCACCATCATTATTTTTTTTTTTTACAGAGTGTAAGTTTTAATTTAAATCCAGAAATGAAAAGTTCCCTTTATCTCAATGAGCGACAAATGCACGCGAGTGTCGCGACCAATTTTCGTCAGAGTTCGCAAAAGGTTTCCAAATGTCTTTGCAGTGAAAAATGGTCTGAATATGTTTGAAAATTCTTTGTGACAAAAGTTAAAACTGTTAACATTTCACAAATCCTGATGAAAACTGTAACGTTGCTATGTTTGCAAGCATTCACCGCTCAGTGAGATTCCAGTTTTATCGGCCTTCAGATTTGTATATCGGCACCGATAATCGGTCTATCCCTATCTGACACTGCCCACGTGCTTTTTTTTTTTTTTTTTCTTCCCTGTGGCAACTTGGTGCCACGGAACTTTGTTGATGTGCAGTGAGGAGCTTCATTGTCTTGTGATCGCCACAGATTTCCTTCTTCGGTGGGCTGACCCTTAACGAGGGCGTCAACTGGATGCTCAAGCACATACTCAGAGAGCCGCGCCCGTGTGCAGGTACAGAAACCGACCGCCATCGAGCTCAAAAGACGGAGTGAATCCTTTTGCTGTTGTCTGAAACGTTGTCGTCGTCGTGCCCGCAGGCGCTCATTCCACGCTGAGCACCGACTACGGGATGCCGTCCAGTCATTCCCAGCTCATCTGGTTCTTTGTCGTTTACTTCTTTCTTTTTCTTTATTTAAGGTGAGTGTGACGCAAATGTGTGCGGTTCGGAAAGGTGTACACATCGTCGGGGTTACCTGTTTGGCGTCTATTAAACACGACACAAAAAGGAGAGAAGACGCTCAGTTCAGGGCTCGCGAGGAGAGGAACTGACGCATACGATTCACTCCTGCGCTCTCTGAAGATTCCTCTCCTCACCCTCTCTATTTATTTGGTTTTCCACGCCCCTACTTACATGGGTGTTCCAACCTTAAAAAAAAAAAAGCAAATGTAAGGCATAGTTGGAAACATGTGTTGTGTACCCCATGTACAAATCGTACGTTTTTGTCATGTGAAATCAGTCGGACCGAGATAAATCGTTTGAACGATTAATGGTTAATATAGTGCTTAATTAATGTTGCGATGGCGTCTCAAAGTGGATAAAATATCGGCACCTCACATGCACATATTGTATTATAGTAATGTGAGATACAATGATTAATTGATTATCAAATGAGTTGATAATTTGATCATCCATCAATCATTTTGTGACCTTGTTTGAATCAAAATTGTCCAACTCTTGGCAATTTCAGCCTCTCTAATTTATTCTGAGATTGCTGGAGTCCTCCATGAAAGCAGAGTGATCATGTTTGTATTCATTTATTTATTTATCAAAATAAAGAAACTTCTGATTTTACTTTGGAAAACAATCTACTAGTCAATCCCCCATTTTCTGACACATAACTGAATCACAAATAATTCATTTTTGTGTATTTTCTGCATTGCCAATTTGAAATGTCCTTTTTTTGTAAATACATTATCAAATAGTGATAATCAATAAAAATGATAGATTAACTCATTCAAACCCAAAAACGTATAAATACGTTTTTTCCCCAATACGTTGTCCTTCACTCCCCAAAACATACATATATATATATATATATATATATATATATATATATATATATTTTTTTTTTTTTTTATGCTAGAGCATAGAGAAGGCTTTGATACAGTTTGACATGAAAAGGTGGCTTAAATCAATGTTAGTTATTAAAAAAGAAAAAAATGGCCAGCAGGTGGCAGCAGAGTACAAGAGATCAGCCAGGGTCATGTTACAACAAGCTCTTTTTGACAGTGTTTTCAACAGGTTTGTGAATAATGATGACATGCTTATTGCTGCATAATGGAAACGGATACAAATATACTTTCATCGATTCATCGAGTTAATGCATCAAAAATTTATTTTTCGTTTCACTCGATAAACAAATAGTATAACAAAAGTATAGCTCACATGAATTGTTGAATATGTATGAAAAATCTGGAATTTCGACAAGGGTGTGAAGACTTTTTATATGTGTCGCACCTCTCTCTCAACTCGCTTCTCTCCCGTTTTGTCCCTCGTGCAGAATGCATCAGACCAACAACGCTCGGTGCGTGGACCTTCTGTGGCGGCACATCCTGTCCCTCGTCCTGCTGGGCGTGGCCTTGGCCGTCTCCTACAGCAGGTCGGCGCTCCGTTTTTTTGCGAACGCGCCGCTCTCGACTTTTTTTTTTTTTTCTTCTTCTTCTTCATTTGTAGCTTTTGTCCGTTTTTCGCTTCCCCAAAGGGTGTACCTGCTGTACCACACGTGGAGCCAGGTGCTGTACGGCGGCGTGGCGGGCAGCGCCATCGCCGCGGTCTGGTTCGTCGTCACGCAGGAGCTGCTCACGCCGTTGTTCCCCAAAATCGCCGCATGGTGAGGCCGATTTGCCACCTTCTCCACCTCCCAAATGGAATTGTTTTTGACAATCGATGGCGTCGTGTTGAATTGAAGCCTTTTCAGCAAGTCGAAAGTGAATATTTGGTCCAGGATGAATTTGATGACGTCATTAGTTTTTTTCATGTGCAATTGATACCTTTTTAAAAAGTATATTTTTCTACTTGATGTCGACTGATAATGACATCACCCAGATTAATCCATAGAATACACAATTGATTGTAAAAATATGAGTTTTTTTTAAATTTTGTTTTTATTTTATCTGCCAGTGGTGGAATTTTTATTTATTTATTTATTTTTGTTTTTCTTTTGTGTATTTTTTTTTTATTTTATTACAGAATCCATCAGTGGTGGAAAACTGTTTTTTTGTTTTGTTTTTAATGTTAATGATTTTCCTTTTGTTTTGTTTTTTAATTTTTTTACTTTATTTTATTAAAGAATCCGCCAGTGGTGGAAATGTTTTATTTATTTAAATTGGCGGGAATGGGCTTCCGATTTTTGCAAAACTTTGAGTTTCACATCATTTACAAAAGTTTCAAAACACCAAGTACAAAATATTATTTACACACAAGGTACACGATCAAATAAAACACACAAAATCCAAATCGTACGAAACATTTTACAACTGTAAAATATGCCAGGGGAAAAGCTTCTTTTTGTCCTTATTTCGTTCTTTCCTTAAAAAACAGAGAATTTGTCTAACCACGGTGTTGCTATCAATTATTATATTCTTCATAAACATAACACACAATTTTGCACAGACAACAGTTATAATAATTTGAAATAGTTCTTTATCTTTAGAAGGTGTTATTTTCTATCAAGCCATACATAATAGTGATATAATTAACATCTATTTTAAGTCCAATATCTTTAATCAATGCCCAGACTTGCTGAGCTCTATGATAATCAATCAATAAATGTTGCTGTGTTTGGGAATGGGCTTCCATAGTTATGTCATAATCGTTCAATCCATGTTTTTTTTTTTTTTTTTTTTAAATATCTTGTCTCCCATTTGCAGGCCTGTGTCAGAATACTTCCTGGTGCGCGACACCAGCCTGATTCCCAACATTTTGTGGTTCGAGTACACGGTGACGCGTTCGGAGGCCAGGTAAGGCTCGTCAACAGCAATCGCAGCGCATTTATTTATTTATTTTTGACGTTTCCGCCTTGTTCACATCTTCCAGGAACCGACAACGAAAGCTCGGAACCAAACTGCAGTGAGCCCCATCGCACGTATTGGACAGGAAAAACAAAACAAAACAAAACAAAACACTGGAGGACTTCTGGACTCGGGTTGCCGGGTTAGAAACAAAAAACAAAGCAGGAGGTGCTCGCAGTGAGCTTGTACACACACACGCGCACACACACACACACACACACACACACCTGGTCCTTGTACAGCTCCTCCATGCATGCCACTCGGTGCAAGAGGCCAACTATTTAAACCATGGATGAAATATTTGAGCGAAATGCTCGTCGACGTGTCGGCTGACTCGCCAGGAGCCCAAACGGAGGTTTTTCGCCACCGCAAATTGTCACACCGTCATTGCAGCATGTTTTTTTTTTGTTTTTTTTTTAAATCCTCTCTCCCATATTCCAACTCAGGCCTGACTTTTTCTTAACCTTAAAGAATTTTGTGATATATCATGTGAGAGAAAAACAAAAAAGCACTTTGTTTAAAAAAAAAAAAAGAAAAGAAAAATGGAAGCAACTCATTAACGAGCTCGTTAAATGTCAAACATACCCCACCTCTTTTTTATTTTTTTTATTTTTTTGTGTCAGTCGTCTCAGTGCCGCTATTAGCCAATAGGGATGTAACGATATCCAAACGTCACAATACGATATTATCACGATATGAAAGTCACGATACGATAATGTGGGGAGGTTGGCGATACAAAAAAAAGTCACAAAATTGTTAAAAAATAATCTCATACTAAAAAAAAAAAAGTTTTTGTACATTACAATTCATATAAACAACCTACAATCGCAAATAACACAATATTACATATTAAACATAGAAGGGCCAAAACATGGCTCATGAAAATTAAACTCCACTTAAAAAAAAATAAAAAATAAAAAATAGCCACCAGAGGGTGCAGAAACTGCACAAATGGAAATCAACTTTTTTTTTTTTTTTTGTCTGACCAATCTTGGTATCAATACTCGCCCATCCATTATTTTAATAATCAATTAATCTGTTGATTGTTTTGTCGAATAATTAGTGAATCTGTAAAAAAAAAAAATCTTCAACATGAAAATGATTTCGCTTTCATACGGGACTAAAAAAAAAAAAAAGATTTACTCTGAAATGCCAATACTTATAAGCAAAAATAATTAATTACATAATCTATGAGTTGTTGATTAATTATTGCACTGCTAGTTTGAAGTTTGAATGAATGAATGAATAAATTGCAAGGCATGTGTTCCAGATGCACCTGTAATTGGTGATACTGAATAAAACGCATTCCAACATGCACATCTAAATTTAGAATAGCCTCAAATACTGACGGTGAACAAAAACAAAAGTAAACTAATCTGTCGTAAAGCGAGGACCACCCTCCACTGTAACACTTTTTCCGTTTTGTTGGTTTGTCGGGACTTTGTCACTTCATTGAAAGCAGGCAAAATAAATTGCATGTTCTGTCGGGTTTAAGTCTGTCGATGGACTCGACGGGGCCCGCAAAAGTTCCGCCCAATTATCCTTCGAAACGGCGGGCGGGCGGGAGCGTCGTGAACACGGGACCGCCCCCTTTTGTAGTCGCGCGCTTTCGGCACGGGCGAGAAATCGGCTAGTTCAAGAAACGACTTTCATATCATGACAACTTACCATGGGAATGAATGGAAATGATATTCATGGTCATTTTGCCACATTATGACGTATACAAACATAGTCACGGAGGAGGAAATCATTTTTTTATTTTTGCTGGCACCCTTTTTGAATGTATTGGCTTGTTTTTTTTCCTTAGTTAAATTCTAACAAGAATGTAGTGGACATGTACATCTCAGTCAATTAAATTATAGTGGAAAAATGTTTATTTCAGTAGCTCAATTGATCATATTGATCTCTCTGCTGCCATCTACTGGCCGTTTGTATAATTACTATTTCTTTAACCGTTCCTTGCAGTTGAGAGGCTGTATCAAAGCCTTCTGTATGCTCTAGCATAAAAACAAAAACAAATAAATAAATAAAATGTATAAATACATCTTTGGCACACTTAAAACATTTAAAATAGAACGTATTTATACGTTTTTTTTGGGGGGGGGGGAAAGAATGAGTTTTATAAGAAAATGTGTTCATTATAAAGTACAGGTTACAAAAACAAACTTTCCAAATCAAAAAATTTATATATAACATAACATTGCTGCAGGGAGGAATCATATGTTAAAAATCACAACTTTTCAAGAAAAAAAAAAAGCAAACTACTACATTGTACAAGTTCATATTATCCCTTACTGTCATATACCTTTGTGCACTAAGCTCAATTTCATACTCTTTACAAAAACAAAACAAAAAAAAACCTGTTACATAATCTCAGTCTTTTTCTAAGATCGTCGAGCCATGAGCGATGCATTAAATAAAATGACTAAATGAATCCAGATTTTGAATCTTGAGGCGACATAATGCTGCACGGCTCCCGCAGCTCTCATTTAGTTTTTTAGTTTAGTTTTTCAATTGAGCTACTGAAGTTTTTTTTTTTTTTTTTACATTTAAGATACACCTCAATTCAGTATTGAATTAATTTCCTTTTCATTTTCTATTTGTTATGTTTACTGCTGTAAATTCAGTTTCATTCCCAATGATTTCCTTGTAAAGTTTCCAATTTATAGATTTTTTTTTTTTTTTTTAAATTCTAATGAACGTTTGTGTGTAAATTCATGTTTACAAAAAAAAAAAAAGCAGGTCATTTTTGGACCAAGGTGTTTTTGTTTGCTTTTTATGCCTCATTCACGTCGTAGCAGCCCGGGAACTTTTTTTTATTTTTTTTTATATGTTTTTTTTTTTTAAATGATCATTTTTATTGTACAGATTTATTTTTTATTTTATTTTATTTTTTTACATTTCCGTGGCGACATTCGGTGTCTTTTTACGGAGCGTGTGCATTATGAATGCTGGCGTACGTTATTATTTTTTTTTAAATCACTTTTTGAAGAAGGGGAAAAATATGAATAAATACATAAAGAAGGTTGGTCGTAGCATGTGATGATGTGGAATTCCTTGGACTAAAGTGTTATAAGAATCAAAAAGGGAAGTAGAATTATGAATTTATTTTTATTTTTTTTCCCCATGTGTATTCTATATCAGGCTGAATAAACGTTTACGTACAAAGTTTTGCTTCCGGTGTCACGTTCAAATGAGAAGTCTTATCTTTTATTGCACAAAACTGTCACCATCGTTAAGGACCGAGAACCCGAACGTATAAAAATGTAAATGACTTGACCACCGTGCACATATTTATAAAAATGATGGAAAAGCCATGTTAAAAAAAATAGTTGGTTAAATAATCAAATGTGCGGCACCAGCAGGCAAACGTCATTGCAGGTCCACTTAAAAGGATGATTCTGACCCGCTTGTGCCACCAAACGCCTCTCGCTCGTCAACCCTCGACAAGGAATCGGTGAGTCATTTCTGCGAGAACAAAATTCATATGCAGCCCATTCGTCATACTTTTTTTTTTTTTTGTTAAATCCTCTTCAAATGATCTTTTATCTCTCAGATGTCAATTTGCTTACGTCGTTTCTGACCCTATCTAACAAATGCATCACATTTGTCTTAGGGACATTACTATAAAATCATATTTCTTCCTGCATTTGAATCTGATCTTGTATTCCTGCATTTTTTTTTTTTTTTTTTTGTGTGCTAAATTTGGTTGTTTTTTTCATGATTGCCATTTAGTATGGAAGCCCATTCCCACAAGTAAAAAAAAATAAATTAAAATAAATTGTGGCTGAAGCATTTCCACATTATTGCGATTTTTATTCTCCACACTTTTTTTTTTTTTTGCTGTGTAACAACTCCCACATAATACTTTCAATTTACATTGTTCAAATTTCAACTAGCTTCATGCCTCCTGGGGTATATATCGTCTGATTCCACATTACTTTCAGCATTTGCACAATTCACATTTAATATCAACTTTTATAGTCTTTCCTTTTGGGTGTAATTACTCTATTGGTCCACAAGGTGGAGCCATGTGTTGAAAAATAAAGGGTCAAATAATACCATCTTCCAAACTTGAAGGTGAAACTTTTGGGCAAGAGATCACAAAGTTTCTCCCGTGGCGTCCTTTTTTTTTTTTTTTTTTTGTCCTTGCGCAAAAAGGTCACATGCTTGGCTGGATACGTTTTGTTCAGTCTCGTAATTGTTTCTTGCTGCACCATCAACTTCCTGTGATCATATTCATGGAATTCATCAATTTTGTATCAGGCCTGGGGATCACATTTGTGGGATTATTGCACTGGTGCTGCTAAAGAATCAAAATCCCCTGGTAAACAAACCAACCATAAGGTTTACCAAATAGGCGGTGGAAGGTGGAAACGTGTTCGTTTCAGGTGCACCGATGCGTCGCAAAAACATTAAAAAAATTCCTATGTTGAAGTACCTGACAGCCGTACTTGAGTTGAAAAAAAAAAAGCTTCGTCGAAATAATTTGTAGAACATTACTTGAGTATAAATCTTACCATAGCTGACAAAAGGATTTTAAACAGGTTATTTAGGGATGCTGATGTGAAATCCCCAAAAAGTCATTTCCCCTCATCAACTTGACGAAATTGTTTAGCGAGCGTATTTTGAGCTCTAATCCCGCTATAGCTCAAGTTCGACCTCCAGCGAGGGGGAGTAGACAACAAATGCTGGCGGCGCTATTAATGAGCTGTGTGAGAACATTTTGGAAAGGATTCTTCTTGTCTGAGATTATAATAACCGAGAGAGTTTTCTCAATGGAATGAGGGGTTAAAAGATGGATTGTTGGAAAATGCACATGACCCACTGGTCAAAAGTTTACAGACGGTTTATGTTGTTGGCTTTTATTTTTTGTTTTTGGAGCTGTACAGTCTGTATTATACTGCCCCCAGGTGGCCAAGGAGCATACACCAGAAGTTTCAGCATGAATTACAAAATGTAATGTTATACATGCTGTTACAATAGTAAAATATACAATTCGATGCAATATATTTGGCAACATATACATTCCTATTGTGGACACAATGATAGCAAATACTGTCAGTAAAATTAACTAAATATTAAATTAAAGCTCCTTTATGAAATAAAGACGAAATCTTTTGCAGTGCAAACCTTGTTTTTACAGTAGATACAACATGTGCTAATGTATCAATAGCTAAATTTGAGCTGGCTAGCTTAAATGCAGTGTGTAAACGAATTACCTTTTACTAAACAAATTAGCATTTCAAATTTACAACCGTTTAATATAATGCTCTTCAAATACAGTAATTATTTACTGTATTTTACTGTGTGCGCCCTTGACCAGTTGTAGAATGTCTTTACTGCAATTTTATTTCTTCTTGTCGATCGCAACTCGTCTCACCTCCCGCTCTTATCTCTGAACGGCGCGCACTACGTAACATCCGCCCAGCGAAACAACATCCGGGTTAGGGGACATTCTAAATCAAGTAATATACATTCGCGAATTTAATCTAATATTTTGCAAATTTATACGAACATTTTAAAGCAAATAAAATGTGACAAAAACTTTAATTCTTTACTGTATGTTATGATTTTTTTTTTTAACTCCCCTTCATGTCAACCCCCCGCCCCCCTATAAAATGGCATACGCTAATAATTTAGCATCCTGCTAAAGACGGTGCAGAAGTCTTCTCCTACATGCCCTCGCGGCCGGTTGTGACAAACGGCGCAGCAGACCTGCTCGCAGATGGCGCTCTTTAGGCGCCCCGGAGGCGGCCTGTTGGCAAGGCGCTCAGGTTACACAAGTAACCCTGTTATCCTCCATTTCCGCTACACGCTCACACAAGCCAAATACCATGCGGCACACACACTGTCCAATAAGACGGCAGGGTTGGGTGGATGAAGCAGGAATATTTATTAAAATACTATAAAAATAGAAGACAGTAAACCCCCACCTTCATGGTGGGTTCCGGAATCGCACTGCTGCTATTTCACGGATTTTCTTTTTAACAGTTTATCATTATTTTGTGGGTGTAATTCCACTCTCAACCTTTAGACGGCGCACTGTTTCGTTTGACACCGTAGATGAAGAGTGAAAACGGGAAGTATTTTAGCGAGGCGTGTTTCTTTTTTTTGCGGGAGATTATTAAATTACAAAATCCTCTTCAATCCTCTTTTTACGTCTACAGAAAGCAACGACTTGTAGGTTCATTTTATAAATTACATTTTTGGCCATGATTATTGATGTATATTGAGAGATGATAAATTAAGTTTATTAGTTTGGAAAATGTGATTTCTTGACTGTAAACACATACGATAGTGGTTAACAGTACACTGTTATGCAGTTTAATACGTTTGTGATATCAGTCTCATAATACATTGTGTTAAAACGTATTTGTATTATTTTTGTTCATAGTGTAGAAAGAATGCCTTGCGAATATTATTTTATGCGCTGTTTTGCTGCTCTCGCGTGTGGTAAGCTAGTAGTTGCTAGCAGTTGTTTGAAGGCTTAAAACTAATGTCATGCTAATTTCATTAGCCTGCCTATGGTGTTTCCTAATGGATGTTAGCATTAGCATGTATATGTTGGGGCTTCGTGTGTAGCAGTAGTTTTTTGAAAGTTTATAATTACCATAATGTCTACAGTATGCTAATTTCGATAAGCCTATCAGTTAACATATATTTGACAAATTACATGATATTGTTGAACATTTTAACATGTTTAGGTGTGTTTTCACCTATCGCAGTTGAAATGTACAGTAACGATACAAGAGTGTTCAGTGTTCACTATACTGAATTTGAACTGACTGACTCCATCTCAAGCGCGTTTGACAGATCTCATTAGTCCCAGACAACTTAAATGAGGCGTATTATGTATACGTGCCCCCTTGTGGCTCTTTAGCAATGTTCAAAAGTTCTCCAATCAATCAGAAATATTAAATGGCCGCCTGCTGTGTTTTTTTTTTTTTCTCTCCCCCTTTTAACCTTGTAAGACTTTTGCACATCTAAAGCCTTGGGTAGTTGGAGAACTCCCGTGAAGCTTTTTACTCATTTATCCCGACTTGGGGACTGTAGCGCAACTTGTAAGATGGCCGTTATTTTCTTGGGGTAACGTCAAGGAAAATTAGCTCGCTGAAGTTTCTGTGCCGCCAGCCAAACTACTGCCATGCCCCTCTTGCAAACGCGTTACCCAGGATACAGTATCCCGGCTCTTTGTTGGCCTTCCCCGAAGAGAAAGGCGGCTTCTCGTTTGATTCAGACGCTTCCTTCATGTTCAGGCTGAGACGCGTGAGAGAACAAAAGCAAATCTCAGCCGCTTTTCAGGTGACGTCGACAGCAAGTATGTCACCGCCGAGGATGTTTACTCTGCAGTCCTTAAATCTTCGGAGCGCTTTGTTGATAAACCCGACTTCCTTTCCCTTGGCGACGTTCTTCTTTTGTGAGGTGAATAAAATATTCCTCGTGCCACTTTTTTTTTTTTTCTTGACCTTCATTCTATGTTTTCAGTTTTTATGCTGCCGTTGACTAACTTCTGACACGCCTATCGCATCGTCCTAATGAGGATGAGAATAAGGGGTCACCTGTGACAAGGGCGGCCAAATATGGCAACTGCACTTAACCATTCCACTTCTGCCGCCCTTTTCTTTTCTTTTTTCTTTTTTCTTTTTTTTTTTTAAATTATTATTATTTTTTTAGGATTATGTTGACTTTTCCTGTCATGATCTCATTTTCAATCCTGTCACGGACTATAACCTTGGCTCGGCTATGCAGCTTCCAGTTGTTTGTGGGTTAACTTTTTGAAATTGTCCAATCAGATTTCAGCTTCTTTGTGTTGCCAGGTAAATAAAACCTACCCAGTGCCATTTTCAAAGTGGGCTTTTCCAAATTGAAGTGGACATTGTGACGATAGGTTCTAATTGGGTGTAGCTGGCTGGCTTCTTTTCAACTCGTTAAAGGATTCATTCGCCACCTCCAGAGCAGCTAACTTTGACTATCCCCAGCACAACTATCTTAGCTAGCTACCCAACACAGTTTGCTGTTTGACTATATGAAACACAGCTAGCTTAGCTAGCTTTGACTACAGCCTACACAGTTAAGGTTAAGTAGCCTTGACTATACCCACAACGCTAGCATAGTTAGCTTTGACTATACCAAACACAACTAGCTTAGCTAGCTTTGATTACAGCCAACACAGTTAGGTTAAGTAGCCTTGACTATACCCACATAGCTAGCTTAGCTAGCTTTGACAATACCAAACACAGCTAGCTTAGCTAGCTTTGGCTATACCCAACGCAGCTAATAAAAGAAGATGCATTTTGTCTATAAACAATAATAAATGGTGAGCACTATTTTATTTTCTAAAATGTTTAGTTTTTTTTTTTTTTTTTGCCATGTTGCTATCTAAATAATGATTGTGAACTTCTACTGCATATTATAGTGCAGAGGTTTGGACTTGCCACTGCAACACAGAATGATTTAACCGATTTTGCCATTTTCACGTGACCTTAACAAACTAACTTATTTGTGTGTACTGTATGCGCGCCATGCCTAATAGATTTGAACTCGCTCCCCAGGAAACATCTGCTGAGGGCCCCCTGCCTGTCCGGTAGCTCTTGATCTGCGGCAGACGCCATGGGGGAGTCTTTGCCCAGGCTACAAGGCCTGTTGGAGATGTTTCATCAAGGTGAGTGACCCCCCTGACCAAAGCATCATTTCCAGATATATCCCCATCTCCACTCCCCGTGGAAATGTACCGGATAATTTTCCAGTCCCGTGCAAGGCGTCGTGCGCTGACTGGATGTTGGCGAACGGTTGACGCCAACTGGTGGAATCTGCATATGATTTTTCACAGCACTGTAGCATCGGCTCAGCCTGCCATGAAATATTCATACATGTGGGTGTATGGGTGCGGCTTCAAGACGCGCACGTCAGTCGTTTTCACACCGGCTCAGATTTGCCTGTAACGTGTTGACACCTACTTGTGGCTTCTGTGGTGGTTGATTTTTTATTTTTTTTTGCACTGTAGAAAAAGCAAACATCTTGCTTCATGAGTGTTTGCATTTTGCTGGCATCAGGCTGAAATTATGAGACTGCTAAGTCCTAACAATGTACCTATGAACTAATTTGCTCCCAATAACGTGTAAATATGTTTTTTTTTAATGTTCTAACTGTCCCAAAGACATATACGTTTTTGGGAGCAATGAGTTAATTAGAATAGTAATGAAATTAATTTACTCTAGTTCTTCTCAAAGTATTGATTCACGTTACATAACAGAAAAACTGCAGTGACTTGAGTACAAATACTGGGAATAAAAACATGAAATTATCGGTGTAAAGTACACACACAGTTTGTGACTGCACTTAAATCGATTTTTTTTCAGGTAGTTTTTCTTGCGAGCTATGGATTTCGAATGTTAGCACTGCACTTAAAAGTTGACTAAATAATACTACTATTGAAATAATGATTCAATTAAAAATATATTTGACAGGTTACATAAAAATGGTACCTAAATAAATATATATAAAAAACTTTGTAGTTGAGCTTACAACTGAGCTTTATAGTAGGATAGTGCTTCTTTGGCCTACCACTAGAGGGAGCCAGCCAAAAGAGGTACTTATAACTTGTTTGTGTTTGTTGAAATCTTTTTAAAGCCTGTGGAAGGAGTATAACCGCTATTAAAAATTATATTTACATATTCCTTATTTTGCAGATTTCACCAATTATGGGTGAGTCCACAAAATCTTGCCTACAAAGAACCGTTCAGTGTTCTCCAAACGGTGCCCATGGAGGAGCCATACTCGACTTGGGATGAAGTTGGAGAAATCCTCAAGATCTTGCCTGTGGTTGTGGAAATGCCGCTCATGAAGCAGGTTTGTGGAATTCCTTATTACGGCCAGGCCCAAGTAATCCGCTGCCGCCATCCGAGTTGCAGCGTTCTCGCTTAGTCGGCTTTGCAAATTGAATTTGGCAGCTTGATTTCATGATCTGATTATTCGTTTTATTGTGCCGACAAACAGTTGCTCGGCTATTAGTCACAGCTTTTGTCTCGAGGCGCCGGGTCGTTTGACACTTTCAATTAATGCACCCGACGCCTCGCTCGTGTCCCGTTTAACAATGTATTCATAGATTGCGTGCGCTTCGTTTGAGGCGTTAAAACCTGTTTGGTGACCAATTAAGACACATTTGGATTATTTACTCTCTCGGCATCAAAGGGGAGAAAGAGAGCATGTTACATTTTCACCTTTATGACAACCAAGGATGTGTAGCCTCAGTTAACTCCCTCCTGAATGTTATTTGAAATTCTAAAATGTTTTTATAAATTACTTCCTCGGCTTCTCATGATTTGACATCATTAAATACAATAATGTGCATGGTTTTACTGTTTTATCTGTGGCTTTGAATGTGTATGGCATTAAGAGGCGGGGCCTGGTCAGGTGAGTGACGTGGGCGTCAGCAAATGAGATGATGCCCTTCACACAAACTTGCAATTTTTTTGTGTGTGATTGTCATACAAGCAGAATGTTCTTTTAATTAGTTAATTTATTATAACTTTTAGGGGTGTGAATTGCCTAGTACCTGACGATTCGATTCGTATCACGATTCACAGGTCACGATTCGATTCGATACCGATTAATCCCGATACGAATTTATAAGTCGATTGTTGCGATTTTTTTTCATTCAAATTTAGAAAATACTAATCAGTAAGCTTGTAGAGTGTAAGATTTATATGAAAATGTATTATTTCTTTATCTGAAAAATCTTAGTCTTATAGAGGTTGTAATCTGTTTCATGTTTGAACAGCATTCAAATAAAATATTAAGGCTTAATGTTCCGTTCATATAACATTCTTCCATGTTCAAGGTGTGAATCCTAACCCGAAGTCAGACGTTTTGTTGAATATTTTTCCATTAAAAATGGAAGTTGAAAAATTGATTCACACACACAAAAAAAAGAAAAAAAGAAAAGGCAATGATGATAAGACGTTGAATCGGTAAGACTACCGAATGAACAATTCTGAG
The DNA here is from genome assembly GCF_051991245.1 of Festucalex cinctus. Taxonomy (NCBI): domain Eukaryota; kingdom Metazoa; phylum Chordata; class Actinopteri; order Syngnathiformes; family Syngnathidae; genus Festucalex; species Festucalex cinctus. The sequence continues at coordinate 25,871,316 of NC_135425.1, read as the reverse complement.
CTCTTAAAAAAAATAAAAATAAAAATAAATAAATATATATATATATCGATTTTTTTTTATTGAATCGATTCGAGAATCGCGCGATGTAGTATCGCGATATATCGCCGAATCGATTTTTTTTAACACCCCTAATAACTTTATATATGTATGTATGTATATATATATATTTCTCTCTCTCTCTCTCTCTCTCTCTCTCTCTATATATATATATATATATATATATATATATATATATATATATATATATATATATATATATATATATATATATATATATATATATATGATTTAATTTAATTCATTTAATTAAAAAAATAATCAATTAATCTTTTAATTTTAAATTTAATAAATATGTCAATATTATGGAAAAATAAAAATAAAGAAAGAATGCAAATAAGTCATTGACTTGCATGTCGCTCAGATTGTTGCAAACATCAGTTCTTGTTTGTTTTTGTTTTTTTTCCTCCATAATTTATTGTTTACCTGAAAGGAAAAAATAATTTCTACAAAAAATATTCAAATAATGCCATATATTATTCATTCTCGCTCTGGTTGACACTTCTTTCCCGTATACTGTGTGAAGATTAAATCTGGCTAAAAGTGTGGCGGCGGCGGCAATCACTCATTCCCATAGCAACCGTAATACTGTGACTAAATCTATCTGCCGTAACCCGTTGGCTATGATATCATATAATATATGTAGAATCTCAGCGAACTGTTAAGTGGGCACATTAGATACATGGACAATTGGAACAGAAAATGCAGCAGAAAGTGTACAAGTCTGTTTCATTTTTTTTTTTTTTTTTGACAAGAAATGAAACGTGGTTATGGAGCCCCCAAAAACAAAAAAAAAAAAAATGTCATCGTGTTGATAGCCATTCCATTTTCAAGTGAATCAGTGGTGATTTAGGTGATTCTGCTATTTTTTATTTTATTTTTTGGTTTGATGCACATTGCTCCTGCTCAGGAATAAAGGGAACAGTGGTTGGTATGATTATACATAATATATATATTTATATTATTCTTTTTTTTATTTTTTATTTTTTAGCCTGCGTGTCTTTCACTTTCGCGTTTTTATTTGTCATATTTTTGTCCATCTGGCACCTGAGCACACACTCCATCACTCCTGTGAGGTGTGTTAGTGGGTTTGCGTGTCCTTGTGTTTGTGACTTTTGGTGAGTGCTGCACTCGCGCGCACATTTCGGACGCACAACTCGTAAAAAAAAAAGTTGGGGATATTCAGCTTTGGGCTGACGTTTCAGGGTGAACTTAAAATGCACTTGAACCTGAACCTTTATAGGTGAACTTTGACCCACGTGATAAGCTGACTAAACACCATGTGACCACTAGGGGGCTCCCAAAGAGCAATTTTGAATTTGTTTTTTTTGTTTTTGTTTTTTGAGGATGATTGTGGAATGACAGATTAACAAACAAAAAAAAAAAGTAAAATGTTGAAATTATTGAGTATAATAACTGAACATGAATTTAAATGCCATTAATCTGTTCCAAAAAACAACCAAAAATGTGTTTATGTAACACTTTATTATATTGTGTGTTACTTACTGCAATGACATAATTGGGAGAGTATGAAAGTAATTGCATTTTTAATAAACTTTGTGCTGCTCCTTCTCATCTGTCTTCACAATTATTATTCCTATATTTGTTGCTTAAAGGATTTTAACGCAGTGAGACCGATGCTATTTCTGAGCCCACCTGTGGTGGATCGCATTATGTATTAGCATTAAGCTAAACTTACTTTTTCAATACTTAGGTTTTTAATATTTTATTATTATTCTGATTATTTTTTACATTTGATGATATTCAAGGTGGTTGAGTGGTTAGCACGTCCGCCTCCCAGTTCTGAGGACTCGGGTTTGAGTCCAGACTCCGGCCTTCCTGGGCGGAGTTTGCATGTTCTCCCCGTGCCCGCGTGGGTCTTCTCCGGGTACTCCGGTCTCCTCCCACATTCCAAAGACATGCACGGCAGGTTAATTGGGCGCTCCGAATTGTACCGAGGTGTGGATGGTTGTTCGTCTCTGTGTGCCCCGCCTACTGCCCAAAGCCAGCTGAGATAGGCTCCAGCACCCCCCGCGACTCTTGTGAGGAATAAGCTGTCAAGAAAATGGATGGATGGATATTTAGTATCGCTTACTGAAGTGCTTTATTACTTAGAATGTATTTATTTGTTTATTTATTTGAAATTGTACTCATTATAATTCTGTTAGGATACTTCTTCGCCTTTCTGTGACTCTTCCAGTCTTTCTGGATCTCTCTTGCAACCTGCTGATGACACGTTCTGACACTCGAAGACAGAAGTACTTAAAGGTGTCGCAGTTATGGGGAGTTTAGAAAAGCTCAAACGATGTTCACCTCCTACACAGGTTCTTGCGCATTTTTTTGGTTCATCCTGAAATCGCACCCAAAGCCAAATACGCCAAACGTTTCCAGAGTCGTGTATAGACACTCGTCGGGGTCGAGTGCGCGCAAGCGGCGGTTCAGTGGGGCGGCGGAGCCGCCAGCAGGCGGGCGAGCAGAGTGCAGAGCAGCAGGGCGGCGGCGGAGGGCTGCCACGCGGTGGCGCCGTTGCAGTCCTTGCCCGCCTCGCAGCGCGGCTGTTGGCACAGCACCCCCTTGAACTCGGGGGCGCAGGCGCACTTCTGGTTCTGGAGGCACGTCCCGCCGTTCTGGCACAGGAGCATCTCCTCGTCGCAAACGTTAGCTGGGGGAAGAGCCATCGAGGAATCAAATCAAACTTTATTTATATAGCATATTTCATACGTTCAAATGCAGTTCAAAGTGCTGAACAATGAAAACATCCATAATACAAAAAAAAAGGAAAAAGCCACCCGCACATCAAATTTCGTCAACAGCAGGGGGTGGTACAGACCAAATGCCCCAAGAGATAGATGAAACTAGATGGATTCAACTCCTCAATTCTTATTCCACAAGCGGAATGTAATCGGAAGCATATGGAATATATTATCGGCAAGACGATGTTTGCCTTGAAAGCAGCCGGTACAAGGTTGACAGCAGAAGGTGGGACTGAAACGGGGAGAAGAAGCAAAAGAGAGTCGCTGCAAACATAACTGGAAGAATTCAGGACAACGAGAACAAAGATGGGGGGAGTGTGGGGGCTGGTTAAAAAAAAAAAAAAAATCCGGCAGATGAAGATGAATCCCCTTGCCTTTGCCTCAGGGACAACAACAGGCAACACCTGCATGCTTTTGTTTCCCCCCTAGAACACATTTTTCTTTCTTTTTTTTTTCCCCTTTTTTCACGGCCCTTTTCCACCAGCATGTCGTCGCCGGCCAATGAAAACAGTTGCCGTCATGTTCCTACTTAGATGCGTCTTCGTTAAAAAGAATGCAACCGTACTTCTACCTTCACTATTTCATTTTTTTTCAGTCGTTGTCGAGAGCGTGACGACTCGCCACATCTGCTCGCGACACACACTCAACATGCGAAAAGAGGGGGTGCGTCCAGGTGGAGGTGTCGCGAGCATTCGGGGAGGCGGAGCTATTTGAACGCTCACTTCCCCGGTAATGGGGTTAAGGTGTGACGGCGCCATCAATTGAGGCAGCAGCTGACGCGGCTAATGAGCTACATGATCTATTCCCCTCGGGGCTGGACAAAGCACACGCGTCGTGGCGCACTCGCCGGAGGGGGCTCAAAGGTCCCGGAAGAGGATGCAGCAGCAGCAAGCGCTGACATTTTAAACACGTACAATAGCACCCCTGCCAAACCCCCCCCATAAATATCATTTTGTCATAGAGGCTTTGTTTGCACACACTTGAAACATGTTTTTATTGGTGGCAGAGGTGGCAAAAGCATTCGTCGGCCTATGTCCTTGTGTTGACTTGACCATTGATTTAAGTGACCTCTTCAGGTCAGAAGCTGCATCAATGCCTTCTAGCGTAAAAATCGTATAAGTACGTTTTTGGGAGTGAAGGACAAAGTATTAAAAAAAAACGTATTTACATGTTTTTGGGTTTGAATGAGTTTAAAAAACAAAAAACAAAAAAACATTGGCCATAATACATGTCACCATTGTTTTTGTTTTGTTTTTGTTTTGTTCCACTTACGATAACAGCCTTGTTTCCAGTAGTAGCCCGGCAGACACTCGTCGCACTTGGCCCCGGTGGCGCCGTCTTTGCACTGGCAGAATCCCGTGCCGTTGCAACGGTCGTGGAAGGAACCCATCTGGTTGCAGTTGCACTCTGACGGGGGGGACAAAAGGCCAACGTTTGTTAATGTTTGATTTGTATTCCGGGCGGGTTGACTCGTGCTGAAGCATGCGTGCCCTTTTCACACAAAGTTATTGTTGTTCTGTATCACCACGAGCAATCTGGACACCGTGTTGCCATCTACGTCACGGTTTTGTCCTCAGACGCCCGATGACAACTGGGAGACCGAGAAGAGGTAGAGAAGGTCCCCAACTAAACTCCAGTAATAGTTGTCGTTTCCACAGAGCTGTCCAAATACGTGCACGCGAGCAGTTATTTGAAGCTTTACATACTCTGCAACATTTATGCTAATTTCTGTTAGCGTGTCGATTGTGTTTGTCGTTATATTATAGCATTAAGCTAGCTGACGTCTTTTAAATGTAGTGGTATAGTTTGGTTGAGGGTTTTTGTGTTTAAATATGCAATATTTACAGTAGACTTTAACTGAGAATTAAAAATAAATAATCACAAGCAAGCGTCTCATTTGGAAAGAGCTGGAGTAAACTTTGCTGAGGAATACAGCGGTGCCTTGAGATAAGAGTGAGCCAACTTGAGAGTTTTTCGAGATGCATTTATACGGATTTATTTGAGAGGTTTATTTTCGTTTTGATGCATGAGCCAAAATCGGAAACGTGAGCACTTGTTAAGGTAGCAATCAACTCAACTCAACAAAAACAGTTTGGCGGAAAAAAAAGTTTTTATTCTTTACATTCATTTTGCTTTTTGTTTGAACAATGTCCAACAAAAAACACGTTGTTTTTTTTTTTTTTTTAAATGTTTTTTAATGTTTTTTTTTTATGACATTCAATTCAATGAGGAAAGATTATTTGAACGTACTTACCGAACAAATTGAATTCATATTTTAAGACTATACTTCCATTATTTGCGATGTATCAAAAAAAAAAAAAGTTTGTAGTAACGAAACGCTGACGCAGGAGCTGTAATTGTCGAAAAATAAAACGTCTCATATGGCCATCTGTCAGAGTGCTCTTTGGTTTTATTGAAATGCAAAATCCTCCCCGCGTTATCCTCATTAGTCTTTGGATTAGCGTTACGACATAAATACGTTTCACATTTTCGCTGAGGCTGACTGATGAGTCGCTCGCCGATAATTTGCCATTTTGATCACAAGTGTTGACTCGTTTCTTGATGACAGCTGGCAGCTTCTCTTTTGCTTCAAATCAAATTGGATTATTTACTGTAAAATGAAATATTTACACAAGTTTAGTCCAGATTACGCAATATGGCAGCTATGTGGTTGGTATGTGTGTTTGTGGGTCATGTGCATTAATAATATCGGGATTACAAGCGGCGGCCTGGCTTAGTTGGTGGCTTTTCCCAGGAGAGTTTGAACCGGTTTTCGGTGGTTTTTGGCCGCTTGCTATCGGGGTCTCATTTGTGCTGACTCCAACCTGGTGAGACAAAATTACAGCTCCGAATTCCCAATCGGCAAGACCTCAATCCTTTCTATTTATTTGGCTTTTTGGAATTTATTTATTTATTTATTTATTTATTTATTTATTTATTTATTTATTTATTTATTTATTTATTTATTTATTTATTATCTTTTATTTATTATATATTTTTTAAATTTATTTATTTTTTATTTATTTTTACATTTAGCGTCTTTGTTGTTTTTTGTTTTTGTTTTTTTAAAGAGGAAGTCAACCCCATTTTTTTTTTTTTGACAATATGTTCTATGCAGCCACACTAGTCTAAATATGGTATTCTAGTTAATCTTACGTGAGTGGAATATGAGTTAAGAAGCAAAATCCAGCAGTTTTGATCAATATCAGAAGGCGGCCATTTTGCCACTTGCTGTCGAGTGAAAATGACATCACCGTTACTCAGGTCTCGGGTAACAAGCAATCGCAGCGCCGCTTCAGAAAACAAGTGAGCTCTGATTGGCTGTTGCCTGAGCCCTTTAAGTAACTGTGATGTCATCTTCAGTCGACGACAAGTGGCAAAATGGCCCGCCCCCTGAGATGGATAAAGAGGTTTTGCTTCGTAACTCATATTATAAAAATGTAATATTAATCAGAGTGTCATGTTTAGACTAGTGAGGTCACATATAACATATTATTGCCAAGAAATGTTTCAGGTTGACTTCCGCTTTAACACTTAAAGCAACTGACATTTGAATAGAAACAACTCCGCTTTCTCCGTCGCCGATTTTTACCTATGGCAGACGGTAACATATCCCACCCTACGCACACGCACACAAGCTCCCCACCGATGCAGACGCTCTCGTCGTCCAGTTCAGCAGAGGCGTTGCGGAAGTATCCCAGTCTGCAGTGTTGGCAGTTCTGGCCCCTGGTGTTGTGCTTGCAGCTGACGCACGTGACAATTTTCAGGAACTCGAGGTAGCTGCAGCGGTTGGAGTGGCCGTAGCATTCACAGTCTTAAAAAAAACACAAAAAAAAACAGATAATGGGTGAGACACGTTGAAGTTATTCCTCGGGAGGGCACCGTCCTGCTTTGCTTTGAAGTCGCCGGAGAGATTGCGACGGGGAGAGCGGCACACTCTAATAAGATTCTTGGAGAGCGGCAAGTGATAAATGTCGGAAAGTTTCGACGTCGGTGCGCAAACGGATGGCCCTCGGTGTGCTTTATGAGCCCCATATTGGCTCAATAAAGACGGACCACTCCCTCACCATTACGACACTCTCTCGCAGTTCGCTGACTCGGCTTGGCTGCAGCGCTGATTACTGCTGGGACCTCCGCCCGCCCGCCTGCCCGCCCGACGGCCTCCGATGCTTGTTTGCAGCTGCGCGAGTCAAAGCGTGTTAATTGTGTTTGGGAAGTGTTATGTCATGTCATTAGCTGATTAGAAGCTAAAGAGTCGTGGAAGCTACGAGTGAGGGAAATTTGTTGTTGTTTGTCGGCACGTTTGTGGTTAGCTCGTTCAAACAACGGACAAAAATGGATCACAGGCAGGGTTACAACCGAAGCCCCCAAAGTGCCCCCTCGAACAGATGATCCTTTCTCCCATGGACGAATTTGACCAATTGGTTGCATCCCCGTCGACAAGAAGCATAAAAATCAGACCACATCACCACCGTCAACAAGTTCGTCGTGCAATCGGTTTGAACAGCTTTGTCGCCGTCAAACTACTCCAAGGCAATTTGCGCCATCCATGGCAGGTTTGATGAAACAAGATCTCTTCCCGACAAACCACGCGGCTACTACTTCCACTGCTGCTAACACAGAACTCCTGGGGCAAAGCCAGGGAATGGCCGTTAGGAGGTCTACACTGGAACTCGGCTCAATTCACGACAAAGCTTTGCCAGTACCGACTCCAGCTTGTTTAAAAGCTTTCAAGTTGCCGCAGCTCCAGTTTTATCACTCAACAAGGCATCCACTGGATCAAGCTTTTGTTAGCTGCTCAGTTCCAGTGCAGCTCTTGGAATGGATGTACCCTGGCTGTGCGCGAACGCCTGCTTTAGGAGTTCAGCGCTTTGATCAGTGTTGGTAGTAGGAAGCAAATGAGTAAAGTTTCAGAACGGCTTGCCTTGTAGGAATGTTGAGGCAAGCCTTTTCCCATCTCAAGCAGCAGTGCGGATGAGCTACGTAGGCGGGGCCCCCACGCCGCCAAATAAAGGCCGGCGATTATTTCAAGTGAAAGCTACTGCTCCACATTCTCACTGTGATTATTCTCACCAAGCCCGCTGCCTAATTACGCCTGGATTAAGCTTCAGATGTTGGCGGCGACCGACGGTGAGCTGTGAGGCAACCCCCTTTTTTAAGAGTCATTTACCAGGCATGTTTATGCAAATATGCATTTAAATGTGCATTAAAAAGTGGTGGTTTAGCTGTTTAATCAGCCATCACATTATTATTTTATTATTGTTTGGTTGACGACGCGGCGTGAATAATGAATGAGCAGGTTTAGAGGAAGTCAGCGAACGCGGTGCCGTAAAGTGCCTCTCTCAGCACGGAGGGAAGCGAGCAGGGGCGGGGGTGGGAAGAAGAAGTACCTGATTAAATATAAATGGCCAATTACGCTGCAGACTTGAGAGAAGCATCGGGACCCTGCTCGCCAAATCAACACCACGAGTCAAGATGTTTCTTTATTGCTATTTATCAATCGCGAGCTACCATCTTTTTTCCCGCTAACAAGCATCTTTTATGAAATCGAAGCTTGCCGGTTGTCTGGCTTAAGTGTGCAAATTGGCCTACACTTACCTTGATCATGCATGGAATGCAAACACAACCACACAGGAGTCTCAGATGCATGGAGGGAATAGAAGATGAAAAAAAAAAACATGCAATGAAAGGAATTTTTCCACAGATTTCTTTTTTTAAGTACTGCTAGTTCATCAAAGTGTGATGAAAGGCTACCTAAATTACAGACGCACGCATTCGCACATTTGCGCCAAACTCCCGCCATGTGGTGGATGACCCTCCGCTCGTCTCTTACCTTTGAAATGATCATATGTGATTCCAAACAAATGTCTCGCCCCGGGCTGGCCTGACATCAAGAGTTTCAGGAGCCCTTGAGGAGTGAAGTGAACACGCTTGAGAATTTGCTTGGCCACAAATTGCACATTGTCCTGCAGGGTAAAGTCTACAGCGCCAATGGCCAAACGGTTTTCTTTATTTACAGAAAAGAAATGAAGGACGCAAGTGCTACTCTGACATCATTTCCATGTACAAGGTAAATTGTGTTTATCCCGACAGTCCAACTCAACTCACTTCGCAGCAATTAGTAAATTGTCAGAGCAATTCTTGAAAAAAGAGACTTCAAACTCTCGAGTTCAAGTTTACTGTCAAACTAAACATCAGAGAGCAACACCTTGTGTATTTCAAACAAGAATAACTTTGCTTATGTTCCCTAGCTTAAACACATAATGGGAAACACCATAAATGGGCAGTAGTAATTACGCTTTAAACATCGAAAGTTTTGAACAAAAAAAAAAAATCTGTGTTTTCTATGAATGTATTATATTATACAGGCCCCAGTGGCCAAGTAACGCTGTGCAAAGATGTGCAAAGTGCTTAATTCTACATATTCAGTTTATTACGTTGTATATGTTTTATAAAGTAAATATTTTAGATTGCTATTTCCTTTTGTTAAAACCATAATACAATTTTTTTTGTTGGGTTTAGGAGCCTGGAACTAATTGCTTGCACTTCTGTTGATTTCAGTGTAGAAAGATAATTTGGGATGCGAGCATGGTCACGGAACAAATTAAACTCGTAAATCAAGGCGCCACTGAATAATCTTACCTGGCTAATTGCGATGATTGGAATCCATTCCTCAGTTATTTCCTCAGTGCGACGGTCGAACGGTTGCTTTTATTACCACTTTTCTTTTATTACCCTTTTGTTCAGCCTTTGATGAATAACCTACGGATTTTCCTGAAAAAGCGTGCTAATGATTCCCTGTGCGCCTGTCGGTTTTAAAAGTCCTTATCCACAACTCTGTGGAAATTCAGGGTAAATGTGAAGTAGGGGACGGGAGCAATAAATCAGCTGCTATGGATGCCACCCTACCTGTGACACTTCCGAGTTGAGCGGCTCGAAAATCTGTTGGGTTCTATTACGTCATTTTGGGGGCATCAAACAACAGGAAAAGTAATTGGTCGAGGACATAAGCCAGACAGAAGGTGATGGCTATATATTCAAAGTAAGGTTCAAAATCTTCCACAGGTTTTGATGCACTGTTTTTGTTCAAATATACGTACAGGATTATAACGGCCGCAACATCGATGCTAGTTTCAGTAGCCCCGCCTATGGTGTTTCACATTGCGTCTTAGCATTAAGCTAGCAGAGATAGGCCAAGCTATGTTGGTCTTAAATACATGTGGAATTATCTTTGTTTTATGTTAGGTTTAACATTAAAGTTAACCTAAGGAAGTTGAAGGCTCTTTTTTTGGAGAACTGTTCTGACAATTTAGTAATTGTTGTGAAGCGTTGTTATCTGCCAATAAAGCCCTTGTACCTTTAATTTTTGCTTGCAAGCCCAAGCAGAAAATCAGCCAAATGACAGCACATTCACCAAAACCCCCCCAAAAAAATTCGGAAGTGGGGTCACTTATATCTCAAGGCACGATTGTATTGGCTTACAAAGAGGAAGGAAAACCCCGGTAACCTCTTAACCTCATCGTGATGATTCTAAATCCCAGTGTGACGGCTAATCCGCTGCCTGTTTCAGTTCTACCTTTATGCTTTTTCTCTCTCCTCTCTTCCTTCTCCTCCTCCTCTCCGTCTTCATTGTGCTTCCCAAAGGAGTCCGGCCTTTCATGAGCGCCTCCATCCCTCTCGCCGTGGTGCGCTACAAAAGCAGCAACATCTCGCAAATCAATTTGTATCGACGTGGAACTCACAAACTCAGGCTGTTTTACCGGAATAGATTGGCAAGACGGCAACGTCTAATGATTTATGACAAGCCTCCCCACTCCAACGCAAATCCTTCTCCTTCCCGTTTATTTTCAATTCCCAGCAAATCATGCAAGTTATTTCATACAACGCGGCTACAATGAGATACCTTTCCTCTCGGGCTTTCTGTGTCGATGCGTCTCCTTGTCAGCAGAACTTGTTGATTTGCGACTGTGCGTCTCCTGGGAGCGTTCCTTAAGATTGTGGAAGACTGAAACAACCGCTGTTGTCATTGACACAACAAAAAAAAGCATGTGCCGCAGATCTGAACAATAAAAGCTTGCTGCCCCAGGGAACTCTGGTTTCTTGCAGGAGATACGTTCCAGACCTACCTGGCCTGGTCTGGAACGTATTTCCCATGGTGAACCTGAGGTTCACTGTTCTGCCGTACAATAAAAAGTAACAATCGCAAAACCTACATGACGATTGTCGGGATGCAGGTTATGTTCATCCACAGGGATTGGGAAGTAAACCTCTCTACTCTTCTTACTGCAGTGGCCTGAAATTTGTACATGTTGGAATTCAACCAAAAATGTTGAGAAATAAATGGCCAACAATACAGAAGAGGTTGTGTTGAAGTGTTTGTCTGATCTCCCTCCCAGTAGACTTCTAAATTGGAATTAACGTCCTGCATCGCATCGAACTCAAGAATATGTTCACCTTCCTTTGATTCAATGCTCCAGGATTTCCATGACCCGGTTGACTGAGAATCTACACAGACAAACAAGCAACAAACTTCACTCTGTCTCCCTTTGGCCCTTAGGCGGGATAACAATGATGCTACTCTTTTGTGAAAAGTTGATCGCTGTAGCTGTCACAACAGCAAATCTTTTTTCTCTGTTTCCAAGGCCCTCTTTTTTTTTTTTACACTGTCGAACATATCTAGCGCCTCATTGTTGTGTCACAAGTAAACAGGCGGTCCAGGGACGGCATTCATCACCTCAAATAAAATCGGTGGATACCTCCCGTTGCGGTATTCAATGTTGTTGCCTGCCTCATCTCTCCCCATCCGATGATGAAGTTTGTTGTATCTGCGTACTACTTCCCAAATGCCTCGAAATACCTTCACATCTACTGTAAATGATCAAGGCTATATTCAGGCCACATTCCTTTTTCAGATACAGTACCTCCCATTTGGCTGAGTTCTTCCTCACCATGTCTGCCATTCTCATGCTCAGATGAGAAGTAGCCATTGTGACCATGAGTCTCATGTGCATGTCCTGCAGAATTGTGGGAAACTAAATGATGGACAAGCGAAAGAAGAAGTGCAAGTTGTAGCTCACTGCTGGCTATTTATGGAACTTTAAACGATACCATGTCTGTCATCCTCATGTTCTGACGAGGAATGTCTGTGGCCATGGGTCTGATGTTGATGTCCCTCAGACTTGTGGGACACTGTCGCTGAAAAGCAAAACAGGAGTGCAAGTTTTCAGTTGCTGGACACTTCTCATTTGACTGTGATGGTCTTCTTCCTCACCTTCCCTGTCATCCTCATGATCGGGTGAGAAAAAGCTGTGACCACGAGTCTCATGTCCGTGTCTCTCAGACTTGTGGGAGACTTTCACAAAAAAAGCAAACAGATTTTTGTCTTGCTTGAAATCAAAACGATAGCCCTGATTTGACTTTGGCTGACTTATTCCTCACCTTCCCTGTCATGCTCATGCAAAGATGAGAAATGACCATTGTGGCTATGAGTCTCATGCCCGTGTCTCTCAGACTTGTGGGAGACTGCCATGGAAAAGCAAAAGAGGGGTGCATGTTTTTCTCACGCCACTGTAAAATGATAAGACTTATTTGACTTTGATGGTCTTAATTCCTCACCGTCCCTGTCATTCTCATGCCCAGGTGAGAACGTATGATGTCCACTGCGCTCATGCCCATGTCCCTCAAATCTCTGTGAATCTATTTGATGGATAAGCAAAGCAAGAGTTTGATTTAATCTTTAAAAAAAATGACAGCATGGCTGTCTTCTTGCTCACCATCTCTGCCATTCTCATTCTCGGATGAGAAATGGCTACTGTGGCCATGCGTCTCATGTCCATGTCCCTCAGACATGTGGGAATCTATATGATGGACAAATGGAACTGTGCAAGTTAGAGCTCATTACTACTGAACTTTATGAAGATATCTCTCATTTGGATGTCATTTTCCTCACCAAGTTTGTCATTCTTATGCTCAGGTGAGAAATGGACATCGTGGCCACGAGTCTCATGTCCACGTCCCTCAGACCAGTGGGAAACTATTTCATGCACGCAAAGCAAGAGTGCAAGTTATAATGCCAAGTTGCAAAAGGAACCTCTCATTCGACTTCTTGCCATCTTATTCACCTGCGCTGTCATTTTCATGGTCAGATGCCAAAGTGCTATGCCCATGAATCTCATGCCTATGTCTCTCGGACCTGTGGGGAACTATGTGATGGACAACCAAGAAAAAAAGGGTGCAAGTTTCCATCTTTAAAAAATTACAGCACATCCTCACTACTACTGGACTGAATAATACCTCTCATTCTACTGCCTTCTTCATCGTCCTGTCTGGCAGATGAGAAATAGCCATTGTAGCCATGAGTCTCATGTGCGCGTCCTTCAGAACTGTGAGAGGCTGTTAAGGACGAAACGTGGATTTTCATCAACCTAGACTCTAAAATGATACATCTCATTTGACTTGGGTGACTTTTTCCTCACCTTCCACGTCATTCTCTAGCACGTATGAGAAAGTACGGTGGCCATGAGTCGTCTCATGCCCATGTAGCTCAGACTTATGGGAAACTGTCATTCAAAGTAAAGCAAGGTTGCAGCACACTACTCACTACAATTCAACAAAAACATTTTAAAAAGATACCTCTCTTTTGATAGGCTCCTTCATCAACTTCATCCTCATTCTCAGGTGAGAAAGCACGTTTGTGGCCAAAAGTCTCATTTTCCTCATGCTCATGGAGGTCTTTGACAATCAAAACAATGAAGCAATTTACATACGTCCACTATTGCTACTCCTATGACAACGATTCAAACGTGATATTCTTACTTTCAGCTTCTCTTTCTTCATCACTGCCCTCCCCGTCCTTCTCATGCTCAGATGAGAAAGAACTTTCATGTCCATGAATTTCATGTTCCTCAAGACCATTAGAAATTACCACTATAAAAAGTAAAGATTTAAGTTCAAAATAAGTTTTTTAAAAATAAATAAATTTTAGGAAAGGCGTTCTACTTTCTACAGCTCTGCATCTATGGGAGATGACAATACCTGCAGTTATTTTTTCCTTCTCATGATCAAATGAGGTTGTCACTCCATGGCCATGATTCTCATGAGGAAGGGAAACTCTTCTATGTTTGCCTCCCTCGTGTTCAGGTGAGAAAGTGCCTCTTTGGCTCTGAGTTTCATGTTCCTGAAGTGCATGAGAGACTGAAATACCATCAAGCAAAGATGTTGATACATTTTCTTCTGATTTGTGGCCTTTGTAAGAGACTGATTCTCATTTACATTCTCATCTCCAAGATAGCAGGCTGCTATAATAACTACTACACTGTGTAAAGTCATACCGTCACTATCAACTCTTTTATTAGGAGTATCCTCATAGTCCTCATGATGAGACGAGAAAGTTCCTTTGTGGTTGTGAGTCTCATGTCCCTCGAGAACATGAGGAACTAACACTATATTAAAAAAAAGAAAAGAATATTTATATTTAAGGTAGTTTTAAGGTGTAAGGAAACGATTTCTACTTTCCACAGTGCTGCACCTATAGGAGATGGCAATACCTTCAGCTTTTCTGATCTTCTCATGTTCAAATGAGGTTGTCATCCCATAGCCATGATTCTCATGAGCAAGGGAAACTCTTGTATGCTTGTCTTCCTCGTGTTTGGATGAGAAAGTGCCTCTGTGGCCGTGTGTCTCATGTTCCTCAAGTGCATGGGAGACTGAAATGCCATTGACGAGCACAGATGTTGATAAAATTCTACAAATTTTAAGGATAATTGAAGAACTGATTTACGTGTATAGTCTAGTCGCTAAAAGGAGAGGCTGCTTATAGCCTCTTCTACACTTTTGTGAAAGGTCTACCTTCATTTTCAAATCGTTGTTCATTGGGAGCCTCCCCATGGAACTCGTGGTGTGATGAGAAAGACCGTTTGGGGCCAAGAGTCGCATGTTCCTCAAGCAGATGAGAAACTAATACACATAGTGAAGATTTAAATTTAAGCTGCGTAATTATAGGGTTTAAGGAGAGGGCTTCTACTGTCTACAATGCTGTATCTACGGGAAATAGCAATACCTTCATCTGTTGTTTCCTTCCCATGTTCAAATGAGGTTGTCATCCCATGGCCACGATTCTCCTGAGGAACAGAAACTCTTCTATGCTTGTCTTCCTCGTGTTCAGATGAGAAAATGCCTCTTTGACTCTCGAGTTGCTCAGGTGTCTGAGAGACTGAAATGCCATCCACGAGAAAAGATGTTGATTGATTCGAAACAATTCTCATGTAGGTTCTCATCTCTAAGATGAGACGCAACTATAGTAGCTTCTACACCACTTTGATGAAAAGTCATACCTTCACTTTGATTGGCAGTCTCCCCATGGCCCTCTTGGTGAGATGAGAACGTGCCTTTGAGGCTGTGAGACTCATCTTCCTCAATCACATGAGAAACTAAGATTTTTACTCAAGCTGAGTTCTACGGTTTAAGGACGGGCTTCTACTCTCTACATTTGATCTATGGGGGATGGTAATACCTTCAGTTCTTCTTTCCTTCTCATGCCCAAATGTGGTTGTTGTCCCATGGTCAGGATTCTCATGAAGAACAGAAAATCTTCTATATTTTTCTTCCGTGTGGTCAGATGAGAATGTGCCTCTGTGGCTATGAGTTTCATGTTCCTTAAGTGCGTGAGAGACTGAAATGCCATCGACAGGCAGATGATACATTTTCTATGTTTTAGGCTGATTCTCATGTACAGATGAGAGACTACTACAGGCAGTACTACACTACTTTTGATAAGTCATACCTTCACTTTCAACTTGTCTTTCATCGGGAGCCCCCCTGTGGTCCTCGTGGTAAGATGAAGAAGTGCCTTTGTGGTCACGAGTATCATGTTCCTCCAGCACATGAGAAACTAACAACCAAGCTGAGTTGACAGGTTTAAAGAAAGGGTTTCTACTTTCTACAACGCCGCATCTTTGGGAGATGCCATTACCTTCATCTCTTCGTCCTTTCTCATGGTCAAATGAGGTTGTCGTCCCTTGTCTATGATTCTCATGAGGAAAGGAAACTCTGTGTTCAGATGTGAAAGTGTCCCTGTGGCCTTGAGTCTCATGTTCGTCAAGTGAGTGAGAGACTGAAATGCCATTGAAAAGCAAAGACGTTGGTAAATTTTTTTCCCCCTCATCTCCAAGATGAGTCTGCTTTAGTCACTACTAACACTCAAGTTAGCACTACCTTGAATTTGTGAATTGTACTTCCACCTTTCATTGTGCTCAGATGAGGTTTTGTGGCCATGGGTCTCGTGTTTCTCAGGCTTGCGGGACGCTGTCGTAGCGAAACCATCGAGGGGAGGGGAAAAAAAAGCATCAATAGTACAATCGACAATGACAGAAGCTTGCCATTTGCTAGGATGACCTCTTACAAGGCCTTTGCTAAAGCCTGGTACACATATAAGCATTTTTCAAATTTAACAGCTTTGGTTGTAAGGTGCTCAGATAATCTCATCACAGCTCCCTCAACAAACATAAAGATTATCATCTCAACACTGGTCAAGATTCCAGTCCTCCGTGGGAGACCTCTCGCGTGATTATACGTGATCTAATCAAAAACGGAAGAGGGGGGAAAAAACCCCCAAACAACTTGGAACGATGAGACACACCAGAGAAGACAACAAACGCGACGAACTGGAAGTAATGATGGTGGTTTGCGGACTACTTCTCCCACGACCTGGTTCTCCATGGTAGAGGTCCACTGGACTTTGTGCTTCTGGTCGGACATGCTTTCTGATATGCTTGTTTTTGTATACGCGCACTTCCGTCTGTTTCAGTTAGGGCGCCTCTTGATTGGCTACATTCCGTTTGACGTCACAGTTGGTGGCGCAGGCGCACCTCGGCGTCCCCGCCGACGTTAAGATTTTTGTCGTAAATATTGACCATGTGCAATATTTAAGACTGTCGGCCCCCGACTGGTTTTGGACCCAATTTATCGGGACAAATCCACTCTTAACACATCTCACATATAAAGATAATCTTATGAGACAAAAGATTGTCGGGCGTTTGAGGTCGGAAAGGGGCAGTATCTTGACAAAAACAGCCCGATTTCTCTTTATTTGTGAACCAGGCTTAAGAGAGTCAATGCAACCCTTACTCAGAAATGACTTGATGACTCACCCACTTATCTTTGTTCTTCCCAGTAATAAAGGAAGTGGGAAATCTATGCACTTTTGTTCTTTTAAAGGTTTTAAAAACCATATCCTGTAACATCTTCTCGCTATTGCACCCCTCGAATCAATATAGCCTGTAAAGACCAGCCAGGACATACTGTACATCCCGCTTATGCATTTTTAACTATCTCAACGCTTCCCCTTCCTTTCCATCCTTTTTTCTCCCCCTGCATTTTTTTTCCATGCTCTGCTTTTCCCAGAGGGTGTTTTGCCTTTCCCAGAATCCTTTGCGTCAAGTTCTCGGGGCTACTGCGTGTAGGGGAGAGATGGGAATCTAGTTCAGATGGAGCTTTCTAACTCCTCACGCTTGTTCATAAAATGGAAATGTCTTTGTTGTTGTGTGGTTGCCGGATGACAACCCCGTGGGATTGTTTAAACACGAAGCTACACAACTGATTAAAACATTTGATTTTTGTCATGCCATTGGCCACCAGAACCCGAAAGTCCTCTTCAGACCCTATCTTGCATTGGATTTGTTCTAATGACGAGCAAAGTTGTCAATCCTGACATTTCGTCTGAAACAGGGTGGCTAAATTAATTTTGAAGCTATCATTTAAAGTGATTTCAAAGTAAAATATCAATACAACACTGATGATGACATCATCATGTAGTTCATGTATAAGTTAAGTCGTGACACTTTCCGCTAGCGTTGTGATTGGGTAGAGCGCACGTAACGGAAGGCCAAGTATTAATTTAAACTTTGAAAGTTGTGAGTTGTTTCGATTTCTTTCCCCCCTCCCGGGGAGGTTTAGCGTTTTGTGCATGCATGTAAAGCGAAATACACGTCCGTCGTTGAGTGGCCAGAGCTTAGCAGCCCACTAGAGACCACCGCGCCGCATGCTTCCATCTGTGTTCCACAAACCCTGGAGGTGTTTTTGCACGGGCCGTGCTCGTCTCCAGTGGCTTCCCTTCGGAGAGGGGGGGGGCATCCTGTAAGCATCCCACTTTAAGGCAAATCTCGCCGCCGCCCACTCTCCCACCCCCCTAACATCCTCCCCGGGGCTCCAGCAGCTGTTTTGACTGCGCCCGGATCATCGTTGTCGTCGTCATCATCTCGCATGACTGGCACAACGCCATTGCTGCATCTCAGCAAAGCGACCGCATCCGTGCACGCTGCACACACGTGAGTCGATACCGTTAACAGTGGCAAGAAACTTCTGTGGGAATACAGAATCATAATTTGAAAAGGCTGCACTTAAAACTGCTGGATTGAAGTTGAATTCGCTCAGTCAAGCTGCAGAATCAAATTTAAAATTATGCTACTGGTTTATAAATCGCTGAAAGTTTTGGGTTCTGAATACATTAATTAACCCAGTAGGGTTCTGAGCTCTGCAGACTCCAGTCAATTAGTGGAACCCAGGTTTCAAAGTAAACACATTAGATATTGTTGAAAGTCAAGTGGTAGCTTGACTTAGAAAAGTATGGACATAAACGAAGATTGACTGTATCAGCTCACATAGAAATGGAGCAGTACAACAGGACACCACAAGGGGGAGACAGAAGTAATACGATGCAGCTTGAAGTTGCTTTGCACATATTTAATGTACAGTCGTATATTCGTGCCTCTGTGCGTCCATACTGGCGTACTGGGAGAGATCCCTGGTGCTTGTAATTGTTGAAAAAGTCCGGGGCTTTTTTTTAATTGGCATTGAAGGGTTCTTATTTTTTATTTTTTATTTTTTAAGCTGCGCTGCATCAGTTACACGAGGACACGGCATGTAAATGCAACGAAGAGCTGCTGAGCGGGCTAGCGAATTAGCATAGGAGATGCTGCCTCAGATTGTTTATCCAGAGAACGCCTCATCTTCCTCCACCCTTTCAAACGCACGCACACACACACATGCACACATGCGCAGCGTGATGAGCGTTCACACAGTGAAGAGTGTGATTTCACACTGCTGACAAAGACTGAACTCCAAAGCTGTTCCACGAGCCTCCCATCACTGGGAGAATATTTATTTTTTACCCTGCAGAGAAACATCCGGACTCCTCAAGGCTATTGCGGCCATAAAATGACATTTTGCACTGCATGGCGAAAGCCTTTTTCCAATTTTACATTGTTTACATTTTTTTTTTTTTAGCATTTAGTGGTGTGGCCTAATGAGTGCCATCAGGATTGTGTTTTTCACTGTTTGTCATGTTTAATAGATGGCTTAAAGTTCATTGACGACTGCGGGTCTCCTTGCCCACCTATCAGGGCATCACGGCGATGTACCTTAACTCATTTGCTCCCAAAACGTGTAAATAAATGTTTTGTTTTGTTTTTATGTTTAAGTGCCCCAAAGACGTATTTATACGTTTTTTTGTTTTTTATGCTAAAGCATACAGAAGGCTTTGACTGCAGCCTCTCAACTGCAAAGAATGGTTGCAGAAATGGTAGTTATTGCACAGCCAGCAGGTGGCAGCAGAGCAAAGGGGTTCAACCAGGGCCATCTAGAAAAACAGCTAAATTACTGACAATTTTAAATAGATTTGTGAAAACTGATGAAACTTAGCTGTCGTCTAATGCTAATTGCTGCAAAACGGAAACTGATAGAAACATACTTTTTTTCTCCTGATGAAAGAGGAGACTTTAATCTTTCTTTTGATAGGTTCCATGCTTTTATAGCAATAGAACACAATATTTTGTGGGCCTTACAAAATCAGTCAAAATTCAGCAAAACAGCCGGGAGCGAACGGAATTGCTTCTGTGAAAATGGCGGTGAGTGAATGAGTTAATTGCTCTATTTTTGTTTTATGTTACTTGAACAGAGGTTGGAAAATTGCTTCCTGGAAGTTTGTAATTTTGCGAATGTCTACTTCGAATTATGAGTAACAAGTTTGGTGTTCATAGAATTAAAAAAAAAAAAAGCTCAGGCCTGGTGCTTGAGGCTTCCCTGATCTAAGGGGCTTGGAGGTTGGGAGTGTCAGTGTGGGGCATCTGATTGTGTTAATATCACGGCAAATATTAATTGGCCTTAACCCCTCGTGGAGTGCTCCATCATTAATTAGTCATAAGTACGAGAGCGGCGCAAACTCCACTGCGGGCGAAGCGTTAGCGTAACAGCTTGTGACACAATTGGGACGGCACTAGTTGTACACGGTGCCTCCTCCAGGTGGCCAAGTTCTGGACCAGGTTTTGCCATTTTAGCGGCCGTTCTCACAGAGTAGAGAATCGAATTGAGGAATGTTGTATGCTTTGTTTGTATGTGTTGCTGCTCTGCGTGTACAGTAGCAATTGTTTGAAGGTTTTGAATGATATGCTAAATTCGGGTAGCTCCTCTATTCTAATTTATATTATATCTTAGCATTAAGCTCTACTGGACTTCCGTCAGCAAAAATAGTATGTTGTTGTTTCAGGTTTATAATTGCAATGGTCTATGACGTAGCACAACTTTTGTTGCGATTCAGTTTCTCAACTGATTTCAAAATAGTTTGTTGGCACCAAAATGGCACAAAAGGTCTAAGCAAAAAAGTTTGAGTTTTTCTGGAATTAACGGAGTGTAGGTTCTTGTTTTTCTTTGTGCGTGTCCTGTGATTGGCTGGCGGCCAGTCCAGGGTGTGTCGCTTCTCGCTCCAAGGTCCGCTGGGATCGGCACCTCGCGCTCACCCGCCATCCAGCAGTATAGAAAATGGATAGAAGGACCTACTATATGCTTATATTGTATTTTCTTAAATAGGTTATGGGAATGAAAGCGGATTTATTGCGCAGTTATTTGACAGGTGCCTGCCTGTCTGACTGTGCAGATGGACCGTCTTAAGTGAACACACAGCATTGTGGGTTCATGTGCTTTTTCCCGCTCGCTCGCACTCACACGCACACACGTGGGCGCGCGCTCGTAGTGCATTTGCATATAATGAGATCATTTGTCACGACGCCCCGCCAAACGCTCGCAATCATCGCCCTAATGCCACCTGTCACTCGCAGCATCCTCATGTCTTATTACGGCGCCGAGGTTACGCCGTCGATTCGGCCGCCGGCTAATGAAGACATTGCCATTCGGCCGCCCGCCGGTTAACGTCGGCGCGGGCGCTGTTTTAATGTGTCACATGATTTTCAGAGCATGCTCCCATCATCGTGCTCCGTCCGAGGTAGTGTTGAGTTTGGGCATTAAAAAAAAACAAAAAAAAACTAAAGGCTTTGATTAGAGGGGCTAGTGGGCGTATTGTTCGTGCGGAATTCTGCCAGGATAAATGCACCACCTATATGCACATAAATGCAACCTTTCTTTTTGTGTCCGAAATGCCCCAAAATACCACATGGTGGCGCTTAAAAGTATCACTTTGGCGCCATTTTTGTGGCTTCTTGCTGCCAAGGAATTATATTGAAGTGAGGGAAGGAGCTTCTATTAGTCATTCCGAAGCGCTGTTTAATTAAAAAGTAGTGCTTTGGCGGCATTTTGTGGTAGCTCCAGGTAAATTAAAAAAAAATTCGAACGTGGCGTCGATATTCGCTCTTCGTGGCGGGGCTTGCGCCTTATTCCTTGCAAATAACAACTAGGATTTGCTGGATCTGACTCCGCCCATCTGTCCAGCTGACCAATAGGATGCCAGCTGGGTGGATCAGACTTTCCTGCTAATCGCTTTTCATACAGCTCACCGTTTTCTGGCGACAGCAGAGTAGGTTTGAGCACTCTTCTAAATGCAAGCCATCAATTCTTCATTAAACATTTGATAGCCGCAAGAAATCGTGGAGAAGGAAGGAAGAAGGGAGAGGAAAGAAGGAGGAACGGAAAAAAAAACCCTGAGCTGGTCTTGAACCAGGGACTTGCTGCTTACAGAAGAGCACACTAACCACTATGCTATTCGTTCAGTTAGCTTCAACAGTGCAAAAGTTTTACTTGTAGTTTACGCAAGTGTCAAGCAGAACAGATTTTAAGACTTGAAGACACTTTGGCATTGCAAATGTGAAGGATAATTGATAAGTTCCCCTTGAAGCTAACATGAATGTTTTTGGAACCTGAGAGGAAGCTGGAGTAACCAGCCAATCACAAAGCATCTTTTGACAAACAACCAATCACACTCAAGTTAACTCAATCCTCAGTTATCTGCTGACCAAACTCGGCTATTTGCTGTTTGTGTGCTCTTCATAAAACACAGGATGTGTCATATAAAAGCTTTGGCGCCATCTTGTGTCTTTTTGGTTCCAAGAAAATACCTTGAAGTGACATTCGGAGCCGAAGTCGGCCATGTCTGTCAGTCAATATTGGAAAGATTATGGTAGTCGAGGTTATGGTAGGCGGCGTTTGTTTGTTACCCAAATACTCGAATCGGATTTGGTGGATCTGATCTACAAATCTCCGCCCCCCCCCAGCCCATCTGCCCAGCTGACCAATAGGATGTGAGCTCGATGGATCAGACACTCCCGCCAAGCAAATCCTCATGCGAGCGTGCTCGCTGACGTCATCGGGCAGCTACGATGACACGTTTTAATATCAGTCGGCACATTTGGAGCACCAAAAACCCTCCAAAGGTGATCCATAAGTCTGGCCCGAGCGCGCCATACGCTCGGACGAGTGCGCAGCCGCACGACAGTGAAGGCTGGAAGATGAATTCCGCTCTCTGCGCAGGAGCTAAAACAAGGGAGGCTTACAAATCTGCAGGGATTTCGTGTGACCCAGATGTTGATGTGTAATGATTTAAAAAAAAACAAAAAACGCTCGAAACAGCACAGCGCGCCAGAACAGCCTGCGCTTCACACGGAAGACGGCGGAGGGGGCCGATGTTGCTGCAACAGGCTTATTTTTTTTGTCTTGAACCTTTTTGTCGATTTTCAGTGAGTGCAGACACATTGACGAGGATTACGCAAAAACTGCACAAACAAAAAGATCCATCAACAGCAATCAATGGGAGCGAGCAGACCACAAGTTCTCTCTGAAGCGGGAAAATCGTCAGCTGGACTTAGACTTAGACTTAGACTTCGTTCCTGCCGGTACTTGTAACATGTACATCATTTATTTATTTATCCATTAATGTATTCATTTATTTATGGTGGCAAAAACCTGAAGTTGGAGTGCGGCGTGTGCACTTTGCAATAGGACGATCGTTTATTTTTCGGTGCAAAATAAGAAAATGTTTACACATTTAAAAATATTAAGACCAATTTTAAAAAAATAAAAGCGCTATAATTATGTAAGTTCCTTTTGGACCAAACATAATTTATAATAAAATATATTTATATATGCTGGCAAAAATTTGAAGTTGGAGTGCAGTTGAATAATTTTTTGGTGCAAAACAAGAAAATGTTTAAATGTAAAAAAAAAATTACAAAAATTAAGACAAAATTATTTGGAACATAATTATGCAAGCTCCTTTTGGATGAAACAAAATGTATTAAATGATTTTTTTTAATTTAAAAAAGGTCCAACTGTGTAAATTTAAACAACTCAAAAATGAGCATTAATAATCTATTTTTTTTTTTTAACGATTATGCTGATTTTGTAATTGTGGGTTGTAATAATTGAAATTGTAATTGAATTTCGATTAATTGCACCGCTCTAGCTTATAATATTGTCTAGTTTTTGATGATCTAGTTTTTACATTTTTGTAATGTTGTCTATATTTTTTTCCATTGCCTTTTGCTTTGCCATGTTACATATATGTATCTAATTTTACATGGCCTCTCTATCTTGCTGATTTTTCACCTAGTCCTGAACCATACCCCCCCCCCCCCCCCCCCCCCCATGATATACAGCAGTGACTTTGCAGTCAGTCAGTCGGGGCAGGCGGTGCCTCGCCTCTGCTCTCTGCCTCTGAAAGTGCAAAATTGCTGTGGATGGACTGGGTCCGCCCATTCCGCGTTGGCGCCTTTTATGCAGCGCGAAAAGGGGGTCCATGTGCATAAAAGCCCGAGTCAATGTCGCCACTTTGACGCCGGCTTGTGTGGAAGAGCTGCTCGCCTGAGAGACTCTCCACAGAGAGAATCCCTAATCAGCTTCTCCTTTTTATTCCCGCCTCCCCCCCCCAAGGCCTTCACCCGGAATCACATACATATGCCGGCATCCTCTTTCTTTTTTTTTTTTGGTTGCCTCCCCCACCACCACCACCACCACCCACTCTACCAACTGTCTGCTCTCAACTCCCCTTTTTCTTCAGTCCGTCATCGTCTGTAGCCCGAGAAGCAAACTGTGGAAGAATTCCTCCTGAGCAGGTTTGTGTGATGTGCGGCGATGAAAGGACATGGCCGACAGAGGGGCCGATTAATAATGAAGCAGAGATGGAAAGAGCGAGAAAAGCGAGAGAGAGGGACTTGCAGGGGGGGAAAGGAAGCGAGTGACTGCAGGCGTGGGAGTGTCGGGAGCGTTCCCGTTGGGGTTCAAACTTGGAAAAACGGCTAAAAAAAAAAAGATATGCAGCGAAATCTCCTCTGCTTTGCATTATTACTTACTAGAACCGGAGGGCGAACCAGCAATCGAACCTGAAAGAAGAAGAAGAGAAGACGATGATGAGAACTTGAGGTTCACATTGAGGAGGTCGTGACGGTTTTAGACTGACTCAGCTTGTTTTTTGGTTCCAGAACCTCACGTTCTAGATCAGGAATTTGTAGGGCCGGGTATCGATTCTAATTTCCTCAATGGATTTGATTTCCATTCACATGAGTTCGATTGGATTTTTTTGATTCGATTCACTTCAGTTCAATCCGATAGTGATCAATTATGGAACGATTCTTTAATGACGTCTAATACGGGCACTTTTGCATAGCATGAGTCCAAAAACTCTGGCGTGGGGATGCTATTGTCCTCATCCAGCTTTAAATCACTAAATCTTATTAATTTCTTATTTAATTTAAATAATGATTAATTAATTTATTTTGTAATTAATAAAATAAATAAATAAATAAATTAAATTAAATAAGAAATTAATAAATACAATAAATTTAGTTCCTCCCCATAATGACTCTGTTCACAAGTATGTAATGTTCCCCTTAATCTGACCATTATCGTGGATTTTACACATAGAAAGGTCAAAACATGCCCTGTGAAATCAGAATGTGATATTAAACGTTTCCATACGGATAATCGTGTCGTAAATCTCAAAAAGTTTCCGCGTCGCGCTCTCGCCAAGCCAAGTTGCAAACATTTTGAATTTTTAAATCGGGCTAATGGGACGGGTGAGAGTAAAAGCAAGCGCGAGTGTTCATGTCGCTAGCATTAGCGCTGGGTCGAGGAGTAGAAAAAGGGAGCTGACAATCGGGCCTTTTTTTTTTTTTTTTTGTGTGCGGCGCGTGCAGGCGCAGGTGCGTTTGCACCCGCGTGGCTGCCTCTGCGTGCCTCTTCCTGCGCACGCCAAGAGTGTCGGCGTTTGTTTGGGAGGACAAAACTGGGGAGACGCTGCCCTAGATTATTATTTTATCATCGCTAGCTGTTGTAGCTGGCAGCCTTCTCCGCCAGGATCCCCCCCCCCCACGCACGTCTGAGGTGACGCAAAACCTGCTGAGCTCTGTCCAAACTTCCTCTCCCACCTTGAAAATCATCTGGTAACATCGCAGCATTCCCCCCCTTCATGGAATTGGTCTCAAAATTATTTTTCATTTACCACCAATTATACATCTTTGTTCATGTATCTCCGCCAGTGACGTGTCATGACAGGCAGAACGATTAAATACCCTTCCGCTAAATTTATGGCATAGTAAATGTGACTAAATTGAGAAATCTGTTTAGAATCTAAAAAGAAACATGAAATTCCCCCCAAAAAATAATTTTATCGGTTAATTCATTAACTCATTCACTCCCAGCCATTTTCGCAGAAGCAATGCCCTTCACTCCTGGCTCTTTTACGGGATTTTCACTGATTTTGCAAGGTGCACAGAATATTATATTTCTGTAAAATACATGGAACCTACCAAAGAAAGAGTCTTTTTTTTTTTTTTTTTTTTTTTTTTTTTTTTCATCAGGAAAAAAAAATTCTGTATTTCCGTTTTGCAGCAATTAGCATTACAATATAGCTAAGTTTCATCATCATTTACAAATCTATTTAGAATTGTGAGTAATTGAGCTTTTTTTTCCCCCACCTTTGCTCTGCTGCCACCTGCTGGCCGGTTGTATAATAGCCACGTTTTTATTTTCAGCCGTTCTTTGCAGTTAAGAGGCTGCATCAAAGCCTTCTGTATGCTCTAGCATAAAAAAAAATATATATATATAAAAAACGTATAAATACGTCTTTGGGACAAAACATTTAAAATAGAACGTATTTATACGTCTTTGGGACAAAACATTTAAAATAGAACGTATTTATACGTCTTTGGGACAAATCATCTAAAACAGAATGTATTTATACGTCTTTGGGACAAAACATGTAACATCTACTTGAGAAGCACTGCTTCTAATGGGATCATTGTCCTCCAGTTGTGGAAAAGAGCCATGAAACGGCCATTTTGCGAGGTACGTACAGGTGTTGGGGGTTCCGTTGGGCGTGGGCAGGTAGGAGCCGGCCTTCCAGGACTTGGCCTTGAAGCCCTTCTTGCAGCGCTGGCAGTCCTGGCCCGTGGTGTTGTGCTCACACTGACACTGCAGGTTGCCTTCCTGCAGCAGGCACTGGGAGGCGTGGAGGTTACACTTGCACCTTTTTCCCAGCAAGACGGAGGACAAAAACAAAACACACACAAAAAAAAAAGGCAAATGTAAGCTTGGTGTTGCAAAACACGTCGCGGCGGTCGGTTGGTGTTGTGTCAACGACGCAGGTTATTAAAGGTTCCGTTTTCCCTCCAAGGAAATAATAAAAAAGTGCAACTTGTGACCGCTGTGCGCACATGAACTCATCTCTATATGTTGTTCTTTGGAGGGACTGATTGAATTACAGTATATACTTTTATACGTTTAATACAAGTACAACGCACTCGCATTTTTCAAAGCGGGGGCGTGTGACGGACCCAGTCGGCCGTCAAGACCAGATCAAATTTGATAGCTTTACAGCTTTGAACTTGCAAAAACACACATGGAAATATGAAAGCACGCTATTTCAAGTGTTCTCACATTGTCAAGAATTGGGTAACTGTCATATAACGTCACTTTGACAAAAAAAAGAAGAGAGAGAAGAGGACAAAATCACCACCAGACATTAAGAGAGGCCCAGATCTGTAAATTGAAAAATAGTTTGTTTGTTTAAATCCTGTATTTAAAAAGTGACTTTCTCTGAGTGAAACTGGCAGACTGGGCCTTTAATGAAGTAAAATAAAAACTAAAATGCTTTTTTAAAAAACGAAAACTAACGGAAACTACATTTTGTGTTACAAAACTAACTATAATTATAGCAAAAATTTCCTTTGTTTTAGTCTTTGGCAATTAACTTACTGCATGAGCCTTTGGGGATGATTTTAAATGTGATTTTAAGTAGATTTTGATATTAACCGGAATAAGGACGTTTGAAAGTGTGTCACATCAGAAGTGATGTCATCTAGCAGCGGCCAATAGAAAAACATCTTCAGATGACGTCACTCCTGCGTTTTTTTTTTTTTTTTTAATATTGCACACAAGTAATATATTTTTTTAAACTAATACTGAAACTAACTAAAACTAAGTATTTATTAAATAACTAAAACTAATAAAAAATAACAGAACCACCCTGAAAACTAATTAAAACTAACTTAAAAAAAAAAAAAAAAAAAACTCAAAATGAAATAAAAACTGAATTCCCAAACTATAATACTCCTGATGCTAACAACAACATAACATGAAACGCAAATTAGCACAGAAGTTAAACGTTCAACGACACACGAGCAGCAGCAACGCATACAAAACAGAGCGTCAGTCGCGTCTTTTTGACGCGTTAGCTTCGATTTTTGTCTTCCCGGACAAAGTGAAGACCACTCAAGCGCCGCCGTCATTTTCACATTTTACAGAACCTCTTCCAGATGAGCGACTGGATTCCGGTTTGCGGTTTTGTTCCACTGGAGTGAACAGCCATCCGTCGGCATCAAATATTCAGAGACGCCATCGCCACTCCCAACCTTGCCTCGCTCGCTAGCGCTAATCTGACTTTTATTTGAAGAAACTGGTGATCAGCGCTGGATTTGACGTCGGTATGTTTTTTTTTTGTTTTGTTTTTTTTTTCTTTCCGATGAATTAGTCCCGCCTCTGTCTCACATCAAGCTTGTGAGCTGCAGGCAGAATCCATCAGACAGGTGTCTCGCCTTCGCCGCTGAAGGACACGAGCTGTCCGCGTAAACGACGAGGGAAATTGAACATTTCTTTTTTTTTTTTTTTTTCTTTTTATCCTGCCGCGTACACGAGGGCAGCTCGAACGTTTGGTGAAATGAGACAGGCGTGT
The DNA here is from genome assembly GCF_051991245.1 of Festucalex cinctus. NCBI lineage: Eukaryota > Metazoa > Chordata > Actinopteri > Syngnathiformes > Syngnathidae > Festucalex > Festucalex cinctus. The sequence goes on along the minus strand of NC_135425.1, from coordinate 25,843,062 downwards.
TTCCGAACGGACCGGGGAGGCGACAAACGCCCGCGCTGAGTGAGTGACAGCGGCCGACGTGGCGCCGCGTCTTATCTTCTAAAACTCACCACCTGTCTCATTGCAAAAAGTGGAAGGCGCCATCTCCCAAGTTTTTACTCTGTTGCCTGTCGCAAAGATTTACAGACAATCCCTCTTGATCACAAGGGATACGCTTTTAAACACACTTAAAACTTATTAAAACAAACTTTCTCAAGTATTTCCTCGCGCCTGCACATTCCCTCAAAATAAGGCAAAGCGCGGCTGCTTCAAGTGAAACTTCCATTTCAAAATTCTAAAACGGACAAACAAGTTCCGTGCGAGCTTGATGCTAACATACTTAGCGAAAACACCAAATGCAGGCTAATGTAAATTAGCGTAGACGTTATGCTAGCCTTCAAGCGGCTATTCCGACATTAACAGAGCACTGACTGTGGAATGTAGGGATGTTGAAAAAAATAAATAAGCGATTCGGCAATACAGGACAGTCTCAGAAAATTAGAATATTGTGGCAAAGTCCATTATTTTCTGTAATGCAATTAAATAAGCAAAAATATCATACATTCTGGAATCATTACAAATCAACTGAAATATTGCAAGCCTATAGCATTTTTTTTTTACTTGGTCTGAGGAAATATTCTAATATTTTGAGATAAGATATTTGGCTGAAAATGCCATAATCAGCAATATTAAAACAATAAAAGGCTTGCAATATTTCAGTTGATTAGTAATGAATCCAGAATGTATGATATTTTGCTTATTTAATTGCATTACAGAAAATAATGGACTTGACCACAATATTCAAATTTTCTGAGACAGTCCTGTATATCACGATATTGCAGCACGCAATTCTTGAATCGATTCAAAAGGCGGACGAAACTGATTTTTAAACATCCATTTTAGATGGAAAAATATTCAACAAGACATCTTACTTATGCTTACCTTAAGCATGGAAGAATGTTATATTCATGGAACGTTAAACCTTAATATTTGATTTCAATGCTGTTTAAACGTGAAAAAGTATTGATTATCCTGTCAATTATTCCCTCAAATAATCGATGGAATAATCAAACCTAACATCCTGATGGGTCCGTGGACTGAAAATGTCTGTGCGGATGCCGTAACGATCAACATTTTTGTGCTCGACTTTTGGAAACTTTTTCCGACGCGATTTTCGGACCGAGAGATCCCCTCAGTTCAACTTTCCAAAGCGCCTCCGTCTGGTCTGGTCCATCTCATACAGATGACAGCTGGCGGTGGGATTTCTCCACATCCTCACACATAAGCCCCCGCCCCCACACACACACACACACAAATAAAACATCGCTGTGATCTCATGTTAACGCGCACCGTTTTCCGCCATTTGCGGCGAAGAGTTGCCGCTCTGAGCAGCCGAATTTAGGGCGGGATCCCAACGCAAATTATTTTACGGCAAAGAGACAGTCGAGTTTGCGAGCCTTTTGGGTGTGTCGACACAAAAAAAAAAAAAATGCGATGGTGCACATTTGTGAGCTGTCATTCTCATTTTGTCTGATTTTTGGGCGGATAGGACGCCTGCGGGACGAGCCTGCACCCTCTCTGGGTGAGGTTGGATTTTAGATGACATTCCGACGGGATGTTCCTGAATGACACTGAAGCGTCAAATGTGAGATGAGACGTACTTTGTTTGTAGTGTCCCAAACTTGTAAGATGGCGGAATACAGCGAATCCCTGTTTTTCTGCGGGGAATGTACTTGTACCGTACGTCCCAGGCCAATGGTAGACAAAAAACTGTGAGAGGATTTTTTTTTTTTTTTTTTTTTTTAACACACTTAAACTTATTAAAACTATTTGACTGCCAAACATTATCCAAAAAAAACAACCCCAACAGTGACAGCCGATTTCAAGCATTTTCACTCATCTTTCAAGGCAAATAGAATGTTGTCCACGGTGACTACATAAACACGGTGGATACCGTATGAAAGATTGGATTCCATTCTTTCATTAGTTTCTACCTCATTATGTTCTTTAGTAATCAGTATTTGAAATGAGGTCATTTGAGTGACATAAGCAAAAATAGAAAAAGGAGAAAACAAGCTTTTTGCAAAAAGTTATATTGAGATACAATGCTGCCATCTGCTGGCCATAGGTACTGACTGTTTTTGATTTCACAACTCCATTGACCAGGCAGCGCTCCACAAGATGTTGCACTGCCCATTGATTAAAAAAACAAACAAACACAAAAACGTAGTTGTCGTCATTTAACGTTTATGGCGGCATTCATTAAGATTTTGGGATACGTCAAACGTTTTTGGTGGTCAAACAGTTAAAACACTCTTTTTAAAGTAGTTATAATAAAATTTCAAATTTGTCAAAAAAAAAAGAAAAGAAAAAAAAAGAGTATTTCTCTGCTTTAACTCTTTGACCGCCAAAAACGTTTAATAACGATTAGTAAAATCATGATGTAGGCCTCGCTTAAACGTTAAATGTTGTCAACCTTTTTTTTTTTTTTTAAATCATTGGGCAGTTCACCCCCTAAGTGCAGCGCGCTGCCTGCTCAATGAGTTGTGGAATCAAAAACACTCACTATCTATGGCCAGCAGATGGCAGCATTGTCTCTCTTTTCAATGGCCTCAATGTGTATGAAATTACAATGAAACATGAGGAAATCTGATGAAATAGGACGTTTTCAAGTATGACGTAAACGATCGAAGCCTTTGTCATATTAAAGTTTTTTTTTTTTTATAACGTGTGGCAGTAAAAGAGTTAAGTAACATCAAAGCGTAAATGAGCTAATGTTAGCCATGCTACTTAGCTGTTCTCTACCTGTGTCGTGTTTCCTTCAGCAATTTACTTCACTGTCATAGCTGATTCAAATGTTCATTTCAAGACAATTTTATAGTAATCTATCAACGAATCTCTGAAATTGTCGAATTTTGGACTTGCCTGTTTCCTGTCCCAAATAAAATGTAATATAGCCGCGGCGTGAACAATGACATAAAAGAGCGCGTGGGTTCACCGTGCCGCGATGACACGAGTCGAAGACTTTAGAACATCACCTCCTCCCCGTGCGCAGTCCCACCAATGACCAATTAATCGGTTTGCTCGCCCGCTACTGTATCCTCGTGTCCAGACTCTGGCTTTTGAGCATGTGCCTCTGTGAAGTCGTGTCAGCGGCTGTATCTTTAATGATGGCGCCACTGCCCGTTTTTAGAGCGGGCAGAGGCGTAGCAATTACGGGTATAAATAAGAAGAAAGATAAACAAACATCAAGGGGGGGAGTCATGCGGCGGCAGAGCCCGAGAAAGCAGCTGGAAGCAGCCGTTAATGGGGCTTTATCGCTCTCTTTACTTGTAGTCACCGATTCCCGATTCCGCCGTCCCTCAGCGGGGAGAAAAAAAAGGCGCCGTCGCTCGCGCCTCTTCCAGTGTTTTCTCTCTAAGTCTGCCTGCCAACTTCTGCTGTGCCTGCTTTTTTACTCTTCGTGTCATAACTTCGCTTGCTTTGATTGTCTGCAGCCCCGAAGCTATGCGGCGACTGCGAGATGCTCCGCTGCTTTCTTCCGGCAGCTCAAATTGGAGACGGGTGGGATGGGGGAATGTTTGGCTGAGCAGCCAGTACGGGACTGTAACTGGTTCCAAGAGTTTTGGGTTCCATTTTGATTCTTCATTACAGCGATGTTTTGTTTTGTTTTGAATTTTGTTTTTCAAATTAATGTAGGGCTGTCAAAATTAATGCGTTAACTCTGGAGATTCCCGTATTTTCCGCACTATAAGGCGCACCTGAAAGCCTTCAATTTTTTCAAAAACTGACCATGCGCCTTATAATCCAGTGCGCCTTATATATGGATCAATATTGAGCCGCAACAGGTCTCGCTGTCAAGACGCTATCGGTGACCCTGCACGATCGGCAGAAGATCCCGCCATCTTGGATCGCTAGCTAACACTAATACTTTACCTCAGAGAAAATAATAAAACAGCTGTTTATTCATTTTGGGAGTTGTCAGAAAGCTGGTTTGTAATCTATGAATAAAGTTTGACTGACCTATCTGACTGTTTTGTTGACATTCCCTTTAGCGCAACACCATCTAATGGATGCATAACGTAACCCCAGCCTCTACTGTAGCGACTTTATATGGAAAAAGTTTTCAAATATGTCATTCATTGAAGGTGCGCCTTATAGTGCGGAAAATACGGTAATCTAAATTCGTCAAGGCATTAAAAACATTTAACTCGGTTAACTGTGCAGACAAACTTGGAGGAGTCTTGACATGAAGATGACTAAACAGACTGTAAGGTAGTTTTACTTTGTGATTTACTTGTTTGATGCTTTTGGAGAATTGTGATTTGCATTTTTGGTGTATCATCTCAGAGCAAAATTTTCTGCTCAGGTTTCCTCCACGGGGCTATTCAAACCAATGCCGCTGGAGTGTCGTGCTCTTGAGCAGAACCAAACCTGTAAGCGAGAAGTTCTGAGAATCGTTTGAGTCCATTTTGATCGTTTTGTGAAACAGCTGTATTTTTACATCAGAAGTATTTTATTCAAGGATCAAAGAAAACTTTGTAACAGGATGATTTTACATGAATTCCAAGATTTTACTCAAGGAAATATCTGTTACAAACTTTGAAGAAAGAAGTAGAAGCCGAAGAGAAACATTTGATTAATTGCAATCAATCGCGATTAATTACGGAAAAATTGTGCGCAATTAATTTGTGAAAATATTTTAATCGTTTGAAGAGAGCTAATTTTAATTATTTTTAGGATATTTGTTAGTTTTTAGGAGTTTTTATTTTTATCACTTATTTTTTATTTATTTTTTAAATTTTAGTATTAGTTTTAGTTTTTTAGATGAAAGCTGAAAAAGTCACAGTAAGTGTCAAAATCTCTGCAAAAACATTAAATCATACCCAGGAGAAAAAAAAAAATGCTTTTTAATTGTGCTTTTTGTGGGGTGAGTAGGTGGAGTGTTGTATGTGTTATTCACAGAATTTTATGGTATAATTCCAGAATGACTCCTCGAACCTCGATGTAATGTTACGTCGTACAGCTGTCGATGAATATGTTTACAAGTAATCTGAAAAGTTTAAGTATGGAAATGATGGACAGACTAAAACAAAAGGGCATTTTTACGATATACAAGGTTGTGTAAATGTAGTTAACTCATTTACTCCCAATAACGTATAAATACGTTTTTTTTAATGCTCTAAGTCTCCCAAAGACGTATTTATACGTTTTTTTGTTCTTTGCAGCAGAGCAAAGGAGCTCAACTTGGGCCATGTAGAAAAAAAAGCTCAATTACTTACAATTTTAAATAGATTTGCGAAAACTGATGAAACTTAGCTCTCTTCTAATGCTAATTGCTGCAAAACGGAAACAGACAGAAACATACTTTTTTTTTTTCCCTGATGAAAGAAGAGACTTTAATCTTTCTTTTGATAGGTTCCATGCTTTTATAGCAATTGAACACAATATTTTGTGGGCCTTGCAAAATCAGTCAAAATCCAGTAAAACAGCCGGGATTGCGAAATGTGAAAATGGCGGCGAGTGAATGAGTTAAGTTATCACTTGGTTATTGGTTCGCCGTTATTGTTAACTATACCAAGACCCTTGGTCTGTATTGATTTGATACCCACATGAAATTTTGCAGGCCGCAGAGGATCAGGCAGATCCAGACGACCCCTTCTGCAGAGCAACCTTCGTATCCGGTCGTTCAGTCACTCATCTCGTGTTTCTTGCTGGTGTTGAATTTCACTTTTCCCGGCCCGTATGAGCACACTTTGCCAAGCTCCACTAAACAAGTTCCTGGAGCCAAGAGCGGGCGGGGTCGGGGGCCCTCGGCGTCCCGTCGCTAGCGCAGCGGGAAGCGACCGAGCGAAGCGCGGGAACCACGCGAAGCCGCGATCATTGATCAGTCGCACGCCTTATTGGTTTCAACTCAAGTCTTTATCACCCGCGCGCTTGCCCCCCCCCGTCTCAACGCCGCCTTCCCGCCTTGTAAATTCCCAGAAGCTAATTGGACATGACTGCGTTTATGTTGTAGCTTCATAAATTTCTCCCGCTGAAGGCAGCGAATCGATTTTCCTCAAGTGCCGCCTTGGCCTGTAGACGTGGGTTTGCTCCGCTCCATCCATCCTTTTCCCTCACGGGTGCGCTCGCTCCAGACTCCAGAACAAACAGGTTGTCCGTAACCCATGATCCCGCCTCTGTCCTCAAATCTCTCTCTGTCATGTGAACTGCAAACTTGGGGTTCGTTTGGGGGAGGGGGAGGGGTCAAGTTCCCTTGTAGGACCAAAATGGCCAATGAGCAACATCCCGAAGTCCCAGTCGCTCCTGTTGCCTCTTCGTGGATGTTAACTCATTGACTGGCAGCCATTTTGACTGAAGCAACCCCCTTCGCTCCCGACTGTTTTACTGGATTTTGACTGATTTTGCAAGACCCACAAAATATTATGTTTTATTGCTATAAAAACCTCCCAAAAGAAAGATTAGATTCTGTTCTTTCATCAGGAAAAAAAAAAATATTTGTTTCTCTTTCCGTTTTGTAGTAATTAGCATGAGCATATAGCTAAGTTTCATCATTATTCACAAACACTGGGAAAAAGAGCTTGTTGCAAAATGGCTCTGGTTGATCTCTTATACTCTGCTGCCACCTGCTGGCCATTTTTTTTTTTTTTTTTTTGGTAAAAACTCTATTGCTGTAAGCGACCTCTTCAGGCAAGAAGCTGCATCAAAGCCTTCTCTATGTCCTAGCATAGAAAAAACACAAGAAACCCCAAAACAAAACGTATAAATATGTTTTTGGGAGTGAAGGAAAAAGTATTTCAAAACTGATTTATTTACGTTTTTGGGTTTGAATGAGTTAGAGTAGAATTCTGTTTGACGGTTTACATCAGTGCTAATTGCTATTAGCCTTGTCTATTGCGTTTCACATTAATTGTTAGCATTTAGCCAACGGACTTTCGTAGAATAAAATTACATGAATAGCATTTTGGTGTTTTAAATCTACAATTTTTAATTCCCTTCACTTTTTTTTTTTTTTTGTCTCAGCTTTGCAGTAAAGGTGAATTGGGAGTAACAAAAGCAACTTGACGTAAGCACGCTTTGGGCCTTAATTGGAGAACTGAGCCAGCAAAAACATTCTTAGGGAGTCTTCGAGACTAAAGTGCAGTTGTTCTCATCTTCTCACCCTGGGATGCGTTTTCCCACTTTTGCAGCACAGAAGAACGCTATCGTAAAAGTTAGGGAAGAAAAAAAAAAAAAGTTTTGCTGAAAAATAGCCTCTGAAAAAACATGTACAATATGATGTTTTTAAATCTTTTGTTGGTGAGAGTGTGGGAAACTTGGTATGTACCGGAAAAATCTGAATATGAAAATATGCCATTTTTTTTGCCAGCTGCCTTCAACCTACTTTTTGGCTCTCAACGAGAGAATATTTTGGTATTCTTTTTACATATCTTACTATCAAATAATCAGATGAAAGATATATATGTTTTGCTTGGTTATTATGAATACTCAAAGTGAAGGTAACACATTTCACTTAATAATAAAAGACCAATTGTTTTTCATTTTTAGATTAAATTCAATTTAAACTGTGTAGCAAAATGTATTTTCCTTAATCCGGCACATCACAACTAGTATACATTCGTGACGCAGAATTTTTCCCCAGTGGAAAGTTATATTTTCTGCAAAAACACTCCAATGACCTTGCTTGACATTGCAGTCCATGCCACCCCTACGCGCTAATCGTTTTCCGTGTGGCATCGCTCATGATTCTCGCACAATTTCACTCATCTAAAAAAGTGCGTTTTTTTGGAGATGATCCGCCAGATATATACTTCTATATACTTGGTCGATTAATTATTTATTGGAGAGTCCGTAAATGGCAGTGGCGTGCGTGCTTCGGCCGGCGCACGCAGCCGTGAGAGCGCTCCGATTGGTCGGATTGCGGCGGAGGCGCCGGCCTCACTTTAAGCCACCAGCGATGTCAAGTATGCACACTAAATAATGGAGCCCGGGCACATCGTGTCCTCAAGTCCAGACCTCAAAGGACCCGTGTCGTGAACACAGCAGGCTCCTTGTGTGTTGTTTTTTTTTTGCTTAGGGAGACGACAGATGAGTTCAAGTGGAATTTTTTTTTTTTTTTACCAAACAGGATTCAGGCACTTTTGTTTGTCTTAAGAATCAGCATCTATTGACTTGTTCACAAGCGGTGTTTTGAGAAAATGCTGCATCCCGGCTTTCTGTTAAAGTCGGTAAGGCAATTGCTTGGAGCGCCTCGTTGTTGGCCGTGAGTGCATGCGCATCAGTGAGAAAGCTGGTGAGGTGACTGTTGAGGCTGCTTTTGAGTGCCTCGTGGTTGTGGTGTGGAAATGACCAGATGCAATTTTACAACATTTGAAAACCTTATTCTGCATGTTTGATGATTTTTTTTAAATACGCCGGGTAATTAAAAACACTCTGAGCCGTGTCAAATTCACGAAACATTCATTTGATATTAACTCATTCACTCACAGCCATTTTCACATTTCGCAATCCCGTTTGCTCCCGGCTGTTTTACTGGATTTTGACTGATTTTGCAAGGCCCACAGAATATTGTGTTCTATTGCTCTAAAAGCATGGAACCTATCAAAAGAAAGATTAAAGTCTCTTCTTATATCAGGAAAAGAAAGTATGTTTCTATTTGTTTCCGTTTTGCAGCAATTAGCATTAGAATATAGCTAAGTTTCATCAGTTTTCACAAATCTATTTCAAATTGTAATTTAGTTTTTTTTCTAGGCCCTGGTTGATCTCCTTTGCTCTGCTGCCACCTGCTGGCCGTTTGTGTAATAACTACCATTTCTGCAACCGTTCTTTGCAGTTGAGAGGCTGCATCAAAGCCTTCTGTATGCTTTAGCATTAAAAAAACAAAAACAAAAAAAAAAACAAAACGTATAAATACGTCTTTGGGACACTTAAAACATAAAAAAAAAAATCCATATTTTTGGGAGTTAAACAGTGTTTTTCCTTGAAGATCGTTACTGTGATACGGTGACAGATTTGACCTTGACACAGAGCAGAAAGAGGAGCAAAAATCTTTTCTTCTGTTACATAAATACCTTTGAGTCACCTTAATGAAGAGAACTTTTGTTACTATTTTAGTTTTAAATAGTTACTTTGCTTAATTACAAAACAGATGTTGTTTTGTTGACTTTACATTTTGACCAAGATGCACCCCCCTCAAAAAAGTGAGTTTTTGAGCATTTTATTGATTCCAAGTTTTTTATTTTTTTTATTTTTTTTGCAATAGATTATCAAGGGAACACAGTCAAATTAGGGGCCGCGATTTTGCAACTCTGGGATAAAGTCAGCAGTCAAGTGTAGTGTTTTCTTCCCTTTTTCTTTTTCTTGATTCCAAGTGCCGATAATCCTTGTTTAGCTTCTCGTGGCTTCCAATTGGGTTGATTTTAAAGTTATTTTAAAAGCACTGCAGCCATCTGTTCATTGGCTGGCTTCTACACTCTCTCAGCAGATCACGTTTTTTGCTCTTCCGGTATGTACACAGTGCCTGATGTTTTACCGCTTGATTTTTTTTTTTTTTTTTTTCCCCTCAGTACTTTACTATTCTTTTTACCCCTCATGTTTTGTTTATACAACTCATCTCGCCGGTTGCTGTTTGGTGATTTATTCTAATTTTCTGTTTTTGAACATCCTGCCTTTGTGCAGATGTTGTTGTTTTTCACGCATTTAAAAAAAAATATTCATACTTCATTCGCAGCTGCACCTGACATATTTTTAAAATGTTAATCTTTTTTTTTTTTTTTTTTTACTTCAGTAATGACTAACTGTATATATCTTTATAAAAAAAAGCAAAAAGTTGAGATGCCAGAGGACGCGCTGCGACAAAGCGCCACATCTCGGCGTGCTGCTAATAAAAATGTATTATGCTGCGCCGGCTGTAGCATATTCTTTGTCATCAGACGGGAATGGAAGGACCTTCACAAGTTGCTGACCACTGCACGAGTGACCCTTATTAATTCATCGACAAATGCCGCTCTTGCTAAGCGCTAATGTTAGCTTTCCCAGAAGGCAAAAATCTCATCACGATGGGATGTCGTAGCGCTGGATTTTCACATTCTACTGACTGATGCAAGTGATTAAATATCAATCCATATTCCAAGCCACTTTAACTCACAAGGATCGCAGGGGAGCTGGAGCCTATCCCAGCCGGCTTCGGGCAGTAGGCGGGGTACACCCTGAACTGGTTGCCAGCCAATCGCAATGGCACACAGAGACGAACAACCATCCGCGTTCACAAGCACACCTAGGGACAATTCAGTGTTAAATGAACCTGCCATGCATGTCTTTGGAATGTGGGAGGAGACCGGAGTACCCGGAGAAGACCCACGCAGGCACGGGGAGAACATGCAAACTCCGCCCAGGAAGGCCGAAGCCTGGACTCGATCTTGCGCCCTCAAGTACTGGGAGGCGGACGTGCTAACCAGTCATCCACCATGATGAAAAACACTTTATTTCGGTGGCCCCAGCCAACTTGCCGGACTATTTTCCTCTCGTCCAACACCGGACCAGAACACGAGTCACAGAACGCTGTCAGGAGGAAGTCAGTGATGATCCCACACACTGGAGGTGAGGATGAAATAGAGATTCATGTCAAAAAATCCCAACTATCCCTTTAAAAATAAGACGTCAGTTTAACAGGCTATTTTTGAACAATAAATTTTCTTAGGAAAATACGAGTCCCGGAGTGACGAGTTGACAACAGTTGAGAGCCAATGATTTAAGATACTACAGTACACAAGAAGTAAGAGGGACGGCAGAAGTGATGAAGAGACAAAAAACTCCAGCACAGCACGGGGGAGTTTAAGGCGGAGGCTCTTACTATTGTGCAAATCCCCAAAAGGGTCGTGCCTTCAAAGCCCCCGAGGTGATGGATCTTTGTGCGAACGCGTGTCAGACTCCTGAGCTTTGTAGTCGACAAGAGAAGCGATGCGGGCCTTGGCTTTGAGGCAAAGTGGCCGCCGCGCGAACTTTGTGGAGATTCGCGCCTGACGCTAACACAAGGCTTCCGTTTTTCTCGCACAGACCTTATTTTCTCTGCCTGGTTTTCAATGACGAGCCTGGGGAAAAAAAAAAAAAAGGCAACCAAAAACACACACAAGTGCAAGGCGCCCTTGCGGGGTTGGGGTGGGGTTTGTATTAGCTTCTAATTCCGGCGAGACTGTGTCAAGAGAGGCTGCCCGAGGAGAAGGAGCTGAGCCGGGATCAGCCAGAGGACAAGGGTTAATATAATTATCCCGCTAAAACCTTGAGACTGAGAGAACATCATTAGTCATAGCAAGACGAGAGCTTCCCAAAGCCGCGGGGCAGGAGGAGGGGTCTGATGGGGGGGTGATGGGTAGCGGCGAGGTGACGACACCGCGGCGCACTTAGCCAGACAATTAGTGCTGAAAAATGCAGAAATGACATTGTTTATTAGTCTGGTGCGTTATGGAATGCAGAAATGTGACTCGCTTCTTGAATAATTCAGTTGGTAAACTCTACGTAAACCCCCCGTTTTTATTTTATTTTTTTCGGTTGCAATCTATAAGAGCAAAGGATGTCATAAATACCCTTCTCTATGTGTATTTATTATTATTTATTTTTTGCGCCTTAATGTACCTTTGCAGAAACGGCTCATTAAAACCCTGAATTGCAACCATCGAGTGAGTTCTGCGAAGGCCGTTTGTGGTGCTGGGCGGGTTTTCCCAATCTTTGTTGAGCCTTCATGTGAAAAATCTCACGGCAAAAGATCAATCTAAAAATGCACTATAATCTTTCCAGGTCAACTTCATAAGACTTTCTCAGAACTTTTAGGTTAGAAACACATTTGTCATTGCACCTGTCAAATATATTCTGTTAATAATTTTAAATTTAATTTTGTTTCCCTTTGGTACCACGAGACGGACAGGAAGTTGGGTGCCTCGCATCAAAGTAAATCCGGTATATTTCAAAATAAAACCGTTTGCGAACCCGTTTTTTCGGGGAGGAAAGCTAGCTAACTACATAGCATGACATGAGTCTGATGTTTAAGACAAAAAAAAAATGAGCTCAGAATAAATTAACCATGACAAAATACAGTCAAACCTCGGTTTTCTAACGCTTCTGTTCTCAACCAAATCTGTTTTCAACCAGAAAATTTGAGAATTTTATGTCTCAGAACTCGTCCAAAAATTCGGCTCTCAACCAAACTGAAAAAAAGCTGAAATGGAACTTCACTTATCGCCTGAAACTTTACACCAAACACGTCCTTCCATCTCTTGCTTAACAAAAAAAAAAAAAAAAAATTCACATCGCGATTGTTCACACTACCGTGACAAGTGCTGACTTGTTTATGCGCAGGTAAAGGCGGCGCTTTGCAACGTGGCGCGCCCCTAATAATGCGATGCTAATTAATGTTCATCCCAAGGACACCCTCCCTTCGCCCCGTGTTCTTCCACTTAGGATTCCCAGCATGCCTTTCAGCATTAAAGAGCGTTGGCGGCATCAAGAGATCCCCCCCCGCCCGTATGTCATCCGCCCGGGTGAGACACAGTGCAGGCGCGAGCGGCGAGGATTCGTGATTGTATTTGCGGATTTGAAAGAATGTTTTTAACGCTGGGGGGTGCTAAGCAAGGAATTTGCTGACTTTGGCGTTCCTCTTGTGAGGCGATATCAACTGCGATTATCAAATCACTTACAAGCGTCGTCTCATAAATCATCACATATGAGGACGCATTTGTCATCAGGCCTTTTTGGGCCGGGCGCTGTTGTCAATGTTGCGGTTTTCAACTCGCATCTCTGGGGGGGGACGGCGAGCCAATAACTTGGGGGTCCGTAAAATAATTTGCAATCAATTGTTATGTGATATCATTTTTTAATGTAATGACTGCCATGGACGTTTCTATTCTTGAACTGATATCCAACTGTTTGCTGCCACTGGTTATTATATTCGTTAAATAAGAAATTAATACATACAATAAATTGAGTTCTCCACATATTGACTCACAAGTATATTATGTTCCCCCTTATCTGACCATTATCGTGGACTTTAAACATAGAAGGGCCAAAACATGCCTTGTGAAAATTAAACTGCACTAAAAAAAAAACCCCCAAAAAAACTAGTCACCAGAGGGTGCTACAACTGCACAAATGGAAACCAACTCGACTCGATTTATATATATATATATATATATATATATATATATATATATATATATATATATATATATATATATATATATATATATTAGGGGTGTGAATTGCCTAGTACCTGACGATTCGATTCGTATCACGATTCACAGGTCACGATTCGATTTGATAGCGATTAATCCTGATACGTATTTATAAGTCGATTGTTGCGATTTTTTTCATTCAAATTTAGAAAATACTAATCAGTAAACTTGTAGAGTGTAAGATTTGAATGAAAATGTATTATATTGTATTGTATTTTATCTGAAACTTCATTCTTATACAGGTTTTAATCTGTTTCATGCTTGAACAGCATTAACATAAAATATTAAGGCTTAATGTTCCGTTCATACAACATTCTTCCATGCTTAAGGCGTGAACCCTAACCCAAAGTAAGATGTTTTGTTGAATATTTTTCCATTAAAAATGGAAGTTTAAAAATCGATTCAGCCACCTATTGAATCGATTCGAGAATTGCGCGATGTAGTGTCGCGATATATTGCCGAATCGATTTTTTTAACACCCTAATATATATATATATATATATATATATATATATATATATATATATACCGGTGTGTGTGTATATAATAAACGTATTCCTGTTTTAAAAGTTAAAGTTCACTTTAATTAGGGGCCAAAAGCCTTCCTGGAACCAAAAATTTTGACAAATTTCGACAACGCCGAGAGGGGCACAATTCGAACAAGTGGTCGCATTACATGGTTTCCCACTTATCGCTGTCATGAAGCCACCGAGGGCGAGGAAGCGCCGAAGGGTTGGCGATCCCGACGGCCTCCCTCGGAGCGGCGAATAATAATATTGAGCCGGCCTCACATCATTCGGCGCGGGCGCGCACACACCGAGCTCGTCCCATGAAACTAGCAGTTAATCCATCATCTGCCTCCCTCTTTCTTTCCCGCTCTGCCTTTGATCCAGGCTTATACCTCCCGTACGCTCACCTTCACGTCGGCAGAGGACGCGCACGGGAGGAAAAAAAAAACTTTTATTTCAAAATAGTTGCCTTGCAAAGTCAAAGCCGCGGCTAATCAAAAGATGGTGTGGGGGGGAAAGACACCCGATGGCGGTGAAGAGAGCAGAGGACACGGGGCGCATGTTCACAAGAAGATGGAGGAGCCCGGAGGCCGCGCGGATGCGGCGCCGTCGAGCTCAATGGCGCCCGGACAGGAAACCTTTGTAGCTCGGGAAGTCCCCGTAAGCCGGTTAGGGTTTAATTAGTATCACTCCGGAGGCGCGGTGACTGAGAGTCATTCAAGGTTTTTTGGGGCTTCTACGAGCGGTGTTAGCGCTTCTCAGCTACTGCGCGGCTACTTTTTAATCATCTTGACTAACCCCAGGTGTTCCGTGGCACCTTTCGTTCTCAGCTTCCACGTTTACTACCGGGAAGCTCAATTGCCAGTTGTTTACAGCAGGGGTGTCAAAATCATTTTTGACACGGGTCACATCGTAGTTGCCCCTTTTTCTTCAAGGGGGGCCGTCATGACCGTGAAAATATTGTTGGCATGTTAGTCAGACACCTGGTGGAAACGGTGCATAAAATCCATCCATCCATTGACTACCGCGAGGGTAGCAGCTTTAGGAGAGAAACCCAGACCTCCTTCTCCCCAGCCACTTCAACCAGCTCCTCCGGCGGGATTCCAAGGCGTTCCCAGGTCAGCCGAGAGACATAGTCTCTCCAGCGTGTCCTGGGTCGTCCTCGGGGCCTCCCGCCGGTTTGACATGCCCGGAACACCTCCCCAGGGATGCGTCCATGAGGCATCCGAACCAGATGCCCGAGCCACCTCAGCTGGCTCCTCTCAATGCGGAGGAGCAGCGGCTCGACTCGGAGTCCCTCCCGGATGACCGAGCTTTTCACCCTATCTCTAAGGGAGAGACCGGACACCCCGCGGAGGAAACTCATTTCGGCCGCTTGTATCCGGGATCTCGTTCTTTCGGTCACGACCCACAGCTCGTGACCGTAGGTGAGGGTCGGAACGAAGATCGACCGGTAAATCGAGAGCTTTGCCTTTTGGCTCAGCTCTTTCTTTACCACGACGGACCGATACAGAGTCCGCATCACTGCAGACGCTGCACCGATCCGCCTGTCGATCTCCCGCTCCATCCTGCCCTCACTCGTGAACAAGACCCCAAGACACTTGAACTCCTCCACTTGGGGCAGGATCTTATCCCCGACCCGGAGAGGACACTCCACCCTTTTCCGACTGAGGACCACGGTCTCGGATTTGGAGGTGCTGATCTTCATCCCAATCGCTTCATAAAACTCAAGCATAAAATGTCAAGACAAGGTCCACATAAAATGACGTGGAGGACCGGATCTTTAGACCCCCATTGCATTAATGGATTTTAAACTACGACAACTTTTCTTCATTGGTGAATTTTTTTTCCCATGCACGCCAATCGATCGTGTACTGTCATCAGCCGCTCCGGAAAAAAGCAAAGTTCTCTGCTATTTACAGAAATGCATCTGGTTTCGCAAGACAAAATATTTCCCCTTGGATGGAGCCTTCCAAAACACTCGGCCGGCACCTGTCGCAGAATCGCCACAGCAAACAACAGCACCTGCCTCGCCAGGAGCGACGCCATAAGAACGGCTTTGGGCCGTCGCGCTGCGACTTTCTGACGAGCGGCAAAATAATGTTCCGCGTCCGTCTGCCTGCTCGCAACCGAGACGGAGGATTGAAAGCTTTCGGCACATTCGCCTCAGCAACAGGAAACTTAACATGCCGAAGCAGGTATGAAAAAACAGTGACTAGCATTAGCATTTAAATGAAGGGCTAATTTTCACGATTGGAAGATTAATTGAGGTAGTAAACCCGATTGGAATAAAGAGGGTCATTAAAATGGGCAAAATGAGAAGTATAGGGTTTTCCCCTCAGTCCTTTCTCATATAAAATATGTTCAATAAAGTTTTAGAAACACTACTCTAATTAATATTATCTGTCATTGACATATTGGAGCATAGCAACGTGATTTTTGATCATGTTATCTAGATTAATTGACAGATTAGCTGGTTTTATTCCTCAATTCATTGGCGGCTTCTGATGTGTGCAATATGTATATTTCTAGTGTCATCTTGAAATTCACATTATTTCCGCTTGTATGCCCACTTATGAGGATATTATAAGGGACTTTCAAGGATTTTGCTAATTAACATTTGAAGTGAGAGGTTATTGGTGTCAAGGAAGTATGACGTCATCATCGTTCCGAGATAGGTTGTGAATAGCAATGGGGGTCTCGTTATTACTGGACAATTTCAAGTTGCGACGTAAATGGATACTTGACTCATTGAACTATTTTCAGCAGTGAAAAGTTAATATTTGTCCAGAATGAATTTGATAACTTCATTACTTTTCATGTAGAATTAATACCTTTAAAAAGTAATTTTTTTTACTGGCTGTCGACTGATGATGACATCACTTGTGCTGAGGAAGTAGGAAACAACCAATCATGGCTCACCTGTTTTCTGGGTTTGGTCAGTAAACTGAGCCTATGATTTGGTCGTGACCTACTTCCTCAGCACAGGTGATGATGTCATCATCAGTCGACAGCAAGTAGAAAAATGACTTCTGAAAGGTATTAATTGTACATGAAAAATAATGAAGTTACCACATTAATTATAGACAAAAATATAAACTTTTTACGGCTGAAAATGGCTCAATGAGTCAAGTATCCCTTTACCCTACTTTTTTTTCTATTCAAATGAATTGACATTTCGGTGTAATGAATAAGTAAGTTTCTTAAAAACGGAATAGCAGTTGAACTTGTAGTACTGAAGCAGGAGAGCCAATGCCTCAGATGGAGCCAAAACTGTTTTTCTTTACCGTCTGCTTATCTATGATACCTGACTTCTTGTATATATCATCCCACTCGTATCAAGTAGTCAAACCAAAGTGAAAAGTCAGCGGGTAAAAGCGACACAATATGCTGCGGGGGCAGAGGTGGTAAAAGAAAAACGATGCCGACTTCCTGGTCATTGGGCTCAATCTCCTTCCCTCCGTCTTGGCCCTAATCCACTTAGTCGGCTCTTCCTGAGCTTACAGCCTTTGCTTTATTCCATTATAAAGACCCACCGCATGACCCGCTTCTTATTTCATTAAAACGCTCCAATCTCCGACTCTGCGTCTAATCTATAATGCAGACGAGTGGCCGTATAGACCGTAGGCTTTTTGGACTGACGGATGGGGAAGGGGAAGGCGGGGGGGGGGCCGGAGGACGGACGGTGAATTTGAGAGCCCCGCTTACGAGCGGCCGGCCGAATGTGATTGTGCTGATCCAAACCATGATGGAGTCGTCTTCTCTTTCTTTGATGGCGTTCGCCTTGAGTGATATGGAAATAGCCGCCCCGATCGAAAGGGGAGGCATCAAGCTGGCTCTGCCAAGCCCCCCCAACACCTCAAACTCTTGTTGTTGTCGGATAACCTTGAATGAGAAAATCGTTGCGGAATATTCTATCGATTCTCCTTCAATTAGTCTTTTGCCACTTCTGACTGTGTTTGACCTTCTCCAACTCTGGCCGCCCTTCACCTGAAATCTTCTTTCACGCAAACTCCAGCGCGCCAAGTGTTCTGTTTTGAAAGCTAAATTTGCAACCCTCGCTCGCGTTGAGAGCTAACGTCCCTATCCGGTGACGCCGATATTGATACGCCAGCACTATTAAGCGCTGAGCACCTGGCATCCCCGCACACCTGCGCCAGCAATTTGCCATGCCGCGTCAGATGAAGAAGATACACCACTGTCGAGTGCGTTTTTGCTCAAATAACCTTCAACATAATTCCTTCACACCAAACGGTACTACTTTCCTATTTAGAGAGAAAGGCTTTAGGCTGCATCTTGTGGCACCTCAAGATGGTTCAGCGACTGACTAAACGTGACAACCTAAGAAAAGTTTCTGGTGCGTGCATATCAAAGTAGTGTTACAATGGTACCTTGACTTTTGCGTTAAAATTTTTCAAGTTCGTATATCAAATCAATTCTCCTCATCTACATGAATTACAGTGCTATTCATCCGTTCCAGCCTCACTCAAAAAACATCACGATTTCTGAAGAACTTGACCGCATTATTTTTGTCCTTTTTTTATTGGGATTTTAAGAAGAGTAAACATTTTTCTTTCTCCAGAATCAGAAGGTTCGAGAGCTGGAAGCTTAAAGAGGTCCAGTTCAGGGAAAGTCGAGCTCCCACATTTAATGCACTTTATACACACAGGAAACATTTAAAAAAAAGGGTTAAATGATCTGTTTAGTTGTTGGTTCAGATTATTTACACCTAAAAAAAACCCCAACAACATCAGATTGGCTGCTGGTGCCTTTAAGGGGCGTGGCCCAGTGAGTGACGTTCAGGAACTGGAATTAGAGCTGCTCTTTGCGAGTGTTTTTAGTTATTTGTGTTTGACTGTGCTGTTCAATTGACATCTGAAAGTGCATTGGTGACTGTGGCTCTCCTTGCCCATATGCCAGGGCATTACGGTACCCAATAAGTGGTGTATCCGAATAATTTTGGCTCGCAAAACAAAGCAAAAAATATATATATAAATTGAACCATCCGATAATCAGCGCTGACTCAAAACAACTGCCATGTCGGGCGGGGCCTATCTAGTAAGGTGAGGGTAGTGCTGTAATTACTTTGAACAGCCGACCGGTGACGAGTTGAGTCCCGGGGAGCTGCGGTGCGTCGAAAGAAGTGACCACAGGCTCCTCTGCGTCAGTAACGGCGCCATATCTCATTATCGCCTCGACCTGTGGCGTGCCGCCGCTCGGCCTTCCATCATATATAAAACCCATTCCGCCGCGGCCACCCTCGCCGGAGCGGCGGCGGCGGAGCCGAATATTCATTATTCAAATTTGAGGCATTGGAAAGCTCAATGTGTTACGAGGGCCAGATGAGATGAGATGAAATAGCTTAGCCTTTTGTCCGGGGAACATTGACTAATCCCTCCCCCTCCCCCAAGAAAAAAAAAAAATCAATTTCACAGCCGTAAGCAGCAGGCCGCCCTGATTGTACTGTACTGCTCAGGTCCATTGCACCCCTCTCTACCTCCCCCTCGCCCTCCAATTCCCACAACACGATCATCTAATACTCCCAGCAGCCTCCCAGAATAACTTATTGATAGGCGATTATGTTACGGGTGGAAGGGACGGAAGAGCGACCGGTCTCTGTCATCTCCTCGGGGGCTATATTTGGAACGCTGTTACCAGATCCAGCCCACCCGGACACGACACATCACCTGCTGCCACCAGCGCGAATCGAAGCATGAACAGTTACATTATCAAAGGCATTTTCAGGTTGAGTAAGCGGAAGATTCCATCCGAGCAGCCATCCATTTTCTTGACCGCTTACCCTGTTCAGGGTCGCAAGGAGCTGGAGTCTACCCCAGCGGACAGACTACACCCTGGATTGGTCGCCCGTTGAGACAGAAGACCGTTGATGCTAACATGCAGTCTTCAGTTGCCTGCCAAAAAAAGTGTCTGAGATCAAGATTCAAACCTTGATTTTGGTGAACCGCCCATCCGTTTGGGATATTTATTCAGGGTCAGAAGGAGGTGGAGTCTATCTCAGTTGATGGACTACACCCTGGATTGGTTGCCAGTCTGTCACAGGGCAGGAACTGAGATGGGTGATCATTCAGACAGTGTATGGATAATAATTAGTGAACCTAACTTGAAAACTTGAATTTCTGAGGAAAACTCTTTGAAAGTTCTGAGATGAAGATCCAATATCAGAAACTCCGACTGTGAGGCAGACTTGCAAACCACAAGCACCCAGTGTTGTCCGTCCGTCCGTCCATCCACCCATCCATCCTTCAATCCATCCATCCATTTCTTAGTTAATTCTCCTGGGAAGTTTACCAGGAACTTTTCGGAAATTTACGAGAATTGTTCCACCCTTTTGAAATCCTAAACTACACACCGGACTGGTCAAATACAGAACCTTTGACTTTTAGAAAGAGCACAAGCACCACATGCTTCCCTGATCCTGATTTAGTTCCTAAATTCGTTAGATATGACCACATATTTTAGATGTTATTAAGGCCTTCTGGGTTTTGGGTGGGAAAGCCCCTGCCCCTCCATCAACCCCTCCACCCCCACTCCACCTCTGTGCTGAGACTGAAAAGTGGCGATGATCAATACCTGCAGGCCTTTTACGGGATGCCAGAGGCTTGTTTGTGTGTGTGTGTGTGTGCTGTGTCAGCATCCACCCAAGACTTCATTAAACACCACCCGCCTGTGCACACACACGCACAAAAGATGCGCCCCCTTATCCCCAACTGTCGCTCATTTTCACTTTCCCTCCTCACCCCAGGACCCTTAGCGCACACAAAGCGGCGATAACCCCCTCCACCGCCCCGCCGTCCGACTCCAGGCCCGTCCCAACAAGGCTGTTAAATACCATTCAAATGTCAGCCTGCCGTATTGATTGGAATAATAATTCTGAAAGGTTGGAGCGATGCGCCGCGGTTGCTAAGCGGCCGTGTGACGGCCCCCGAGCATCCTTCACTGTCACAAAGTTGCCATGTAAGAGCTTCCCACCGCGCTCCCTTGGCGCCGCGCCGACGTTGCTTTGCGTCCGACTACCGAGGCCGCGTCTTTGTGTCGTTAATCATTGTCCTGGCGGGCCGGCGAGCGGATGCGTATGAAGAGCGATGGGGTCATTGTGAAAACGCCTCTCGTTGCGTGGCTGTCAACGCCAAAGGACGTGTTGATCGCCCAGCGTACGATAAGCCCCTCAGTGTGGCTTCTTTTGAACTCTCCTAATGTGGGAGGGGCATGATCATCGACTACTCCGAGAGTTCACCGTACCGCCACACGTGCATCCAGGTGGAGAAACCCAACAGCTGATGCTGAATGATAAATAGTTTGAATGTGTAAGGTATCAGTCGAAAATATGTGCGGAAAATGACTTTTAGGACACACAAAATGCTGGCCATAATTCACATTTCTACAGGTAAGTTTATTCAAAATAGATGTGTTGGATATTCACACAGAGATCAATGAGGGACTGGCTAATTGACCTTACCGTGGCACGCCCATCCCCACCCACTAAATGCGACAAGCACCACCCTCCGATATTTACCGGTAGAGATAAGCTGATGTGCATTCACAGAAATGGAGAAGTTGTCAAATCTTCCTTGTCATTTCACGGTCAGGAGTTTTCAGGACGCCGGTATTTCTCTTTGAAGCAAACAAAGGGCGCTTTAAATATTTTTAATGAAGGGTATCTTCACTCCCTCACCATTCAATTTTGTCCAAAAACAAAAGGAAATACGCATCGCTGCCTGCTGCTACAGAAGTCAGGAAAAGACAGTTGCCTCACTCACTTCGATCGATTGTCGGCAAAACAGAGGTTTTTGGACATTATTCCTGTCAAGCAGGGTAAGAATGATTTTATATTACCTCATAGTTTCGATGTTTTGTTGGCATTTATGGTAAATAGTAAGTCAACAAACGTGTGGACGTTTAGCTACCCGGCGCTATCTTTAGCCTTTGGCTAAAAACAACAGTTTGCTCATTTTGGAGGGATTCAACTGGTCGTGTGGTCTTCAACAAAGCTTGATACAGTGCAGACATTTTTCGTAGTTGTTTAGGGAAGGGACTAAACTCTTACACAAGACGTGACTACCGCAGGACGCCAGTTAGTCGATCGGGATAACGGCTATCACTTTTATACCAGTAGTGACTACAGCGTTTAACCATTGTTATTTGATTTTTTTTTCTTGGCTTTGGATAACCACGCAATGCACTACCAGGAGTTGGATTGCTTTTGTTTGTCCGCAGCAAAACGCATGTGCCGTCGCAGACGTGGTTTACTCGGTCATGCGCGCGTGGTTTACGGGAAGGTCAAGTAAGCGACTTGTCAGTTGCAACTCGCATGCCACCATTGATTAGCAAGCAGACGAATCTGATAGAGGTTTGGTTCGCAGTCTGTCCCTCCAGAAAATGGCTACTACACCAACAGACAGGCTTACCAATTTCTTCAACAAAGCTAGCTTGGATATATCATCAAGCTCCTATTGACGAGGAATATCCGTTCTGTGGGTTTGCACTGGCAGCTATCCGATACTTATTGGATTTTTATCTACATTTGGAAGAAGCCTAGTTCCGATCTGAGGATATCTGATTCCTTGCGCCCCCGCCCCCACTCTTACTCTGCCATGACACATATCCAATTGCTTCATTATTAGACAGCAAAAAATTGGAATTGTCACTTGAACCGTGCAATGTAAATCCATTTTTTTGTTATCCATCCATCTAAAGCCCTTTTCTACTTGCATCAGTAACATTGAAAACACTCCAGCACGATCACTTGGCCCTTGATGCAGGAATTGCGTTATTTTTAGGAAAACTTTTTTTCTTTTTTAGTTCCCGCCGCACCCAAAAAAAGAAGAAGCGTGTGTTAAAAGACGTTTTATCTTTGCCGGCACAGACGAAGGAGACAAAAAAAGCTGATCAGAGCCTCACCTGGCAGGCACCTCGATGTTGGAGATGGCGTAGAAGTACTTGAGCAGGTTGTCCCGCTGCACGTACGTGCCTCCCAGGGCGGGCCTGAGGAGCCTCAGTCTGAGGTTTGTGAAGGTGAAGAAGTCCCTCAGTCCCTTCATGCTCTCCATGCGCGTGTACAGGCTGTCCATGTTGTGCAGCCGCGGGCCGGCGAAAACGGCGAAGCGCGCTCGTACCTCCAACGTGACATTCTTGTTGCTCTTGGAGCCCACCCAGCGGGAGTACTGCTCGGTGCAGATGACGCGGGTGATGTTGGCGGGCGTCAGGTCGCGCACACGTTTGGCCGGCATGTTGAAGGTGTCCAGGCAGTCGTCGGCGTAGTATTGGTACGGTTGCCAGGAGCGGCCGTGGTCCATGGACTTGTCCAAGACCATGACGGTGGGCCGGCCATACTCGAAGGTGATGTGGATGTCGTCGGTAAGCTCCAGACTCTTGTTCCACGACATGGAGATGTTGGCCAATAGGGGCTCTGGGTGGCGCCTCCACGTGACCGTCTGCCAGTAGGTCAGTAGGCCGTTGCGTTCGCGGTCCTGCATCAGTTGAGGAGGGTGCGCCAAATCCGGATTGGAGGCATCGCATTCGTCGCTGCACAGGTACGGGTTCTCCTACAACAAGAAAGGCATTTGGTTGGCAAGAGGAGACCTTGGGGTTAGATTAGATAACCAAAATATTCTTTGATTTGGTGAATGTGTCTATCCAATTTTCTACCGCCTATCCTGTTCATGGCCATTTGTGTATTTGGCGACTTTGGGTGAGGGCAGCCTGGCTAGGTTGCCAATCGCTGAAGGGTTACATTAGATTACCACTGATTCCACTGAGGTTGATGGGGGACTCTGCTAACTTTAGATGAGAGCGCCTTGGACTGGTCGCCTTTGGACAAAGGATTGCATTCTATTTAGCAAAACAAATTGGATTTGGTTGAGGCATCCATCCATCAATTTTGTACCAATTTTCCCGTTCATGGCCATTTTGCCAAGTTTAGATGAGATCAGATTAATTACAATTAGATGAACAAAAATTTTGGATTTGGTTGACCCATCTGTTGTCCACCCTAACCTGTTTTAGGGTCTCTCGTGACTCTGGCGACTTTGATGAGAGCACCCAGTTGGATCTAATCATTAGAGTAACAAAAATGTTCTTTGATTTGGTTTATCCAGTTATTCATTTTCTACCATTTATCCTGTTGAGCTTCACTCATCATGGGTAAGATCAGACGCTTTAGTTTGGTTCATCCATTGTTCCATTTTCTACTGCTTATCCTGTTCAGGTCCACAGGTGACATTCGCAACTTTGGGCGAGACACACCCTGAACTGGTCGCCAGTGGATGAAGGTTTAGATTCCCTCCATCCATTTTCTGTACTGCTTATCATGTTCAGGGTTGCACAGCCCGATCTGGAGGTTATCTGGATTCTCGACTAACGTACTGATTGGTCACCGATCAAGCAGGAGCTTCCAACCCAAAACCTTTGACTGTGAGGCTGGCGTGTTAGCCACCAAAGGAAATTCCTTCCACTTGCCCACTATTGAAATCATGTCAGCTTAAACAGACTTCATCATCCTTTCGCTCCGTTACATCCCGAAAATCCCGGGATGCCCCAGCGCGGATTAGCCGGCCTGACGTATTGCGAGCCTGGCGGATATTTCAGTAAAATAGATGTAGCTCTCCGCTGTAAGCCAGTTGTCTGACATTTTACATCAGCGCAGAAATTCAATATTTACACAAAGAAATCCCACAGATCCCCGCAGCCGTCTCTCTTTCATTCTCTCCCCGGCGCTTCATTTGCGCAATAAAAGATGCTATCGCAATGGTAATGATCATTAACCCCCCCGCGGGTACACTCACAAGACTGAGCCAGGCCGATTATTATCTCCCAACATTTAGTTACAGCCATTCATTGGATCAAAAGGGGGCTCTGTAATTGACATTGTTTGTATGGCTGGGTTAATCATCCATCACTGATTACATCCAGCGCAATCATCATTTCACATTTCCACGTATTGGAGACTGATTATTTCAACAGCAATGACGGCGGCAGTTTCCCCCTCCACCGGTCCGCTGGCCTCGTACCTGGAATTAAATTTTATGGCGGATGTTATGCTCTTTCTTCTTGGAGCCGCAGCTAATGCAATATTCCTTTTGGATGTTAGCGCGGCTCGCTTAACAAGCTCCTGATGGAGAGTCTTAAAATAACCCTCCTCCCTCTCGCCGTCATCCGCCACGATTCCGCATTCTTCGACTGGATTTGTAGCGCTACATGATAAGCTATATAGTTTTACTACAGCGTTTTTATGACGCTTTTACATTGGGTTTTATGTGCCTGTGTTTGGCTCAATCGGAAACGGATAAAGTACAAGTCACCGATGTACGTTGGCCCAACTTCCTTGCAGGCTGAGGTCTAGTCAAGTAGAGCATTTTATCCACTTACATTACTGGCTGATTTCATTTGATGCTTTTATAATTGAGGAAGCTTGTATTGTTTTGAACAGAGGGAAACTGACTGTTTTACTTTGGCGTAGACTTGCATAACAACTCGGGAAAAGCGTGCCCCGCTCAATTATATTGTATTCCGAATCTCCCACGTGACAATTCTTTCACCCCCCGCCGCCGTTTAATATTGTTTGTACTTTTGTTCTTTTTGTAGCGAGCGGCCGCTGTACGCTCAGCGGGGGGGGGGGGGGGGGAGAGTATTTGAACATGCGCGCAACAACAACACCCAAAGCCCGCTAATGAGCACGACAGTCGCGAGAAGTGGGGAAGCGAATCTTGAAATCTTGCATGACAATCAAGCATAGAAGTCTCTTTTCGTTTAACAGGTTTTTTTTTTGTTTGTTTGTTTTGTTTTTTTACAGAGGTGGCAAAAACATTAAGTGTGAGTTTGCGGTTTAAAAAAATAACTTTTTTTGGTCACTTTTGTTAAAACTGTTAGTATAACCAGATCTTTTGTTTTTAAAGGAGCACAAGACTTATGAAAATCTAATCAGCTATTCTGTGAAATGGTTAATTTCAACTCTTCTCTGAGAAAATTGCTAATTTATGTTGAGCAATTATGATTTCATAGTACTTTATATGAATATTTTTGCGTGAAGTACTGTATCGGGTAGGGATGTTCGATACCACTTTTTTTCAGACCGATACCGATACCAACTGCCGATACCAGTAGTACATTTTGACAAATAAAAAAAATCACTAAATGATATTTTTAAACAAATATATTTCCTTTAATTTTGACCGGGTGACTTTCACTCGGCTAGGCTTAACTACACGTTGTGTGCCTAAGCACGCTTTGGCCCACATTAGGAGCGGCCACGCCCACCGCCACCCCCACACGGAATGACATAAAACCGGACGTGTTGAGGACTTTTAACAGAATTGCCGCAGTATTTGGGATCGAAGACGTCTTTTTCTTCCCCATTATGTCAGCAAATTCACATTGAAACGAGCGAAGACGGCTTCCGGTTGCGCACGGGATACGTCATCACGATCACGTGACCAGGAACATGGCGTCCCTCACAGTGCGTTTGAAATTTGATACTTAATCCGTTTAAAATAAAATGCCAGCGATAGTTTATTCTTTGTACACAATGTTAACCCAGTACTGGAAAATGATTCATAAGCGTTGTATCGCTTTAAGAAACCACTGACCTGTTACCTCGGGCCTCAGGAGCTTTTTCTGAAAATACGGATTTCCACACAGGCTTCAGTTTTTACGACCACTATCGAACATCAGTTTCCCGCGCTTGTTTTGTGAAAGTGAGCTGTCACTCACGCCCAAGGTAGCGGTCTCGCAAGCAAAAGCCAAATTTACGGCGCTCAACCCTCCAAGGCTTCAAAGCGCGCTCCATCATCTGATTTACTTGGACAGCGGCGAGCGGGAAAACGCCGCTGAGTGGAGGCGGAAGGAGGGAGATGATGGAGAATCCTCGGCGAGGTGAAAACGCGCCGTATCTGCAAAATAATCCGTCTCGCGAGTCGCGCATGGATGCTCGTCTTGGGCATCTGATAACGGAATTATCTCCGTCGTACTGACTCAGTCGCGGATCACTGTCAGTACTTAAACGTGGACTTCGCGCAGCTTATAAACGCGACAACTGGTTTCGGGGATATTTGAATGGTTCAAAAGTGAAAATGGGGGCGGGTTGGTGAAATCCAGCAGTTAAAATCTTGTATTTCCTCTTTGTGAACTTACTGTTAAAATTTCCAATTCAGAGTTTTGGGCCTTTAATGTAGTAGCACGTTGCACCACAACAAAACCTGGCAGCACTGAGGTCGACCAGATAAAGCTCAATTAACTCACTTGCTCCCAATAACGTGTAAATACGTTTTTTTTTTGTTTTTTTTAATGTTTTAAGTGTCCCAAAGACTTATTTATACATTATTTTTTTTTATGCTGGAGCATACAGAAGGCTTTGATGCAGCCTCTCAACTGCAAAGAACGGTTGCAGAAATGGTAGTTATTACACAAACGGCCAGCGGGTGGCAGCAGAGCAAAGGAAATCAACCAGGGCCATTTAGAAAAAAAGCTAAATTACTTACAATTTTAAATAGATTTTTGAAAATTGATGAAACTTAGCTCTCTTCTAATGTTAATTGATGCAAAACGGAAACAGATAGAAACATACTTTTTTTTTTTTTCCTGATGAAAGAAGAGACTTGAATCTTTCTTTTGATGGTTCCATGCTTTTATAGCAATAGAACACAATATTCTGTGGGCCTTGCAAAATCAGTCCAAATCCAGTAAAACAGCCGGGAGCGAACGGGTTTGCTTCTGTGAAAATGGCTGGGAGTGAATGTGTGAATGAAGCATGAGGCAGACTATTTAATTCATTTCTTGCTTTTGTGATGTTATTATGACATCTTTTGATGACGTACAATATTATCGAGTGCGATTTTCCCCAACTAGCTTACGTGAACGAGAGTTCAGCCTACGCACGTAGTAGGAAAGATGGCGGAGGCGGGAGGTAAAACGGTTTGGAGTGCGTTTTTGTTGTTGCCCTCCGCCGGTGCATCGCCTGACCTCGGCTCACACGCGCGCGTTTACACACACCGGACAGGATTAGCCGGCTTGTTGTTCCTGCGATGACCCTCCACCTACAAATCCTATTGAAAGTGATCCCACTGTCAATTGGCCCAGATACAGAACTTGCCTCGTCCGTCTTCCCTACCCGCATGTCGTAAGCCGCTGACGTGCAGCCACAAAAATGGCCAGACTGTTTTGAACGCTACTAACGTTCCAAAAATTTTATAAATCATAAAGAATCTACATATTTATTTAGAAAGTTTGGTTGTAGTCTGTCTTGAAGAGCCTCCTTCCAACTCAATAGTCATGTTGACAATCTGATTTTGCAAGGCCCACAGAATATTGTGTCCTATTGCTATCAAAACATGGAACCTACCAAAAGAAAGATTAGTCTCGTCTTTAATCAGGAAAAAAAATAGATTTCTATCTGTTTCCCATTGCTTTCAAGTAATTTTTGCCTCGATTCTCGTCAGCTCACCACACCACTGTTGCTAGCACTTGTAGTTCTTGACGACTCACCCAGCAGAGCGGCCCATGCAGCAATTAGCATTAGAATATAGCAAAGTTTCATCATTATTCACAAATCTGTTTAAAACAATGGGAAAAAGAGCTTTTTGCAACATGGCTCAGGTTGATCTCTTATACTCTGCTGCCGCCTGATGGCCGTTTTTGGAATAACTACCATTGGTTCAAGTTAACATTCTCTTAAGTTCAGAGGCTGCATCAAAGCTTTCTATGCTCTAGCATAAAAAAAACAAAACATAAAAACGTATAAATACGTCTTTGGGAGCATGGTAATATTTAAAATAGAACATATTTATACGTTTTTGGGAGCCAATGAGTTAACATCTCATTCCGTTTGTGTGCAGCATAACAGCTGCATGCAGCTTCACCATGTTTACTTTGAACTCTGGCTTCCACCAATTGACCCAAGTCTGCAGATCTCATATCAATAGTATATTATTCTGTGTGCCGAAACACGCAATTCCGTCTAATATTGCACATTTTCACCCATCTCAGGGGACTGCCATTTTGTCTTGTCCAACCCAACCCCCTTTGTTGTCGCCGGAAACTGACGTCAAAGTGCCTTCGGACTCGCATTGTGATCGTCGCATGACCAAAAGCCAAGAACAAGGTGAGCTCAATATGCTAACGGACTACAGCGATCTTGTTGTTGGTGTATTGTGACAATATATACAGCGGTACCTTGACTTATGAGCTACTGCTTTGTCAATTTAAAAAGAACAACAAATACATTGACCAGAATTTGCCGTTTTTTGAACGGGACAGGTTGCCAAACACGCAATTACAAAATGAAAACACGGAAGCAGCCATTAGTTTGGTCAACTGGAAGGAAAATGGCCAAACAGAGCTCCTGATGGCACTGATTAGGCCACACCCCCTTCATGGCACACTGCACTAGTGTATGTGGCTTGCAGTTAATTTATCATTCATAAAACCAGCATGTTTCTTTTACATTCTCATTCATCATGTTTATATATTTACGCTATTTCATTTTTCTGATGGATTAACGGCATTTCACTTCATTTGAATGGTGGAATTAATTTTGCTGTACGACTAAATTGGTCAACAAAATGAAATAAACTTCAAGGTAGTGTGCCCACTGTAATACATTAAAAAAAAAAAAAATGTATAAATGGATGCCAAATTGTAAAGTGCTTCCTTTCATCAGCCCTTTTCTGACCTTCTGTGAGGATTAACTACACTGGATGTCAAGTAATATACTGTACGGGAGGGCGGGGCATTTGTATTTATTTATTTTTATCCCCCCCACGAGGGACGCAAGGTTGCGTTTTTAAGCCCTTTGTGTGCCCTGCATGTCCTTCGTGTCCCGCTCTGCCAGCATCGGCTCAGTGTATCTATGCCAGCGCGCACGCGCACACGCAAGTGCGTACGCGCACACACACTGAGATCCCAGCCAAATGCTGCGGCAGGTGGCCCGTCCTGCTAAGCCCCCTCCAGCAATTATCCATCCCGCCATCCCGTCTCCATGCCAACAGCCGCCATGATGCCGCGCGGCCTTAAGCGACTTCCTTGTTTGGGTTGGTTGCTTTGAAACATTTATTTATTTATTTATTTTGTGTGTATATATATATATATATATATATATATACTATTTATACAGTGCTGTCTTAAGATATGAGGGGCATGGATTACAAATTTTAGCCGTTTCAGCTATATGGTGGCAGTGAACTCAGTTTGCTTCACAAGAAGCAGCAATTTGGCTGATTTTTTTATTTTTTTTTTAATTCCCCAACAGAGTCTTCAAGCTGGTCTGTTTCTCGCGGTTTAACGTTACTGTAAAACCTCAAATGAAACACATTGTGCACTTTAAACAGCCACATAACTGTCCTTTAAAGTCTGCTAGCTTAATGCTAACAAATAATGGGAAAAGCCTTTGATGGGCTAACGAATTGCAACAATGCTAAGTTTTAAGGAATGCTGTTTTAGGTTAAAAATGACTAAAATTATTACATATTAGACTCATTCAAGGCGCACAAGCCTTTACTTTGAATCTGCCATATGGAGAAACTACATATGATCATTATTATTTTTAAATAGTCTTACACCAACATGTACTTTTGGCCGGTGGTGACGCAGCATTCCTGCATTTTCTGCTTCTCACTCATCCCCCTCTCTCTCTCAGCCACTTCCGGAACCTTCTATAAGTTATATTACCAGCAAGGGGAATAAAGTGTATAAGGGACGCTGAGCAAACACACACAATATATTTAGTTTTGGGATGGGGGGGTGGACATCAAGTGAAATGACCCTCCTGTTAAAAAGGCCTCGGAGGGGCGAAAGCGAAGGATATTGCTTTTTCATTTATGACGTTCATCTTTTATCTTGTGAGAGGTTTTCATGCGGAGAATTGCGCACACGAGTACGTGTTGTCGGCTCAACCGATATCGAGGGCAACTTTTCATTACCTGCAAATAATCTGCAGATGGCGCCCATCTTTAATTTCGGGGAGTTCAATGGGCATGGAAAGCAAAAAAATTGTCATATGCATGCGTGATTGGCGGTGTTGGAAACATGTAGTGTAAAAAACTGTTTTGTTTTTTTTAGACCCTGTTCTATAAAGTGTTATTACTGTAAGTGCTGTAATGCAGTGTTGCCTTGAGAATGAAAACTACCTCAAATTAACGAGCGAAAATGTCAATTCTTTTAATTCATGAATTTTTAGGCTAGATTTTGAGTTTATTTCAGACGGAAGAAGATCAAACAGTTGTTAGGGAATTGTAGTTTATAATTTTTTTTTTATTTTTTATTTTTTTACTATTTTAATCTTGCACTGGAAAAATACTCATAAAAAAATAAAACAAAACAACCAACTATTAGCTGATTAATTTAAAAATATATTCACAAAAAAATGAAACAACTTTTTTTTTGGTCCCTTGAACTCGTAAAGATATGAATTACAGGAACAACATATTAATATTTGTAATACTTTGCCCCTTTGTAAATTTAATTTTACAATAAAGAGAAAAATCGGCAACATTTAGGTGATTTTACGAATTTATTTATTTATTTATTTTGTGGGTGTTGTGGGGTAATTAATGTTTGAATTTCATTATCTTCCTCTTATGTTGTAATGTTTAAAAAAAAAAAAAAAAGCAATCTGCAAAGATGAGCCGATTTTAAAAGTGCACAAATCAGGCAATTACTCATACTAAGACGAATGACTAAAGTGAAACAAAAGTGACAAACACTATCTAAACTCTAATTAAAAGTAATTACATTTCCGAAACAAAAGTCAAAACCAAATAAAAAATAAATTCCAGCCTTTTTTCTGGGGAAGCCTGCCCAGATATGGCCCAGGAGTTCGGCATCGACCCGGTTTCCCTCTCACTGCGGGCCGGCAACGCAAAACACTCCGACACCACTGTGGCCGATTCCCCTTAGCCCCGCCCACCTCGCTTCGGCACAAACCTCACAACTCGCTTATGCCAACCCTTCACATTGCGGGGTGCGTATTAGCACGCGATCCGACCCAAGGGGGGGTCGCGGCGTCCGGTCGGCCGCTGGGCTCGGGGCCTGCCCTTTCACGCGGCCTTGAAGGCCACAGCTGGGCAGGCGGGGGGGGCAGCAAGCGTGGCCGCTGGCCCAGTCTGGGACACGCGCTTCCAATCCACCAGCTGTCATCGTCCGCCCCTTTCCTTTTCTTTGCTTCCTCCCCTTTCCTGCTCCTCTCTCGTTTTCCCTTCTCATGTCTATTTTTAGAGCTGGCTGCTTTCCGACTTCTAAAACGGGCGTTGTGGAGCAGGGAGGTGTGTTGTTGTTGTTGTTGTCGTCGTCCCTTCGACGGGACCGACTCTCATGCGCTAATGTTCCCACACCGGCCCGTTGGCATGTCGCTGGTCTGATGGGGAACGCCGGATTGCGAAGGTTTGGCTTCAAAGCGGAAATAACAAGCAACATTCTTGAAAGCGTTACCACATTATTTATTTATTTTTTTTGTATCGACTCGATGGTTCTGCTTAGCTAAGCTCGACTCTTGGAGGTTGCAAGTCGACGCCGTGCCCTCCGCAACGCACACTCGGATGGAAAATGTAGATAATTATAAATTGATTTCTGTACATTCTTACATTTCTTAGTCTCACATAATGTTAGTCGGGTAACACAGTTTAAAAAAAAATAAAAATTTTTACTTATAATGTCAATAATAAAATGTTTTCTTCATTTGACGTTTGCTAAAAGTTGAGTCATGGTGATCTGCAAAGCTTGAATCAAAGGAATTTGTTGTTACTTATTTTCCAAAAACTTAAAAAAAAAAAAAAATGACATGGTCAATTATACTATAAGACTAAAGATAAGTGCCTTGCCTATTATCAATCCTTGGTTCGTGTTGGGTATGGTCGTCGTTTAAAAAAAGTAAATCTGTTTTTACAGAATAAAAGCATTACAAATTTAGTTGCATTCATTGTGAAGTACAAATAAATGTCACATTTGAAGGATTAAATATCTCCAAATATATTGAAGTTTTGGTAAAAATCATAAAAAATCGTTCTGTCCGCTCTCTGCTCTATCCTCTACTCCTTGTTCTTCTGCCTTTCTTTGCATGCATGCACTCGCGGTTGACAACGGGGCGCTCTAAAACGGCCACACGCCAGTGCACATCGGGGTGAAAGCTAGCTATCTAGCTAGCGAGCTAGCTAGCTGCCCGTCACAATTGTCATCTAACCGCTGATGCGATCAAAACTCGCTCAAGTTCTTATTTTAATTGATGCAGTAGCTCCAAAATTTTTGTATGTTTTCAGGAATTGTCTTCAAACATATATGATGTATTTTGATGCAAATCTTTACGGATTCTTTCGATCAGATACTGTAAGTACTCTTGGATCTACAACATTTGTAAGCTGCTTTTTTTGGGCAAATGGTTATGCTAAAAAATCATATTTCAGCGGGTCAATTTCTTCTAGCTGTTAGGAATGTAACAAATAACGGCAATATCGCGATATTAAAACTGCCACAATATATATGTATATGCATATCGTCGTCGTCTCTTCACGGTGGCTAGTTTTTTTTCGTGCAGTTTAATTTTCACAAGGCATATTTTGGCCCTTGATATGTTTAAAATCCACGTTAATGGCCAGATGAATATATATATATAATTTCTTTTATTTTATATTTTTTATATTATTATTATTATTATTATTATATATTTATATCTTTATATTTTTCATTGCTGTAATGTACAAAATCACAACATTGTGGGATTTTTTTTCTGTAGTATTAACTCTTTTTTTTTTTACAATATTGTGAACTTTTTTGGTATCGCCAACCTATATATCGTGATAATATATGATATTGTGATGTTTTCATATCGTTACATCCCTGCTAGCTATTTGGCATCATTTTTTATGTTGCATCTTCGGCAGTACAGTACAGTCGCAACTGCGAAGCTTCTGCGACAGAAGCCAACACGCTGAACACGCTGGCCCCGCTTGGCAGAGTTTGTTGCACTCCCGGCAAAAAAAACATAACGAGAGAAATCGACGGGAAGCAAGAAAAAAAAAAATAATAATCCTCCTGTGGAGGAAAGTACAGTAAAGCGAAAGCAGGCAGGGATAGCGCACCGTCGCATCAAACCGACTCCCTGAATCCTCTCCAGTTTTTAGGAACACGCTGTCACGGGGTGAAGGAGGAAAGTGAGAGGCGGGAGGGGTGGTGGGGGGGACAAAAAAACAACAAAAAACAAACAATTTTGCATCTTTCTCCGCAGTCGCTTGTGTGAAGTCTTATTAAAGACGAGCAGCTCTGCCCATGGGGTGATTACCCACCCCTCCCCATCTCCCCTCCCATTTTCCTGTGCCCCAACTTTTTCCCTTGACTTGTGGGATTGCATGCAAATGCACGGCAATTAAATAAGAAGTACAACTTTTCTGTACAGCTGCCAAATCCTTCAGGCGGGGAAAAAGGAGGGAGAGCGCGAAAGGGGGGTGGAGGGGGGAGGAAAAGGCTTCTTTCCTGTAAATAAATGATCTGGATACCAACACAGTAGACGAGCAGATAAGATAAATGCGTCTCCATTCCCTGACGTGCGCGTGTACGCTTGAATTCATCATCTGCTGGAGTGGCGAATGCTGCCCATCACATTTGAACGCAAAAAAAAAAAAAAGTGGATTGAGACGATAATTTTTGGGCAATCAACATCTAATATGGCCAAAAAAATGACACGCTTTGCTACCACGGAGAATGGACCATCATTGTTTTGTTGTTTTTAACTCATCACTGGCAGCCATTTTCACATTTCGCAATCCCGTTCGCTCCCGGCTATTTTACTGGATTTTGACTGATTTTGCAAGGCTCACAGAATATTGTGTTCTTTTGCTATAAAAGCATGGAACCTATCAAAAGAAAGATTAAAGTCTCTTCTTTCATCAGGGGGAAAAAAAAGTATGTTTCTATCTGTTTCCATTTTGGAGCAATTAGCATTAGAATATAGCTAAGTTTCATCAGTTTTCACAAATCTATTTAAAATTGTAAGTAATTGAGCTTTTTTTCTAGATGGTCCTGGTTGATCTCCTTTGCTCTGCTGCCACCTGCTGGCCGTTTGTGTAATAACTACCATTTCTGCAACCGTTCCTTGCAGTTTAGAGGCTGCATCAAAGCCTTCTGTATACTCTAGCATAAAAAAAAAACACAAAAAAAAAACGTATAAATACGTCTTTGGGACACTTAAAACATTAAAAAAACGTATTTACACGTTATTGGGAGCAAATGAGTTAATGTCAAACATTACAAGCATGGATTAAAAATTTTTTTTATTTTTTTTTATTTTTTTATTTTTTTTTAAGCAAGCCAAATGGCGGATGATTAAAAATAATGATTTTAAAGGAAATTAAAAGTGCACCTTTCCTTAAATGTTATCTGCAACCATACGCAAAAAATGTATCGAGTCATACTATTACTGTCCTTGGTCCTTTAATAAAGCAAGTGTCAAATTTTAAAGAGGAAGTCAACCCCATTTTTTTTTGACAATATGTTGTATGCAGCCCCAATGGTCTAAATATTATATTCTGGTTAATATTGCGTTAGTGGAATATGAGTTAAGTAGCAAATGCAGCCGTTTTTAATGCATCTTCGGGTGTGTCAGACGTTGATGGCTAAGTATGGAATATTAACTCATTCACTCCCAAAAACGTATTTGTACGTTTTTTTTTAAGGTTTTTGTATGCTAGAGCATTATGAAGGCTTTGATGCAGTTTCTGACCTGAAGAGGTCGCTTAAAGCAATGGTAGTTATACAAAAAAAAAAAAGGCCAGCAGGTGGCAGCAAAGTATAAGAGATCAGCCAGCAACAAGCTCTTTTTCCCAGTATTTTCAACAGGTTTGTGAATAATGATGAAACTTAGCTAATTCGAATGCTAAGTGCTGCAAAATTAAAAACAGGTACAAATATATATTTTTTCCTGATGAAAGAAGAGACTTTAATCTTTATTTTGGTAGGTTCCATGTTTTTAGAGCAATAACCTGAAAATGGCTGGGAGTGAATGAGTTAAAAGTAACACCTTACAAAAAAACAAGGAGATAGATCCCAATTCCCTGAAGGAGATTATAAGACATACTGTGAAAGTTTTCTTTTTTTCTTTCTTTTTTTTTTGGCTAAAGAGGCGTTCGTTCAGATGGTCGTCATAAATTAGTCAGCGATTGACGCCCACTCATCGCGCCTCACCTGCCAAGGAAAAACTGTCACCTACTCAAGCTCCTCCAGCCCCGCGCACGCACCCGCCGCCGCCGCCGCCGCCTTCGCCTCGGCCGCCAGACGCCGCCGACACCGAGCTTAAAGCGCTGACTCGGATCTCGCTGCTTCCTGTCCGGTACCGTCCGCCCGCCCTCCCATCATCATCATCATCTCGTCGGGGCCCGGTGGCGCACTCTCCGGGCCGACCGACCCCTTGTAAGGAGGCCCATTAAGGAGCCCATCAATATTTCATTAGAGCTCACTCAGAAGCAAGACTTGCAGAACTTTCCGGGCCTGAGCCATTAGGAAGGGGGGGGGGGGGGGGGTGGACGTCAATACGTCACAGCCGTCTTGGGCTATAAACTCACATGACGCCCCCCCCTCCCACCTCCCATCTGGAGGAGACATCTGAGAGGCTTTCTGGCTTTCTTGTTTCCGCTTCGTCGACACGAAACAAATCATGAACCGTTCGGCGTCCGATATGGCGGAAGAGAGGACGGCTCGTTTGTTAAAAACACCAAAACCGCCACTCAACCGTACCGTACTGTCTCGCTTTCGGACTTTTGAGCAGACGAGACGGGTCTGGTGACTTTCTACTGACGGGTTTGCTGCTTAATTCTCGTCCATAAAGCTTGAATATATGAATACTTCAGCGGTTGGGGGGGGGGCTGGCCCGCAGGCTGGGGCGGCCGCGTTAAATATTGCTGACATCTTAACGAGTTTTCCCACCGAGCTTTGCCCTTCGTTGTCCTTGCCGCCTTGTAGACAAAAAAAAAAAAAAAGAAGATCCCATTTTAGTGGCAAAACTACAATGAAGTGAAGCCAGCTGTGAGTTGCAAAAAATGGGGTGTGGCCAATTAGAGGACGTCAGGAGCAGTGCTGTCGGCTGAAGGTGCATCTTCTACCACAATATAAGCACTCCCCAAAAAGATTGCCGAAGAAATCTGCAAAGTTCTCAGGGTGTGCTATAGTGAGGGATTGATGTTAGCGGGGTTGTTGGCCAACTCGTTGCACTTATGTCATCGCGCTAGCTAAGAAGCCTGCAGATCTTCATTAATGAAATCAGCCTTTGCCTGCGTGTCATCTAAGCTTCCTGATTGTTTTCCGTGGTGGGAAGGAAGCAAGTGCAAAAGACATCGTTGCTCCGCTTGAGTGGATTTTTCAGGCATTTACAACGATGACGACAGATTCACAGGCGCCGTTCTCTGCTACGGTATCAAAATGGGTCATGTAGACTATAAAATTGATAGAAAAAAAGAAAAACTGCAAGGTGAAAATTGTTATGTCTTGTAAATTGTAATTTCATCCCACAGTGCTGCAATACTGTGATGAGAGGTGTTAGCTACTAGCTAGCTTTCAAGCTAACAAACTTCCAGGACCACCGCCTCGACGCGTCACTTTCGGAATTTAACTCATTAAACTCGTCGCCATTTTGACTGAAGCAACCCCCTTCGCTCCCGGCTGTTTTACTGGATTAGGACTGATTTTGAAAGGCCCACAGAATATTGTGTTCTATTGCTATAAAAACATGGAACCTACCAAAAAAAAGATTAAAGTCTCTTATTTCATCAGGAAAAAAAAACAAAAACATCATTATTCACAAATCTGTTTAAAACGGTGGGGAAAGGCCCCGGTTGATCTCTTATACTCTGCAGCCACCTACTGGCCGTTTTTGTAATAACTACCATTGCTTCAAGCATTCTCTTCAGTTCAGAGACTGCATCAAAGCCTTCTTTATGCGCTAGCATAAAACAACAACAACATATAAATACATCTTTGGGAGCATGGTAATATTTAAAAACGTATTTATACGTTTTTTGTGAGCAAATGAGTTAAAGAATGACTCTGTGCTGTTTTGCAAATTGTGGCAAACTTGTCACCTAACTGCATGTTACGTTTGCGCCAGATAACCGCTGATGCTTATGAAGTTGCTCAAGTTTACTCACTTCGGATGCGGAAATGCGTTACCGGTGACCCTTCATCAGGTAAATGAGCATCATTTTTATTCTTTACTCTATTCTTTGTTTTTTA
Source organism: Festucalex cinctus (assembly GCF_051991245.1). Classification (NCBI taxonomy): domain Eukaryota; kingdom Metazoa; phylum Chordata; class Actinopteri; order Syngnathiformes; family Syngnathidae; genus Festucalex; species Festucalex cinctus. The sequence goes on along the minus strand of NC_135425.1, from coordinate 25,805,093 downwards.
CATTACGCACAACTCTCATTTATTGTGCAATAATTTAATTGTAACATGTATTTGTTACATGTTTTGATGCATTTTTATACTTTATAAAACATGTATGTCTGAATTTTGGGAGGCTTGGAACGGATTAGGGCATTTACATAGAAAATGCGTCTCTACTTACAAACTTTTCTACTTAATTAAGAACTTTCTTCCAGAACCAATTAATTTCGTAAGTAGAGGTTCCACTGTACTTCATTCATTCATACAATGGGTGCCTCGGGCCGAGGCCCCCTCAGCCCCTCCCCCCCGCACACCCAACCACGCCCATGACGTTCTCCCCACTTCTTGACCCGAAGCAAAAACAAAACAAAAACAACTCACCAGGGTGCAGAACCTCTCGGGCGGGTTCCCGCACGTGATGCCGGGCGGGTCCACCTTGATCCTCATGTAGTCCTTCATGGACTCGGCCCGGGGCTGGCAGGCGTAGTGCTCCCACACGGAGCCGTCATCCGTGCTCACCAGAGACTTGCACAGTTCGTACTGGCCGGCCAGCGCCGAGGCCGAGCAGTGCAGCAACAGCAGCAGCAGCGGCAGCGGCGGCAAGAGCGCGACCCGGAGGAGCATGGCGGGCCGGGCGGGGCGGCGGTCGGGGCTCGGCGGAGGGGGGGGCCACGCGCATGGGCCGCCGATCATAGGGAGGCGTCGGACATCCTCGCGCGACTTTCGCCGGCGGGCCGGCAAGCGACTGCGAACGTCTCCCGCGTTTCCTCTCCGGCTTGGGGTTCCTGGGGATGCTTTCGGGGAATGATGCGGGCGTGCGCTTTCACCATAGTGGCGCCGGGAGCGCGGGGGGGGGATGGGGGGCGTTCACGCAGATCTGCGGCTCAAATCCTGCAGGGGCGGGGCCGCGCCTTGCCGGCCGCTCAACAGCATCGGCCCTCTCGATTGTCCTGCGAGGTGGAACATGACAAGTTTAGACGCTTGTTTGTTGTTGTCAAAGCAAACCTGTTATCCTCTTGACGTTTATCCTCTTAAGGGCGAGCTGGAGCACACCCACGACTGGTCGCCAAGTCGGGTTGCAAACGGGTGGAAAAGTTCTGATAAATTCCTATGTGAATTTTTGTATTGATTTATTTTTGTTTTTTGGGGATATTCCAAATTGGAACGTTTCGGTTGGAATGGACTCGACCCTGGATCTCATCACCCTGAACTGGTCGCCAGTAAGGTTGCAAAGGAATATTTCGGGAGTTTCGTGTACACTTGGACTTAGACTTGACTTTATTGATCCTTTTGGGATGGCTCTCTCTGAGAAATTTACATTTCCAGCACAGATAATAAAATAAAAAACAATTCAATCAATCAATAAATAAGGTTATTACACCAGAGATTGAATTAATAATAATAATAATAAAAAATATTATATATAAATAAATAAACATATATATATATATATATATATATATATATATATATATATATATATATATATATATATATATATATATATATATATATTGGGAAATCATATTTGCAGATTTATTTTTTTTAAATTAATTAATTTATTTTATAATTTTTTTTTAACTGAAGGCACCTTGGTGTCAAGAATAAAATTTCAAGCTTCAAAGCCTGGACTGGTCGCCAGGACAATTTGACCATTTGACCCCCCCGCCCCAATCAACTATTTTTTTTGAGGTCCCACTTCAATCTGCACAAAGAAATGTGCAGCTTCCAGTGGGTGTGGTGACACGTGCTCCGAAATTGCTTTGGAAAGTGCGACAATTCCACTAGAAAACTGTTTTTATATAAATTTGATATGGGGGGGCGGACCTCAAATCGCTAGCACCGCCCCTGCGTGGCGTCCAGTAAGTCCATCTACAGTTGCGAGATACTTCCATTTAAAAAAAAAAAAGAAACGAGTATAGATGTACAGAGGTGTATAATATATTAGTGTTTCTGTGACATATGTGTACCAATATTTCTTTTGTTGTGTGCATATATGTGGAAATTATATTATAGATGGAATGAATTGTGAAGGGTTGGATTTAAAGAACTTTTCAGGACGGAAGTTTTTGTATGGGATACTTGGAAGATATGTTTTACAATTTGGTCTTTTTTTTTTTTTTTTTTTTTTTTTTGTACTGCGTGTCCGAAAATCAAAGTTTATTCAATCAACGTATTCCAAGTGAAACCGCAAAAAGCACCCGGAACATTACATTTTCCTATTTAGTACTGAGGTGTCCAAACTATGGCCCAGGGCTCATTTGGGGGCCCAACTTCCAAATTTTGCGGCATATACTAGAAATGAGATATAAAAGTGCATAGTTTTAGTAAAAAATAAAAATGTGGAGGTGGGCAACATGAGAAGTGCAAAAATTAAAAAAGGTGACAGTTTTTTTTTTTTTTGCGACACCCACATATCATGGGTCGGTATGTAGTTGCGACTAAATTCGTTTTATTTTACTGTTGAAAAGAAACATCTGTATTCATTTTTCAAAGCAAAAACGTTTCCCTCCACTTTCCTCTGTTGTCAACGTCGCTTCAAAATGATCGTCTCGTTCTGCTTTTAAACTTGAAGACCTGATTCAAGCTGCCGTTTGGTGCAGGGGCGGACCTATTGTGGTCAGCATACGGGGATGTGGCCACCCCAATTTTTTTGTATTTTTTGGTTCCGAACCGGGGATTGGCTCATATTCATGACGTCAAACAAGTTTCAATGAAACGTCTTCCGAAGTTTTGTTGAAGCCGCGAAAGAAAATATTACTTGAATTTAATCAAATTAAAGTGGCCAAAAAAAAACTCAAAAATATTTGCGAGACAACGTATTTGATTTCATTGCATTTTGTTGCAGAAATTTGTACCGCCCCCAGATAACGTCAGAGGATTTCAAAGTGGTGGTCGCATCCTCGCCATTTTTTATGTTCAAAGTTTAGCCTGGATTTCAACTGAAAAGGGGGTTTCCCCTATCATCCATCTGCACCCCCCACCCCTTTTCACCCACCCGCCACATGCCCTACTTAACACAACACGTGGACTCGATCGTGTGTCTTAATTGAATCCAATCCCGGATCTTTTTTTTTAATTTTATTTTTGTCGTCGAGCAGCTCGTCAATGTCTTGAAAGCGGCGTAAAAAAAAAAAAAGTCACGCAAACCTGCTCCGTCGTCACTTACTAGTCGCGCGCATCCGCGGGACGCTCGGCGGCGTCCTGCCCTCTCTTGGCGGGACCGGCGCCGATCATCCGCTCTCGTGTTTGCGCTCAGTCATGAAGAAGAAGAAGAAGAAGAAATCCCAAAGAGAAGGAAAGAGGTGTCGTGCCGGATGATGTCCTGGATGGCGCCGAAAGGAGTATCAAAAGTAGAAAATGTTGACTTTGAGGGAAGGCTGCTTGTCGTATTCCTCCTCCCTCCCTCTCTCTCTCTCTCTCTCGCTCGCTCTCTCTCTCTCCGCGCCTCCTCTTCTTCTTCGTCCGCTTGCACACTTTACGAGCTTCACGCGGGATGCTGAAGGGCGCTCGCGCACGCTCCCTCCCTCCCTTCCTCTCTCTCTCTCTCTCTCTCTCTCTCTCTCTCTCTCTTTCTAATGCCCAGCCTAAATCCTCCTGCCCATCACTTTCAATCACTATCCGGTCCTGACACCCCCTCCCCCCCTCCGGCCTCGTCCCCCGTCCAGCAGGGGTGGGGGGGGGGGGGGGGGGGGGGGGGGGGGGTGCGCCCCACCCCGTCCCTTATCCCGGGTGGTCCCGAGCTGCGACGACGATGCAAAGTGTGCACACGCTTCTGTTCTGCCGCGCGCCCGCCTCCTCGCAGATGTCTTTTCTTTTTTTTTTTTTTTTTTTTTTGCTACACCGCTCCCCCCCCCACCCCCCACCTCTCATAATGACCTTATCTAACACATCTTTTTACATCCGCGAAAATGATATGAATACATTAGCTTTTGGGTGGTAATATAACAGAGCGGTGTAATAATGTTGCGGTTCAAAGTTCCAGAGGTGGGCTGATGAGGAGGGATGAATTTCTCCCCCTCCCCAAACACGCCCCCACCCCAACCCCCCAGTACTTTTTTTTTAATTTTTTTTTTAATTAAATTACAATGTGTTTATTATGAATGGAAATAAGGCTAAAGCACAATATAGCCGAGAAATTGAGTTGACATCCATCAAGGTTTCTGCGTATTGCGTAACTTTATAGAAAGAAAGATTGTGCAATGTTACATCTTTTAAACTTTATATTATCGTATTGGACCTTATTTTTTAGGTGCTTGAAGAAACTGCCGATACCAGCCCCACAAAGAAGAAAATTTCGTTCAAAATAGTTGATGAAATTTGATATCAAAAGTATTGAAGGTTTCATTCAACACATTGATAATCAGTCTGAGAATATTTACTGTGCAGAGGCTAAAATGTTTGGTTTCTAAATTATTAATCGATTATCAAAATTGATTATTGATCGATTTGTTTGAGCAACTGTTTAAAAAAACTGAATAATCGATATCAAATTGATTGTTCTTTTGAAGCCTGATATCAATTCCTAAAACCATGAATCACTTATTTTAAAATCTCTCTCTCATAAATTCATCAGAAAATTAATTTTGAAAGACCGATTTTTTTTTTGTACCTTACAGTTATAAAAGACCTGACTTATTGCACTTTAAGACGATTCAGAATTGTTTTATTTTTACAATTGTTAAATTTGAATTATGGAAATATTTTGTGATTATTAACATGTGTTACATTTATTAATAAACTAAATAATTTAACCAGTTACTGACACTGCAAAATTTTATTTGGAATTCACTGTTTGTGAAGTTTTTTTTAAATATATTTTTTAATCAAAATCATGTCTTCGATATTTAAGTAGAATTGACGTTCCCGAATGAATCAATATCGGATTGAATTGAAGTGAATCGGATCAGGTAAAATCAATATCGAATCGAACTGAACCCTTGTGGATCGAAATGGAATCGATTGAGGAAATTACAATCGATGCCCAGCCCTCGTTGCACCTCTAATTGCAATTAAAAGAAATAAACGATTTAAAAATGTGTTTATTGAATCTATTGATGATCACTTTCACTTTTTGAAGTGAACTCTCAAGAATCAACAAAGTTTTCCAGCTTATTGTAAGAGATTAAGAAACATGCATGCTGTATATTTTACGATGAACCCAAAAAAATAATGCCCTTCCTGGTGACGGCCTGTGGAGTTTGGAACGCGTCCCGTACTGACCTCATCGCCTCGTTTCCCTTTTTCTCCGCCTTCTTCCCCCCCCAAAAAAGCAGTCAAGTGTCCGTCGCCATTCATTTCAATGGAATCATATTTCATGCCTTTTGTTCCCCCATATTGGCCAGATATGAATCAGACTGCGCGCCACCTGTCGTAACGTGTGCTTCAAACGGGAAACAACCAACACACACATGGGCGCGCACGCGCGGAGTGGTTTCCTAGCAACTCCTAGTTAGAAGTTTCACCTTGGAAGCTGTGCTCTCTTCACCTACATCAGGTGCAGTCGCCACCCAAGGGAAGACAAAAATAACCCCCCCAGTGACCCCAATACACACGCTCACACAAACATAGAACCTACCAAAAGAAACATTAAAGTCTCTTCTTTCATCAGGAAAAAAAAGGATATTTCTAACAATTTTCCTTTTGCAGCAATTAGCATTTGAATATAGCTACATGGTCCTGGTTGATCTCTTATACTCTGCTGCCACCTTCTGGCCGTTTTTTGTAATAACTGCCATTTCTTAAACCATCCTCTTCAGTTCAGATCAAAGTATGCTCAAGTATAAGAAAAACGTATAAATACGTCTTTGGGACAGGAAAAGTACATTTCCAGCTGTTTTCATTTTGCAGCAATTATCAAAAAAAATATATCTAAGTTTCATCATTATTCACAAATCTATTTGGAATTGTGAGTAACAAGCTGCAAGCTTTTTTTCAACATGTTCCTGGTTGATCTCTTATACTCTGCTGTCACCTTCTGGCCGTTTGTGTAATAACTACCTTTTTTTCGACCGTTCTTTGCAGTTGGGAGGCTGCATCAAAGCCTTCTGTATGTTCTAGCATAAAAAAAAACGTATAAATACATCTTTGGAACACTTAAAACATTTAAAATAGAACGTATTTATACGTTTTTGGGAGCAAATGAGTTAAAAGCAAATACAAAGGTATTTTTATTTTACTGATATTCTGACATGTTAAAAAAAAAAGTGTTTTCCTTGGTAAAGGGAGGTTGACCCCTTCCCTAAATTTTAAAATATTTATGTATATAATATTTAAAAATGTATATATTTTTTAAATATTGGTGTTTAAAAAAAAAAAAAAAAGTTTTTACCAAACCATGAATATGCAGGTCCACTTTATATCCATATATATAATCTACTACCCCCTGGTGGCCAAGATGTGCACAATATCGACTATGAGGCGCAGTCAGGAGACCTGACACACATGCACACACAAAGGATGAGTGTGTTGAAATTGCAGTCATCGGGCGTGGCGGCATACCGACTGATTGTCTTTTTCGCCGTTTCAGCAAAATGAGTTGAACGAGTAAAAATTGGTAATGTGACGAAATCCACCTCGAAGTTACTTAATTGGTGACGTAGGTCAATTTTTTATTTTGTTTTGGTGCGTGTGCATGTGTGTGTGAATTAGTGTAAATTTGTACTCATTAGTTCGACTAAAACCTAATAAAAAAATAATAATTCCCATGACCCTTCACCTTAACCGGATACTTCAGAGTCCCGCCAGAATCGTCAAGTTCAGAAGGTCAGGAGACCAGAGGAAAGGTCAAAGGAAAGAAAGATGAATCAAAAGTGAAATCCAGCACCGACTAAACACCACCTGCCACCCACGTGGTTACAAAACCAGATCTAAAGTGACCAGAGGAAAAACTAAAGGAAGGATAGATGAAGCAGAGTGAGATCCACACACATCGGCATCCACTGAATCAGCGAGCAGTGTGAAGGGAGAAGCGAATTCGGGTTGTTTTTGCGGGTTTACACAACATCGGAGCCGCGTCAATTGGCCGGGTGGGGTCTTCACTCCCACAGCGGCGCAAACACACTTTTTTTAAACTGCAACGTCGACCAAAATACGTAATAATAACAAAAAAAGAAAACTCCCACTTTCGTGTTCTATTTTTTTTCGGCTTTGGAGGTAGCCGTTAGGGATGATTCGCCATTTGCACCTTTTTAGCCCCTTTCACACAGCCTCATCAAAAGCAATTTTTCCATCTCCGGGAGGTAGCGCCGCTTTAAATCACTTCAAAGGCGGCCGTGTAAATTGGTGGAAAAGTGCGACTTTATTGACGCTGACGCCGCTGTCAGATTTATATCGCCCGGCGTTCAGCTGCCCCCCCCCCCTCCCCCCGAGGCGGACGGGAGATTTACCGTCCTGGCGCGTCCCACCATGCTAACGGCGCTTTCAGCCATTATGTCCTTCATTAAACCGGCTGCCGGGGTAAGCGAGAGCGAGATTTATTCCGGTGCTCTCGGGTCAAGCGGGTTAGCGTTCTTCCCCGTCGACTGCCACGGCTTTGCGTTGACTTTGGGGGGGGTGCGATCGCGGGGGCGGGATAAATCCAGCTGGATCGATGGCAGCTTTTGCTTGCATCGATCGGCTCACCCCGCCCCCAAAAGGTTCTGACCCAGCTGCCGCGTCACCTGTGCATCTTCCTCATTCATCTGAGCTGCATCAAACGACGCGTCCATTTGACTGGAACTGTGCGCGAGAAAGGTCAGATGATGTCATCGTTTAGGGACAGGAAGTCGACGTACAACTTAATTTTGCAGTTCTTTAGCCCCTTTCATACCGCCTAGGAAAGACAGCAATTTCTGGCATTTTTTTTTTTTTTGCCTTGAAATAGTGACATCGGATTAGCATTAGCAACATTTAGCAGGCTTAGCCCCTTTCATGCTGGCATTTTCTGGCGTTTTTTTTTTTTTCCCTGTATCGCTGTTGTGTATAAAACATTCATTTTACGCCTTCAGAGAAGTATCAGAGCAGTAAAAAAAGTCCCCGCTTATCAGCTTGAAGAACACAACAGTTTAGCCCCTTTCATACTGTCTGTAAAAAAGTTTTCTCCCCCTTTTTTTTTTTTTCTGGTATTACTGTTCAATGTAAATGCACCGATAGAATGGAGAAGTGAAGTTTCCCACTTTTGGAAGTGTCAGAAATATAACAGAAGACTTACCTGTCTTTCGCCCCTTTCGCGCTGCCTATCGAAGCTGGCATTGTTACTTTGCATTTTTCACATAGCTGTTTTTTTTGTTTTTTTTTAATGTCAGAACACAGAATGGTGAGGATGAAGTCAATGACATCAATTTTCCACCTGTGGAGGTAGTCGCTGAGCTGGAACAGAAAAATGTCTTCCGCCCCTTTTACGCTGCCTTTAAAAACCGACATTTTCACATCTTTTTTTTTTTTTTTTTTTTTTAATTGCTGTTTTCTATAAACGTGCCAAAACAAAATGGGGAAATGAAGTCAGCCCATCAATTTTCTGTCTGTGGAGGTAGTAGAGCCGTAACGGAAGACTCACCATTTACAGTACCTGCCTTAAGCCCCTTTATTGCTGCCTGTACAAGCTAGTCTTTTTGGAGCTCTTTTTTTTTTCTTCTTTCAAACAAGCAGCAAAAGAATGGGTGGGAATTTTCCGCTTTCAAAGTTAGTCTTATAACCGTAACATGCATTTACATTTATCTGCCTTGAAGCCCCTTTCACACAGCCTGCAAAATATATATATTTTTTCTTTTCTTTTTTTTTTTTTTTTTTACTGTAGCGGTGTGTCCTTATGGGTGTGTGGTAAATGTGAGAGAGTAGAGCATTGTGGGTAATGAGGCTTTTGTCTTTGGCATGTCACGCAACAAGGGTCAGGGGTCAAGCTCAGAGATACGGGGGAGAAATGGATCTGACGGCGTGTAATGGTATTACGTGATATTTTTAGGCGGTGCGATCAGTTTACAAACGCATTTGCACCACCGGTGGGCTGCGCCATTTGAAAGTGGACCCCGAGGAACTCAATTCAAGTGTTCCGGATGGACTGCAGAGACAGAGGCGGTGGACGAGCCCCTTTCACACTGCTTTTTGTCCCTGTGCCTAAATGTTAATTTTCCTGGACAATAATCATACGACAGAGAATGAAGTCAATTTTGTGGCAATTTTCCGTCTTTTGAGGTAGTAATGGAGCTGTAATATAACAGATGCAACATTTATCTGCTTTGAGCCCCTTTCACACTGCCTGTAAAATCAGACATTTCCCCACCTTTTGACTTGCCAAAGTTATTATTCATGAACTTTTAGTACGTTTAGTTTCAACAGTTGAGTTGTGTGCTGTGTTTTGCCCGATGTTGTCGTTTGCGTAGTTGTTTACTGGCCACATGCGGCAAAATACAAACGCGCTAAATGGTAATTGGTCGCTAGTTAGCATGTTGACTTTCTGTGGCGAATTCCCCCCCTCATTTCCAGCCGAAGCGCTTCAATCGCCAAATGCATCCCATCGAGCGCTAACAAGCCACAGATGAGCGCACCACACAACCGCCGCACGTTTGAACCAAAAACTGTTTTATGTTGATTTTTTTATTTTATTTTATATCCACATGAACAGCCACAGCAGTGTTTTTTTTTTGACACTGAAAATGTGTCTGTCGGAAACCTGGTGTGCTTGAATAATTGGTGAAGTTGATATTTTTACTTGACTATTATTTATTATTTTCTGACCACTCTTTAATTTTCCTTTACATTCAGAAGCAGATACTGTATCGTCATCGATTATGAAGAAAATATTAATCACGATCATTTGGTACAAAACGAGAAAATGTTCAAATGTAAAAAAAATATTAAAGGGATACTTGACTCATTGAACAATTTTCGGCTGTGAAAAGTTTATATTTTGTCTAGAATTAATTTGATAACATCATTATTTTTCATGTACAATTAATACCTTTAAAAAGTCATTTTTCTACTTGCTGTCGACTGATGATGACATCACCTGTGCTGAGGGAGTACGGGAGGTAATGACCAATCGTGGCTCACCTGTTTTCTTGGGTTGGTCAACAAACTGAGCCATGATTGGTCGTTACCTACTTCCTCAGCACATATGATGTCATCATCAGTCGACAGCAAGTAGAAAAAAAACTTTTTAAAGGTACTAATTGTAGATGAAAAATAATGACGTTACCACATTAATTATAAACAAAATATTCACTTTTTACTGCTGAAAATGGCTCAATGAGTCAAGTATCCCTTTAAATTATTTGCAACACTATCATAATAGATGAAACAAAAGTTATTACATTTATTTAAACATTTTAAAAAGAAATGTAAACATCTCAAAATTTGTTAATTTTTTCTTTTTTTTTTTTTTTTACGATTATGCCGAGTTTGTAATTGGAGTACACATCATGTTCATTTTTACTTTTGCACAACACTCTAATTGCCAGAACACTTTACGGATTGTATTTCACAGATCGAAATAGTCACTACGGTAATATTTCATCTTTTCAGCAATATTTCCATGCATTTAAAAAAAGCAACAAAATCCAATCCAAAAATCTGTTGAAACCGATGTCCCCATTCCCAAAACCGACACAATCCCTCGACTTTACTGGGACAGTCCCGTTTTTTAGCCTGGGGTCCCTCATTGTTTTGTCACGATATTTATGCAGGTCCCGTCCTGGTGCCCCTTATTTTTTTATTTTATTTTATTTGTTGCTATGTGAATGGCTGGTGCAAGATAAACGGCACTGGAAAGTGTTGGCCGCATTGACTCGTTTATCGCAGGTTGAACTGTCAGCCGAGCTAGCATTTAGCATTAGCTAAAGCACCTTTTACCTCATTGTGATCCTTTGAGCGAACTTTCCCACAGCTTTGAAATAAGAGGGGTGCGAACGGGTGAGAGGTGGGGAACTCGAGCAGGCTGCGTGGGTGGAGTTGTGTCAAACTGCAAGATGATGATGATGATGATGATGATGATGAGGATGGTGCGGCGGCAGACTGCAGCACAGGCGGGCGGGCAAGCAGGTCGGCCTCTCCTCTGCTGCGCCGCCCGTTAATGTAAACACGATCGATACGTTTGTTGGGAGCGCCGCGCGGCTAACAGGAAAGGACGTGAAAGTTGCCGCCGGGCCGTGAGCTTGAAATCTTGCACACTCATCCTTGCGTGTCAGCGCTATTAAGCCCAGAAACTCGAAAAGTGCGCGCATTGAATGGCACGTGACGGAAAAGTCAAAGATAATGAGCAAATTGCAGGTGACTTTTCACACTTCTGTAACACTTGACGCAAGATGGCTGTACAGTAAAATGCGGTCGTGCTTGTAATGAAAGTGTTTGTAATAGTAGCATGAGTCAGAAAAAAGCGGATCGTGCAAGGAAGCAGCCACGTTGGCGTCACTCTTTCTTTGTTTGCGTTTGTTTGCGCTTCCTTCCCCATGTGTCGCCGCTCCGTTGTGCACATTGTTAGCAACGAGTGGCTGGAGAAAGGAACTAAACTCAGCTCAAAAAGAAACAAGGCGGACGTGTTGAAATTGTTGTTAGCACACCTGCTCGTTGGATTGATGTTACTGTACAATAAACAGAATGCAAACAGCGCTCACGGGCATCATCTGGAATCACTTGGTTCTGTGTTTACACTCTCCTGTATATTGTAAAAAAAAGCCATGAAAAATATCACTGCTGTAATATCAGCAATATCCCGCTGCGCTTGTCTGTTTTTTTTTGTAAAAGATTTAGCAGTTAGCTGGCTAGCTACACCTTGAAAACAAGTTTGCCACAATTTGCAAAACAGCACGGAGTCATTCTTTAACTCATTTGCTCTCAAAAATGGATAAACACGTTCCATTTTAAATATTACGATGCTCCCAAAGACGTATTCTTACGTTTTTATGTTTTTGTTTTGTTTTTTATGCTAGAGCATACGGAAGGCTTTGATGCAGCCTCTCAACTGCAAAGAACGGTTGAAGAAATGGTAGTTATTACACAAACGGCCAGAAGGTGACAGCAGAGTATAAGAGATCAACCTGGGCCATGTTGCAAAAAGCTCTTTTTCGCACTGTTTAAAACAGATTTTTGAATAATGATGAAACTTTGCTATATTCTAATGCTAATTGCTGCAAAATGGAAACAGATAAAATGTACTTTTTTTTTTTTTTTTCCCTAATGAAAGAAGAGACTCTAATCTTTGTTTTGGTGGGTTCCATGTTTTGATAGCAATATTGTGTGTGCCTTACAAAATCAGTCAAAATCCAGTAAAACAGCGAAAAATATGCTGGGAGCGAATTGAGTTAACCACTCGCCGATGTCATGCTAGCATTTTATCTCTCAGGTAGCAAAGTTAAATTTCAGCCCTTCTGCTTAGCCTCTCGATTTTAAGACGTTAATTGACCCGACGGCCGGGGGCCGCCGAGTCAGCGTTGTGGTTTGAAGCCATCCGAGGCATTAGCGCTCCACTCCGCGTCCGCCATAAAAGCCGCGAGAGAATTTATCGGAAAGGGAGAGGGGCCTAAAACGGCGGCGACAGCCATCTTAAAGCTCGTAACTCGCCGATAGCGCTAAGTAATTTGTACTTCATTTATCTCCCAGATATCACGCGCAGTGTTTCTCTCCAGAGTCACTAGATCACTGTCGCATTAGCTCCCGATTTCCCTGCAGGCGCTTGTGGTGCCCCGTGCGAGCGCGTGTGTGGGCAAGTGGCGAACTTAGACTATGGCGCTATGCGCTGGCTTCCGCCGCTAACGTAGTCACAGGAAAAGTGCCGAGAAGTGACACGCATGCGGGGAAGATGTCGGGATATTTTTTGCTACGTTAGCTTCAACGAGCCCGCTCGTATGCCGTATTCCGTAACGAGGGTGCCATCTGTGATGATTGCGTAAAGAACTCTGTCTTCTCTCCATTTTTTGTCATGTTTACCTCATTCACTCGCCGCCATTTTCACATTTCGCAATCCCATTCGCTCCCGGCTATTTTACTGAATTTTGACTGATTTTGCAAGGCCCACACAATATTGTGTTCTATTGCTATAAAAGCATGGAACCTATCAAAAGAAAGATTAAAGTCTCTTCTTTCACTAGGAAAAAAAAAGTATGTTTCTATCTGTTTCTGTTTTGCAGCAACTAGCATTAGAAGAGAGCTAAGTTTCATCAGTTTTTACAAATCTAGTAAAGTAATTTAGCTTTTTTTTTCTACTTGGCCCTGGTTGATCTCCTTTGCTCTGCTGCCACCTGCTGGCCGTTTGTGTAATAACTACCATTTCTGCAACCGTTAATTGCATGAGAGGCTGCATCAAAGCCTTCTGTATGCTCTAGCATAAAAAACAAAAAATAACGTATAAATACGTCTTTGGCAGCCAAAAATGTTTGGTGACTTGTATGACGGTACGTAGTGAACAGTGCACTGGTCTCGGTTAATTTCAAACTCTGGTGAATAGTTTGTAAGCATTTAGTAGACGTTAAATGCAAAGTTGTTGCTCTTCTTCTTCATTTTTCTTCTTCTTGGAAGCGAGCGGCAAGTATTTTGATCGCAAGGCTTCTTCAATTTTTTTTGGCTGAATCGTTCCTGCCTGGCATGTGTGTTTGTGTCAAAACAAATCAAGCTGAGACAATCTCGCAAAAGCGTGTCTCTTCTTTCCAAGGAGAAAACCACGGGAGTTATTTTCGCCGTTTGCGGGGGATGACAAATGTATCGTGGTTCCTTACTCGCAGCTTGCCATAAAGCCCCTTTCACACTGCGTGGACAATCTGCTTTTTTTGCACTTTTTTTTAATTATTATTAACATGTTGCTTTCCTGTATGAACAGCACCGAATTGGGGGGGGGGAAAGAAATTGATGCGGCGATTTCCCGCTATCTGATTATCTGATCATGTAATCTCGTTTAGCATGGGAGATACATTCGAGACCCATACACGGAAGGTGAACATCTGCCATATTATGTCAAAAAAAAAGTTCACAAATGTCTGCTAGCTTAACTCTTTTTACGACCACACGTTATCAAAAAACTACCCCCACAGTGCCGGACGATTTCGAGCATTTTAACTCAATCTTACAAGGCAACAGAATATTGTGTGCTTTTACTACATATACAATGTGGGTACCAAATGAAAGATCGGATTCCATACTTTTATTAGAAAAAAAAAAAAGTTTCTACCTTACTTCGTTCTTTAGTCATCACCTTTTGAAAATAGGTAATTTGAGTGACAATCAAACGAAAGTAGAAAAACAAGGAGAAAACAACAGTGACTTTGACGTTAATATTTTTTTTGTTTAGTGACGCTCTCTGAATTAGGTTTAACGCGACAAAGGCTTTGATCATTCATGTCATCCTCGAAAACGTTCTATTTCATCAGATTCCGTCATGTTTCGTTGTAATTTGATACGCCGGAAGCCCATTCAAAATAGATACAATGCTGCCATCTGCTGGCCAGAGTTAGTGGGTGTTTTTGATTGATTTCACAACCCATTGACCAGGCAGCGCTCCAGAAGACGTTGCACTGCCCACTGATTAAAACAAAACACACACACAGAGTTGACATCTAACGTTTATGGCGGCATACATTGTGATTTTACTCATCGTTATTAAACGTCTTTGGCAGTCAAAGAGTTAATGCAAACACATGCGAAACACCATAGACGGGCCAATAAATGTTGCGGCCATTTTAAACCAACAAACAAGTGCTACTTTAAAACACATGGAACAGCAATACATACAACAATATAATATATTCGTATTCATCTAAAAAAAAAAAAAAAAAAAAAAACTCACGTCCAAGTCACTGTTTAACAAAAACTGAAGGGAAAAATGTTGAAACAAACCTTTCTGCAGAAAGAAGAGAGAATGTGAGCGTTTTTCATGAAAGTATCCTCAATCCCCGTTTCATTTCCATAATGCACATTATGGAAAATATTTGGAATGTTACGACCATTTCCCAGGTTAACTTGCCATGGAAATCTACTGGAAACTTTGACCAGAAATGTTTTGCCTCTGATGCACGCTCTTTGATCAGCGGGCGTCTTGGGAAAGCTTCCCAAACCGCTTGATGGGTTGTCGTACGATCAGCAGTCACATGACGCTAAAAAAAAACACCGCTTAAAATTCAAACCCCCCCGAACATCCTCGTCAATCAACGCTAACGACATCAGAGGCCAGTTTTGTCTGAGGCTGCCGGAGATCAGTGATGCCAGAAAATTCCCCCGGCCTGCCTCCATACCCGGAAGGTCACTTTGCCGCCGGCGCTCTTTTCCTTTTACGCCGACTCGGGAAGAAAAAAAAAAAAAGAAGAAAAAAAAAAGGTTGCGTGGGAGCGGCCCGGCGTTCCTGACTAATGAGCGTCAGGAAGACGAGGTGAAAAAGCGGCGGGCCAGATTAGCCTCGCCGTGGTCCGAAGCTTCGATTGTGCGGGCGCGACATCATTAGCCGGCTTTCTTGCCGCCGAATGTCTCCTCTCCCGCTTTCTCGCGGCCACGCGTTTTTCGGATCAAAAAGACGCATTTGTGCTCGCCGTGTTTGAAGAAAAAAAAAAAGTTGCCGGTGACCTACCCACGTTGGATGTCATTTTTATTTTTTTTTTGTGTCATGGGCATTGTGCGCCTCTTTTCTGCTGCTCGGCTAACGACCCTTGCGAGGCAACGTAGCAACAAGCCCCGACACGAAGCTAATAAGCAGCTGGCGCCCACGGAGGAACTGGTGTGTAACCCTTCAAGAAATCAATAGGAGCACATCCAAGCGTGAGCCGCAACAAGCCCGTGAAGATCGCTGAGCGCTGCTGGGGTCTTTTTGAAATGATTTTTTTTTTTTTTTAAGAACAATGCAAGCTATGATAAGACAAGTACGGTGATAAAACAAGATACTGTTTACAGAAGCATATTTAGAAAAAAAAAAAAGTTCAGTGTCGTGTTCTAACTAGGGATGCAACGATAACGGCAATATCGTGATATCTCGATATTAAAACTGCCACAATATATCGTCCGCGTCATGTCACGATATTAAAAGCAGCACATCTGTAAAAAAAAAAAAAAAAAAAAGTCAGGTTGATTTCCATTAGTGCAGTTCTAGCACCCTCTGGTGGCTAGTTTTTTGTCATGCCATTTAATTTTCACAATGCATGTTTTGGCCCTTCCACGTATGTTTATGTTGAAAATCCACGGGGAACGTAATACGCTTGTGAACAGAGTCAATATGTGGAGGAACTCAATGCGTGCTTACATTAGCAAATATATATAATTTATACTTTTTATTATTTAATATTTTTCATTGCTGTAATGTACAAAGCACAATATTGTGTATTTTAGTATGAGTGCATTTTATTTATTTTTTTACACTATCGTGACCTTTTTTGTATCGCCAACCTCCCCACAATATCGGGATAATTATTGTATTGTGACCTTAATATCGTGATATTGTATCGTGATGTTTGGATATCGTTACATCCCAAGTTCTAACATAATTAAATTCACATTTTTTGACTCCGATCAGTGTGCAGCGTAACGGCGAAATGCCACTTCACCGTGTTTTCTTGAAACCTGGGCTCCACTAATTGATCTAAACCGTAGTATTCTATTATTTTTTTTTTTTTTTGATGTGGCAACAATACAATTCTATAACTGTTAAACTCAAAGAACATCAATACATAAATAGTCTGTGTAATGTGTGTAAACAAACCATTCTAGACGTATTAGAATAGAAAAAAAGGAAAATGCCGTTTCTGTACTCGTACTCGAGAAAAGCTCCGATTTTTCACACCAAATACCGCAGATTGCAAATGGATAATGACTTCAATGCATTTTGTAGATAAAAAATACACGTAACATGTCAACTGACCATATGTTGTACGTTCTTGTTTTTTGTTTTTTTATCTACTTGATGTACTCCATCCCCTCGTGTTCAGACTGAGACGCCACATAACTGAAATGTCTCGTGTTACCAATTATTTAAAGGTCCCTGTAAAGTGAAAATAAACGCTTTATGCATCTGACAAGTTCATGGACATTGTTTTGAGAGTCAGGACTTATTTCCTTGCGTTCTAAAAACTCCTTCCTTAGACTGAGAGACAAATACTTTCTCCACGGGACCTCTTAGCCCAATTCTATGATATCACTTTGAAAGATGTTTACTAAAAAAAACAAAACAAAGTGTGACATGGAGAAAAGTAATCCTCGAAGACTGAGTGAGGCGGATCACGCAAGATGGGGGTGACGTGGGACGTGTCAAAGAACGGCGCGTGGACACGAAAGTCGTCATTTTTGCTTTCAACGTAGCACGAGACCGCGGGGGGGTCTTTTGATGTCGGCTCGGCTTCTCTTAAACGGCCCGCACAGCGCGTGGGCCGGCCAACGCCGCCACTCCGCGCTGTTCTCCCCGTGGATGTTGGACCCTGACACCGAGCCTTTCATCTCAGGCCGCAAGTTTAGCTTTCAATTCGGCGGGGGGGTGGGGGGTGCACTACACGAGGGGGTTCCCAAATGACGGCGTGCGTGCTACATTCCAAACCCATCCGCAAATGGTGAAACACGGCAAAATAGAGAAAACCATTTTTATTTTTTTATTTTTTTTGTAGTTTTACATCTCTGGTATGCTTTCAACACATTTAAAAACACAATTTTTTAAAGTATTCATTCAAATGTGTTCTAACTCGCATGACATGATGCGTAGTTACTGTGATCTGTGACGCAAGCAAGCTTAGAAGTTTGAAGTTTAGTTTATTATTAAAAGGACAGTGTGCAGTAACATTAAAAAGATGGCTGCACCATATTTAGCACCAATGCTAGTTATAAAATTACATAACAGCGGAAAATTACATGCAAACAACATACAAAGTACCAAATTACATTCAACCAACATATGAAGTATCAGAATCATGAAATATCACGTCGTACAGCATTATTAAATTAACAGATCTTATAAAAAGGGACAGAATTATACAAAAGAGCAATTTACAAATCTATAACAAGCATAAAATGCATAAATCGTAGAGGTGGTGATCTTAGCTAAATAGCTAAGCTAATTAGGCTATTTACCTTGCTGCCCAAATGCTACGCTAACTACTATAAAATAGTTTTCACAGCGCTAGCAAGCTTGGTCAGAAATTGAAGCGTTTTGCTACTAATGTGAGACCTAGTAGCTAACAACTAGTGGCGCTAGCAAGCTAAGCTAACGAGGGTAGCTGTTTAGTTTGTTATCCAACAGCTGTTATACCAACTCTACTTATCACAGAGCGAGCTAGCTTGCCCATAAATTATAGCATTAAGCTCCTAAATTGCAACATGCTACAAATGTGAGAAACAATCGGTGTCGCTAGCAAGTTCAGCGAGCTAAGCTAATGACAGGACAGTGAAACCGGAGGTACAAATGATGAACCGCGATGCAGCCTGGGGGGAAACACGTTGAATCCTCATAAGGGTTTAAAAACTACACTCTTGTGTTCTGGTCGCTGCGGCAAACTCGACCAGCGGAGCCGTTACTCAGCCCAGATTGACTTGAGCTCATTTGTCAACTCTCCGCCGTCCGGCTTTTAATAAAGTCACGGGGTTGGAAGGTGCGGCAGGAATTAGGCGACAGTTGGCCGCAGGCGGCCGGCGCGCTCGCCGAGTTACTAATACCGGCGCGGCCGGTCGCCGCTTGGCTGTCACGCGCGCGCGTCAACTTGCTCAATCACGCCGGCGACACAAAGACGGCGACGTTTAAATCCCAAATGAGTTTCTGGCCGCGGACTCGCTCGCTCACGTCCAAATGTCGGATGAAAGTCTGATTTATGGCCAAGCGGGGGGAAATGGCACGTGATTGCTTCTTGTTTCCGCGTTCGACCGGACCTGTTCTTTCTCCCGTATACGCAACGTACATCATACATCATACTGTATGGATCTATTGCTGGATTTACACTGCAGCTCCAAGTGCCCAATTACTATTTAATGCTTATATCCGATGTTTTTTTGTTTTTTTTCTTCCTATTTCGATGTACACTACTCTTTAAAAGTTTGGGTTCACTTAGAAAAGTCATGATTGAAAGTGTATATATATATATATATATATATATATATATATATATATGGGGGGTGGGACGGTACGGTTAGACCACGATTCGATACCGCGACGATATTTGGCTCAGGATATCGATAATATCGCGATACACGATATCTACGATATTTAATATATTGTCAAAAAAAACAAAACGTAGCAATATATCACAATATGTGACTGAAAAAGCCAAAAAATGCCCATAAAAAGGAAAGTGTCTAATTATGCATTTATTCAATGCCAAAACTTTGTACAATGTATAAAGTTCTGCATATATATATATATATATATATATATATATATATATATATATATATATATATATATATATATATATATATATATATAGTATGCACACACACACAACGGTGTGTTTTGATGGAAAACCAGTCACGTTACGCTCTCTTGGTCGTGACAATGGCACAGAAAAGCTAGCTTGCTGCCATTAATTGCAAATGTACACATAACTTTTTGAGATGCGGAAAAATGCGTTTCAGGAAATCCAACCTCAGTGCAGATATCCTTCCGTAAAGTTTCTCTTTTGTGTGCGCTGTGCTGTATCCCCTTTACTGTACTGCACTCTCATTTCTCCCCGCACACCCGCCCGCCATCTCATTAAGGGTCCTGACTTTGCTGTAAATCCGCAAAGGTTTGCTCATTAAGGACGCGCGGGAGGAATCAATTCCCGCCAGTGGATTCACATCACACGCGCGCGCGCACGCACCTCCAGCTCCCATCAAATGACCTTGACGACTGCCGCTCGCTTGTAGATGAGAGGCCGCTAAGATGTGCCACCAGCAGATATGGAAGACCTTGGCGCATTAACGGGTCGGCGCCGGCGCACAGCGGCACTAACGAACGCCTCGCGCTAGCTCCTCATTTAACGAGTCGCGGCAAATGAGTTAGCTCGTCGCTACACTGGTGGTTTCCAGTTCGTCTTTTGCTAAAAACAATAAGGAGGATTTCCAAAACATACATTAACGTTCAAAGCTTTGGGGACACGCTGACGGTTTCTTGTTATCCAGGAAATTCATTTCTGTCATTCTTTCATTGAATGAGAAGTAACAAAAAATAACAAAGCAAAATCGTGGCTAATGCTAATGCTAGTTTAACGATGAGAACATGGCTAGAAACGACTAAGAACGTTTAAGTCAAGCACATTTACACATTGTGGCTACACGATTGGTATTGGCGTCGTCGATTAGACACAAATATTCGATTCTACTCTTAAATTACACAAAATCAAAGTGTGGGTCCAACATAGAGATATGACTCGAATTAACTTAGCCCAGTGCTTCTCAATTATTTTCTGTCATGCCCCCCCTAGTAAGAAGAAAACATCTCTCCCCCAACGCGACTATAAATAATATAATTTGTCTATAAAATTGTTCTAAGCACACCTCTGCATAACACTGTATCCTTATTAGAGAATAAAAAAAAAAAGAAATATGGACCAACTTACAACAAAGGATAGCTTTATTAACTGTAACAGAAAAGATTTAAAGTGCATCTGAAATTCACAAATAAAATTAAATCCTTAATTAAACTAAACATTTTTTGACTGACCATGTCAAACCATATGATACGGAAAAATAAAATTGCATAAATCGATAAATAATAATGCATTCAAATTGATCACCAGCATCAACTCAGGAACACTATATATATATATATATATATATATATATATATATATATATATATATATATATATATATATATATATATATATATATATAACTTTAACCAGCAAAACAAAAATCTAATATAATTATATATAATAATCTCAGTGCAAACAAAACCCCTACACCACCGAGCGAATGCTCCCTGCGCACACGCTGCCAATATGAGAGCGCCACTGCCCCCTAATGTAGTGGAGGTGCAATTGCACTTTATTCTAGGACAGTAAAAAAATTAAAATAAAAAATAAAAAATCAATATACAAAAATAAAAAAGCATGTTCCCCGAAGTCAAACGCGCCCCCCTGGGGGGGCCCGCCCCGCCCCACTATTTGAGAAGCACTGACTTAGCCCGAGCTCCAAAAAGGGCGACAGTTTTTCACCTGTTTGCTTCAGAACAACTTATAAGTCAACCAGCGTTCCACTTTGGATTTTCCGTTATAAATTTTGATTTGAACGTAAGATTTCTGCACCCAGTGTTTCATTTATTTTTGCGGACACTCTTTGAAAAATATATTCATTCTTTGTAGCTTGGTGCACACAACGCACGGATCCGATCGACGGCAACATGTCCAGCTCCATTCCAAACAGGCTAATTAAGCTCCAGAAGGCGGTACGAGTTAATTAAAAATAATTCCCGGCCACGGCTACGGCGGCTCGGGCCGGCCAAGCGACACCGGGGGGGGACGGCTACGCAGCGCTGCTCCCCGGGGCCGCCGCGGCTCGTACTTAATTAGCGGCGTAAGTCCGAATATTTCAGCGCAAATTAACATGCCGCTCTTTCGGCCCCGGCCGCTAATTGACGAGCCTCGTCCGAGGGCGCGGCGGCGCAACGGCGCCACGCGCGGAATGTTTAACCGTTCCGTCATTAGCGGGAATCAAAAACATAGAAACAGCTTGTTTTGTGGCCGACTTAAGTGGATTTCCAACGGGGGCCCGCTCCGCCGTGTCATCTCATGACCTGCGCTGCACGCAGGCAGGTGGGAATGTTGAAAAGGGGTCACGTGGGGCGAGCGCGGTAAACATCCCATAATCCGTCGTGACTCGAAGAACCCGCTTAATGAAAGTGTTCAGAGCAGACGTGATAATCCAGACGAATATCGAGGAGGGATCGGCCAAAGTCAGCGTGTTGATTAACATCGAAGCCCCCAGAGAGGCACAAAATAAAATACATATTTAAGTACAAACCATGAGGTAGACCTCAACGTGTGCTTGAAATACATTTTTAACAATATTCATAATATTTGTTTGTTTTTGTTGACAATTTGTGTGGACATGAAAATGAGCTGCCACTAATGCGTTTATCCACAATTCCACAGAAACCCGCAAAAACGAGATATTGCTACAAATGTCCGGTGCTACGTTAGCCTGCGGAGATGTTTATTAGCGTGTTAGCGTACGGGCTAGCAAACAAACATAAACAGTTAACGTTACTTTAAATGTTTCTGTTATGTGGGGGCTCACACGCAACAACACAGCGCGAGGCGCTAACATATTGGTTCGCTCCATATGTTGCGCGTATGAATTATTTTTTTGGGGAGTGACGGTATAGCGAGATGACTAACTAACTATAACTTGCAATTAAGACAAATGATGGCACCCAAAAAAATGAGACACTAAAATTCAATTGAAAGGCAATAATTCCGAACAAAATTGTGCTCAGTGTTTGCATGTTTTCAAAACGTCAAACAATATTTCATGTATTTAGAAACAACGCTGTGCTTCCTCCAGTAGAACTCAGTGCTGCCCTCGGCATATTGTGGTACTACACTGAATTGCAACTTGCGACTTGAATTTGCAACTGCAAAGTCGGACTTGGCAGTACGCGATCAAAACACAAAACGAGAACAAAGCTGTCTTTTACATAGTTTTACAAGCGGGCTTGTATGTTTTTCCAGCCAGCTGTCACTTTATGATCTGACAAAAGAAATCGCATCGTGTCCGTGTTGCCACAATAAAAGCACGAGCGCCAACGGAGGCCGAGAATAAGGGAGCCCCTCTTTCCTGACACATGAAAGCCGACACAGCCTCGGTGGACCTCGGGGAGCTCTAATGGCCTTGTACAGTGCAGTCAGGGAGAGTGAGGGTGAAGAGCAGAGCAAGGTGAACGCGCGCGCACGCACGCACGCACGCGAAAGCCGACAGAAAACGCCACAACTAAGAGGAGAAAAAAAAACAAAATTGACACACGCTCACACACCCATCGGCGCTGCACTGCAACAGTCGAGCGACTCTTTCTAAAAGGAGCCCAACATGAATTATGCACGTTGCTCCTCCTCCTCACACGAGGCGGCTCCTTCCTCTTCTTCAGCGGCGTTGCTGCTGTTTTCTGCTCATCCTCGGAACGCCTCGCAAGTCGAGATTGTGGTAGGACGAAAGCCACCACGGTCACATCGCGGTCCAAAGACCATCAGCGCTATGAAAAACTGTGTCATGCACATCATTTGGAGCTGCTCACTCTCAATATTTATCTTTGACATCAAATATATCAAAAAAAAAATAATAATCTGCGGTGTCCGCATATGTGTTTTTAATGTTGAATGTTTGTTTGTTTGTTTGTTGTTTGCGTGTGAGTGAAAGTCTTGACTGTGTTTTTTGTCTACTGAGTGATGATGTCAACAAAATAACCTGAAGTGTATTTTCAACTCCAAATACATTTTCATGAGGGTTTCTACACTTGAACTGAGCTCGAAAAAAAAAAAAAAATCTGTGAAATGAAATCCATTTTCGTGATTAGCTCATTTGTTCCCAATAACGTGTAAATACGTTTTTTTTTAATGTTCCAAGTGTCCCAAAGATGTATTTATACGTTTTTTGGTCTTGTTTTTTAATGCAGCCTATCAACTGCAAAGAACGGTTGCAGAAATGGTAGTTATTACACAAACGGCCAGCAGGTGGCAGCAGAGCAAAGGAGATCAACCAGGGCCATCGAGAAAAAAAGCTCAATTACTTAGAATTTTAAATAGATTTGTGAAAACTGATGAAACTTCCATTCCATAACACAATAAATTTATGAATAACGGGCAGAACATTTTGACTGTTTTACAATACTTTGTCTTCTGTTATTTATTTAGAGCAAATAGAAAAATCACCAAAAATCATCTTTTTTTTTTTTCCTTTTTTTGGGAGTGGGAATTTCTGAATGTCTTTTGTGTTATGTTGTCATTTGTTAATGTGTAAAAGAAACAAAAAAAAGGGCAAAAACAAATTGATTTTTGCCTGTTTTAAAAAAGGTAATATCGGCCGATTCATCAGTCAGGCTATAGTTAAAAAAATAAAAATAAAAATAAAATAAAAAAATTGCTTAACAATCCCCAATATAGTGGTGCCCTAAACGATGAGCCACAATAAAGTAGTTGTTCAGTTTTAACCTCCCAACTTTCCTTTTCGTCTTTTATTTTGTGTTTTTTTTTTGTTTGTTTCCCAAACACACCGGTGAGCAGCGCTCGCTCGCTAGCTCGTTCGTTTTCCGCTCTTACCAGGAATGCTGAGCCGCTGTTTTTTTGTTTTTTTCCCGCCATCGCTTATTAGCGTTAAGTGCAAGGAGCAAGTCTTTTATGGTGAAACGACCACAGGAAATGCACAGCCCCCCCCCCCGTCAGCAGGATTAGCGCTGACCGGGATCGTTCATCACACACAAGCTCCCGCCCAACAAAACAGACACTTTATTTATTTATGTATTTTTTTTTTTTATAACATACCACCATCAGCGGATTAGTTGTGAATATTGAAACGGGACATATGGGAGCCTGGGCCGATAATGAGACGAGATGAGAGGAAGTGCAAAGCCGCAGCCGGCTAGCGGTTGCGCGTGTCGAAGTCGGATGGTAATTATCTCTCATCTCTGGCAAGATGGACGTCAAGCGTAAAAAAAAAAACAAAGTCACGTATGTCGGACAAAAGGAAGCGTATTTGCCGACTTTGATATGTACATTTCCAGGTTCCACGTTTGTGGAGAGCGGAAGCGTCACAGAACAGCGTTTGTTTAAAGAGGAAGTCGACATTTAAAAAAAAAATAAAAATAAAACAATAATAAATAAAATATATATATATATATAAAATTGTTCTAAGCACACCTCTGCATCACACTGTATCCGTATTAACGTATAAGAGAATAAAAAAAAAGAAAGAAATATGGACCAACTTACAACAACGAATAGCTTTATTAACTGTAACAGAAAAAGATTTAAAGTGCATCTGAAATTCACAAATCAAATTAAATCCTTAATTAAACTATAAACATTTTTTGACTGACCATGTCAAATCATATGATACGGAAAAATAAAATTACATGAATCAATAAATAATAATGCATTCAAACTGATCACCAACATTAACTCAGGAGCACAATATTAAAAAAAACAAACATACATATGCATTTTAAGAAAATAGTTCTATTTATTACAGTTTGGAAAAAGTCAATATAACTTGTTTTTTTGTATAAAATTACTAATTTCAAAAGCACTGTGGTTGATTTGGGAATAGTATTATTTTCATATTTTTCTAAATCTTACAGGTAAATTTAAATAACTTTTTCTTGTTCTCTTGGCAGATAATTTTGCTTATGTGAAGTAATAATTTTCTTATTTTACTGTTTTTTTTTTTTCTTAAATTTTGTACTGTCCTTTTTGCAGTGAGAAGTCATTCCAAAAATGGTATTGTGATCAAAAGCGTGTTGGCGGAATAAGAATCAGATCGATTACTCCACTTGAAATTGGCGTCGACGTGCCTTCGGGCTCGCATTGCGAACACCATGACGACGGCAAGCCTGTTTTTACGGGTTTTGGTCACGTGATGACGTTGGAAGAAGTTTGACTTTTTTGAGTTTCCCGTGAAAGGGATCTGGAATCGTTTATTTTTCAGATTGCGTGTTGCTCAAGCGGTTTTGGAAGCGTCACTTTCTGCTGGGAGCGGATTGATCGAGTTGTTCTTCTAATGCACGCGAAGGCCTTCGAGAGTGCGCCGTCACTGTTAGCCGCGTCGCGGTTAGCGGCGTACAAAAAACTTGGGCCGGGTCAACTTGAAATGTGCTAGCTCATGCCGGGAGCGCCTCTCAAGCAAACTCGCGGCCTCATGCATATTCAGGCGGGCGGCGGCCGGCGCGGTCCGGATGCAGCAGATCGCCGTATCGACGCCGCAGCGCACGCATGCCGATGGGACGCTTTGCCCCTCCCCCCTCCGTCCTCTTTTGCATTGGCCGCAATTGCTCCGTCGCAACCGTCCGTTGTCAGCAGTTAGTGCGCGTCGTCCTGATTAGCATACAATTAGGATTGACCCGCGCCCCTGGGACGGCGGAGGGCGGGGCTGTGTTGACGGAGGGGGTTTCGCAGCCTCGCACGGCGGCTTGCGTTTCTGCTGACGCCGGCAGCGGGACGTCGGCGAGGTCTTTGCAGGGGCCAAAGCGATATTGACACGGCCAGCGGAGAGTCGTCTCCCGAGCCGGGATGATGACTTAATGAGGGGAAAAGTTGTAGAAATGAGATGGAAAACAATTAGGCTGCTACCTTGACTTTGACGAGTTTTATTCGATCCCTGACCAAGATCGTAACTCCATTTACTCCTTTATTAAGTCAGTTTTCGCCGCTGGAATGAATTGAAATCTATCGCAGCCAGCCCCTAAAAAAACAAAAAACAAAAACGTTGAATATTTTTTAGCAACGAAACTTTCTGGAATTAAAATATCATGACGTGAATGTGAAGAAATAATATTTGCGACCACGTATTTGTGAGTATGTTCTAACATATTTGCAAATATGTTCTAACGGATTTGCGCGTACGTTCGAACGTATTTGCGAGTATGTTTGAACATATTTGCGACTATGTTTTAATGTATTTGCGAGTATGTTCGAATGTATTTGCGAGTATGTTCGAACACATTTGCGACTACGTTCGAAGGTATTTGCGAGTATGTTTGAACATGTTTGCGAGTATGTGCAACAGTATGTTCGAACTTACTCGCCAACCAAAAATGTTTACTCCACATTGGCAGCTCTACGCTTCCGTACATAGTAGACATGGCAACAAAAAAATAAATATCTTGTTGCTCAGTGAAACTGGCTTCAGGGGCTGAATTTTAATGTATTTGTTTGTTTTTATTTGAGGACTCTATTGACACCCTCTTGATAATCAGCCTAAAATGGCCACTTCAAGACAAAATGGCTGACTTCCTGTGTCTTTTCAAACAAGGCTTCTTGAGACTTTTTGGTGGATCAACTCGTGATATATGCTTGTCTGTCAAATGTCATGTTTCTAACTGAAATATTCTTCTGCTTGTTCTTATGATCACCTGTTGCAGTCCATTTCCATTAGTCTTCTGTACTCTAGTAGTCATGTTGACGCTGACACTTTTCAAAGGGTGCATATTGAGCTTCATTGAAATGAAGCCAGTGCTTTGGGGAGCCTCCTAATGCATGTACTTTAATGGAGATTTATACATTCAAAGACGTGACCTTTCCATTATCTCCTCCGACACGATTCCCCTCCACTTCCTCCTCGTCCTCATTCCGTCCTCGTCTCTATTCGCTGCGTCCGAGCTCGGCCGCCCCCCCCCCCACTGGGCCGAGGCGTGCTTAATCAGAGGCGCGTATCGATAGTATCGAAGTCAGAAATCCCCTCGCGTCCCAGCCGCCGCCGCCGTTGCTTTTGATGCATTGATGCTCTATTGACGGAAGCAGGACGGCCCGGCCGGTGACAAATTAAAATGTCAGGCGTGGCAAAGGTGAGGCGGCGCTCCCCCGGCGCCGTCCTTAAGGCGCGCTGACAGGCCATCGGCTCAACGATCGGCGAGGGGGAGGAAGAAAAAAAAAAACAAAAAAAAACGCTGACGCCTCCCGCGAACAAGGACGCCGGGACGCCAGGCGAGGGGAAAAGTTGGGGGATTGACTGTGACACAAAGTAAATAAAAGCCTTCCCAGTCGAGGGATTTGTCGTGTCGTGACGCCTGATTTGCATTTCGAACCCAAAGTGCACATCAGCTGTTTGCTGTTACGTGTGCTGGTGTCAAAATTGCGACTCGGGGGGGCAAAACTGGCACGCAACATTATTTTATGTGGCTCAATAACACGTACAGTAGGTCAAGTCAGTGATTCATGTTTTTGATTTCATGTAGTTAATCCTATAAATTCTGAACTATGAAAAAATGAGACAAAATGCTGATTCTTTGTAAATAGAATATTTATTGGTCCTTTTGAACAAAACACATTTTTTAATTTTTTTTTTTATTGATTTATTTTTGTGTGGAAAATCAACTTCCACATGACACATCTAACACATCCGATCACAATGCTTTAAATTCATGCAACTGTCAAAAATATAATAATAAACACACATATCAAACATATTAGTATTTGCAGAAATACTTCCTCAATTGGGGCAATCTTGCAAGGTCGCTGGAAAAGCCATCAGCTGGTTGACACTGCCCTCTAATGGATTATCCGTGCAGTGCATGTCTCAGATTATATACATCAGGGTTTTAATAGGAAAGAAATATACTCATGAAATCGAGGGCTCAATATGTCTTGTATTTAATATGATACGTTTGGCTTTAAAGGGTTTTAACTCACGATTAATCACAAATTTTATATATTTTCTGAATATACAATAAAATATTTTTTCAAAATTTTCATACCCTTGTTAACATAAACTAAAGGTGGAAAAAATATTTAATAGAAATGTGGCTGCATTTTTTAGTCATTGATACAGTAATTTCATAATAGTACATAAAATTGAGTTAAAAATTAAGTCAGCCCACTCTTGCTCTCAGTCTCAATTGCAGGGAAAAAAATTGGACAAAAAAAAAGCGTCCAATAAGATAAAGCTCCGAAGTGTGATTTACTTTCCGCTCATCCTGATACGTAAGAAAAAAAGAAAAAGTCGGCGCTGCTGTGCGGCTCTTTTGAGTAATGGGACGCATGATCTTTCTTTTATTCATGCTCCCCGTTTGCAATATTAAGCTCCAATCGAGTCTGCATGGCCTCATTTATGCGCCGCCATGCAATTTACACACATTTGACCATTAGCTTAGCATCCGTCAGCGCGACGAATACGCACGCCCGCAATTTGGGGGGTACAAAAACTGGAGCAATGCGACAATTTCTGCATTTCTGCCCGTGAGGTGGTCCGGGGAGGGGTTTGAAGAACGACGTCGGTAACGACTCGTCTCCCATCGCTCATGCGAAATCAGTCACGCGAATCGCTCGTAAACGGCGGCGAAACTGGCTTATTATGCGTTAACCTGGCAATGGATTTCTGCATAGATTTGTAATAAGTCTTCATTTTACGGTGGAGGGGAGTGACAAAGTACAACAATTTGTTACTGTATTCAAATGTATTTTTTACTATCTTTACTTAATTATCAGTTGATGATTTTTTAAATTGTACTCCCTATTACGTTGCAAAAGATATCGGTACTCCTTTGTCAAAATAGGCTTACGACTTCTTTCCAGTCCCCCAGAAATCTCACAATATTCATACATGTGAATCTGAAATTAACATTATAGCCAGTTATCCATCCATCCATCCATCGTCTTGACTGCTTATTCCTCACAAGGGGGTGCTGGAGCCTATCTCAGCTGGCTTTGGGCAGTAGTGGCCGACGTGCTAACCGCTCACCCACCGTGCCGTCTATGGCCAGTTAGTGGAATATAAAAGAAAAAGGTCAAAGATGAGGCTTTTCTTGTTAGGGTATGGAGGGTAGAGGACCCCCAGGTACAGGGAAACGGGGAGAGGAGGCAGAGGTGCAATCAAAAAGGGATTTAATGAAACAAAACAAGGAGGTTAACGAGAATCTAGCTGAGAGAAAAAAAAACAAAAATGTCAAAAAAAAACAAGCAAGGCAAACCGTGGGGAGAACTTCAAGGCAAAAACGGGAGGGAAACACAATGAATCGACGCGGACAGAGGGGAGACAAGATACTAAATACACACACATGCTAATTGGCAATTAGACACAGCTGGGTGGCAGAGGATGCTGATTGGTTGACACATGAGGAAGGGCTGGCAAACACAAGTGGACATGACAATGCTTGACAAGACGAGGGGAAACACACACACACACACACACACACAAAAAAAGCAGATCATAACAGAAACTTAAAGGAACATGATGACAAACTCAAAACCCACTCAAAACTAGAATCCCGACAAAAGCAAAAAAAAACAAAACCCAAACAATGACCATGACATTTCTAAAATGCAGACAGCATTATTGTAACGCAGAAACCAGCAAATAGACCCGACGGCTGTATTGTTGCTGTGCGAGTATCCAGTCCCGACTGGATCTCAAACCTGTGGTCGATCTCCTGGCTGCACCTACTTATAAGAAGAAGACCGTCTTAGAATAATAACACTGTAATGTCCAATGAATTATACATTTTTGTGTGTGTGTGGTTAGTGTTTGAAACATGCTCACACCTTCAGGGTGTTATGCTATAGAGGCACTTGGCCAGGATTAGCGCTAAATAATGGAGGTGTAAATGGCGAGCTACAGAATTACACTCACACACACTGACATGAAATTATTTGTTCCAAAGCCGGAAACGCGCAACGTCCGTCCAAAATTCTCAACCCTACTAAACCCTAACCTTCAAATTAATAAATAAACCCTACTGTCACTAACCAGGAACTTCTCTAACCAAAATCTTACTAACACTAACCCAATCATCAACTCTATCCCTAACCTTACAAACCCTAAACCTAATCCTACCTATCTCAGTCTCTACGCTACTACAAACCACAACACGAACCATAAACCCAACACAGCCAGAAAAATACTCTGCGAGAGGCCAGGACAAATTTGCTACGCTGTAATTGACTGAGACGCGAGGAAATGAAGAGTTGAAAGGAGTTTTGTCCTCGGTGAAATGGCATGACTCCTTCTTGTGACTGCCAAAGCAGTCAGTCCTTCGATTATTCAGAAGACTCGTGTCAAGAATTTGGTCCTCGGGGGCCTGAGCCCTGCATGTTTTCGAGGTTTCTCTACTCCAACACGCCCGATTCAATGATCAGGATAATTATCGGGCTCCTGCTGATGTGATGTTTTTGTTTTATGTAGGAATCATCAGGTGTTCTACTAGTTTTGTGTTATATGATGTGTGTGGTGACAGGAATCTTTGGTACTGCGTGATGAATGGGTCAACAGCCAATCGGAGAATTTCATGTCATACGATGTCTTGCCACGATCTGTGATGAGATTGATTGATTCTCTATATAAACTGATGTTCGTGTTGCTGGATTATTGCTCACTGTTCCCGTGTACAGATCTCTTAGTTTCTGCCTCTCAATGTGAATAAATAGCGAAAACCTGATTTGTGTCTGCGCTTTGGGATCCAACCTCTGAGCACCTGCAGAGCTTCGCTGTTGAGCTTAACTATAAATCAGCTGTGTTGAACGTGGGAGGCCTCTAAAACATGCAGGACTTAGGCCGTCGAGGACACGACTGATTCAGACGTTTCTCTTTCCTCTTCTCGCCATCTTCACGTGTCCCTAAACTTTTTTTTTCTGCTGGGTTAGCCAGACCGTGTGGTTCGACTGGCAGAAGGCCCCACCCACCCCGACCCCTCCAACTCGGCGGCCCTACCTCAAAACCTCAGGGGGTCCGGGCGGGAACACGATGAGAGGCGAAGGACAGGCGAGGGAGCGGGAGATTTGCTTAACAGCCCAACCTGTCACTTCCCGCGTCTTTGTCCTCAAACAGTCCGATGCTTGTTTTTTCTAGCACGTCCCCCCCCACCCGAAAGTGGCCCTCTCGGAATGACGCCTTTGGTGCCACTCAAGCTGATGTAACCAAAGTTGAGGTGCAAGCAGGGAAAAAAAAAGAAAACTTGTACCGCACAGTGTCGCATCGGTCCTCTAAAAGGCGCTTTTCAATGTTGGCTCCGTACGACGAGGAGTCGGCTCATAGCTGTGGGGTCAGTTCTTTAACAATCTTAGGGCCAATCCATCCATTTTTATTCATCTCAGGGGCCGGCCATTTTGCCACTTGCTGTGGAATGAAGATGACATCAGTGTTGCTCAGGTCCTAGAGTAAATTGTCGTCCGTCAGTGAAGTCGGGGTCCTATTTTTTTCGACTTCACAAGTGGAATTTCCGCGTTCAAGGTGGCGTTCGCGTACGCACTTCCTGGTTTGACCTTGAAAAAGTCCGACTTGCGACCATCCTCGAATGCAGCATTCGACTGTAGCTTGTAAATGTAGGTTGATGTTAGGGCCAGCAGAGAAAAGCTTGGCGACCCGTAAGCGGCCATCGCGGGTCTCCGCCCCCTTTCGCGCTGCCTCCTTGTCATGCAGTCGGAACTTGCCGTCTCTGCCGGCTGCGTTTAGTCAGCGACAACAAGCACAAGCGGGGAGAGGGGGAGCGGCGAGCGGGGGGGGGGGGGGAGTGTTAATTGGGACAGAAGATCGGGGTCGGGGAGAATCGAGGAGGGTTGTGAGTTTACACGGGGAGGCCTCCGGGCCCTCCGGTGGCTCGCTCCGCTTAATGATGCGTCTCCCTCGTAATTAGCAGGCGGTAATTAACGCCGCCATCACCTGGCTCTCTGCGGGTCACGTTCTTTCTCTGCTTTTTTTTTTTTTTTTTTGTGATGCACGCTTGGCTGCGAGCGGAGTTGCGTCCCCGCGGCCTCGCTCTGACAACAACCCCCCTCCCCCTCGCGGCGTCGACGCGGCTAATAAAAGCTGTCCCGCCATATGCGGTGGGCGGGAACACTTTGTACGTATTTACTGTATGGCTCTCTGGGAGGAGCGCGACATGCTTTTGTTGCGCTCTAATTTGGTTGATTGTTGAGAAACTGGTTCTTTGATGAACACTCCGGGGAGCAATTTGATGCACGGGAAGACACTGGCACGGAAACGCGACTTCCTGTCACGTTAAACGCTTTTGTTTTGTTAAGTGAGGTTTATTTGGAAGAGTTTTAGTGCAAACAGCTATGGATGGATGGATGGATGGACGGACGGACGGACGGACGGACGGACGGACGGACGGATGGACAGATGGATGGATGGAACGTTTTGCTGATCAATCTGTGTTAAAGTAGCAGTTATTTAAAGATTGTTACTGTAGCATCTATGCTAATTTTTATTAGCCTGTCAAGTGTATTTTGCATTCATGTTAGCATTAGCTAGCAGACAGATTAAATTCTATTGTTGTATAAACACATACAATGTTTAATTTTTGTTTTGTGCCTGCGATACAGTAGACTTAGCCTCTTATTTATAATAATTAAAAAACTTGTGTGGGGGCTAAAAGTATTTATTAACTCATTCACA
This sequence comes from Festucalex cinctus, assembly GCF_051991245.1. Taxonomy (NCBI): domain Eukaryota; kingdom Metazoa; phylum Chordata; class Actinopteri; order Syngnathiformes; family Syngnathidae; genus Festucalex; species Festucalex cinctus. Next base: position 25,772,177 of record NC_135425.1, on the reverse strand, counting down.
AGCCGCCATTTTCACATTTCGAAATCCCGTTCACTCCCGGCTGTTTTACTGAATTTTGACTGATTTTGCAAGGCCCGCAGAATATTGTGTTCTATTGCTAAAAAAAGCATGGAACCTATCAAAAGAAAGATTAAAGTGTCTTCTTTCATCAGGAAAAAAAAAGTGTTTCTATCTGTTTCCGTTTTGCAGCAATTAGTATTAGAAGAGAGCTAAGTTTCATCAGTTTTCACAAATCTATTTAAAATTATAAGTAATTTAGCTTTTTTTTTCTAGATGGCCCTGGTTGATTTCCTTTGCTCTGCTGCCACCTGCTGGCCGTTTGTGTAATAACTACCATTTCTGCAACCGTTCTTTGCAGTTGAGAGGCTGCATCAAAGCCTTCTGTATGCTCTAGCATAAAAAACAAAAACAAAACAACGTATAAATATGTCTTTGGGACACTTACAACATAAATAAAACCAAACATATTTACACGTTATTGGGAGCAAAGGAGTTAAAAACTGGTTTGTATGGTCTCTCTGTATTTCACATTTCCAGCTATTGTGGCTTAAATCTGGGACGTATATCCCACAATAAACGGGCTCTCGCTGCATAACCATATTCCTGTGATGCAGCTCTGATCAGGTGACGCTGCGGGCGCTTCGCTTTATTATTAATCCAATTCCAGTGCGACCTTGCGGCGGGCGTATCGATCCGTACGCCGTGGAACATGGTGGCCTGCTCAAGGTGAGAGAGTGAGAGAGTGAGAGAGGCCAGGTGTGCTGAGTCATGCGTTAAAGACGACGAGGGATGAGGAAAGGAAAGTAGTGGACGTGAGGAGAGGACTGCCAGGTGTGAGCCGGCAGAAAGAGGCGGCGAGGCGCAAACTCTTCCTATGACCTCATTTTTGTCCCTTACGCGGGGCCCCTCCCTGCTAGCGGCTCCCTCTTCTGGTGCAAAGCAGTCAATGCAGCCCAGATAGATGCAAACAGTTAACAAGAGTCGTCCCAGTTAGTTTAACGCTTATACCCGTCCATCCATCCGTTTCTTTCCCTTTATATATAGTTTTTATGGTTATGATCGTGGCGGTATTAACTCATTCACTCGCCGCCATTTTCACAGAAGCAGTCCCGTTCGCTCCCGGCTGTTTTACTGCATTTTGACTGATTTTGCAAGCCCCACAGAATATTGTGTTCAATTGCTATAAAAGCCTATCAAAAGAAAGATTAAAGTCTCTTCTTTCATCAGGAAAAAAAAGTATGTTTCTATCTGTTTCCGTTTTGCAGCAATTAGCATTGGAAGAGAGCTAAGTTTTATCAGTTTTCACAAATCTATTTAGAATTGTAAGTAATTGAACTTTTTTTCTTATGGCCCTGGTTGATCTCCTTTGCTCTGCTGCCACCTGCTGGCCGTTTGTGTAATAACTACCATTTCTGCAACCGTTCTTTGCAGTTGAGAGGCTGCATCAAAGCCTTCTGTATGCTCTAGCATAAAAAATAAAAAACAAAATAAAAAAAAAATAAAAATAAATAAAAAAAAACGTATAAATACGTCTTTGGGACACTTAGAACATTAAAAAAAACAAGGTATTTACACGTTATTGGGAGCAAATGGTGGATTAACCCGGTTAAGTCCCCACTGCTGCCAAATGCACCGCCCGCCACAAGGCTAATCGGGACAGACGAATGATGGGAGTTGATGGCGGCACATCTGCGGCGTGACGTCTGGCACGTCTCCCGTCATCCGTCACCCTCCCGCGGACGCCGGCTAACGCGTACGCGCGAGAGTTAATAGACATCGATCGGCCGCCGTTAATCACCGCGCTTTGCGATTACCTGGCGGGCCGGTTATCGACGGCGCGATCGATCGGCGCCGCCGCCGCTGCATGTGAGCTCACTGTCGTTTAGCGCCGCAATATTGTCACGGCGACACCCCCCCGAGGTGTCAGCGCGGCTCCCGGGTGGCGAATGAGCGGCGAGTTACAGCAGCCAGCGTTTGATGGAGGCGCAATTAAGGGAAATAAATAGATAGCACAGATGCAACGTTGTGTACACAGTCGCGGAGGGCATGTTGAATATTAATATCCTTCCTTCCTCACTACGCATCCACAATGTCGGAGACGTAATAACCGAACGACGCCTTATCCTTGAGCGCCGTCCATTACAGGACGCCGGTCCGTAAACCGATGATTTGTTTGCATCGCAAAAAAAAAAGCATTTCTGGTCCGTTTGAACCGGAATTTTTCATAATTTAGTGTCATCCATCCATCTGACGTCATTCAAAATTGTGAGTTTATTGGACACAATCTTCAAGGACAAGTTTGCCTTCAACGCAGGTTGCCAGCTGTCGACTTATTTTGATGGATCTTTCATGACCCACAGAATGTTGTTTATATTGCAGCCAAAAAAAAAAAAGTTTGTTTCTACCTTTTCTGTTTATCAGTAATCAGTGTTTGGTTTCACTCAAAACATCGTTTCAATTCAAAAAGTGGAGAAAACAAGCTTTTTTTTTTTGTGAAAAGAAACGTCAAGCGGAAAAGTGACTTTGACACGAATATTCATTTATTTCGTGACTCCCTAAAGGCCCAGTCTGCCGGTTTCATTCAGGAAAAGGCACTTTTTAAATACAGGATTTAAACAAAAAAAATACTTCTCAATTTACACATCTGATTAATTGTAATTATCTCTCGATAATGTTCAATTATTAGATGGAAGTGCACATTTTCGTTGAGTACACTATGTTCCAACTATGTTTTGCATTTGCATTATTAGGGTTGGAACAACCATGGAACTCGGGGCGTGGAAACCAAATAAAAAGAGAGGGTGAGGAGGGGATTTTTTTTTTTTTTTTTTTTTTTTTTCCAGAGAGTGCAGTCGTGAATTGCATCGGTCAGTTCCTCTCTCACCTTTTTTGTCATGTTTGATAAATGTCAAACAGGTAAACGTGACACTGACTGGTCAAATTCACATAAAAGCATAAAATTCCATATCAAACTTATTGCACGTCTTTGCGATATGCATATTGCGTAGGCCAATATCGTGATAGCGATACTTTTTCGATATATTGTGCAACCCTAGTTGTCGGCATCTGGTCAACGTAATCATTAAAGTAACTTCTAATCTAACATTATTTTAAAATAACTAAGTTTGATTAAAAGTCAAGTCATTGGTAAAGTAACTAAGTGACTCAAGTGTTGTCGCCACAAGTGAGGTTTTAACAATGCCCCCAAGTATTTGCCAAAGTGGGCGCACGCACACACAAGGGCGCGGTGTCTTTTTAATCTCCACATTAGCAGCGTGAGACTGCTAATGAGAGCCATCGTGGTTTTTTTGTTTTTTTTCTTCTCGTTTTTAAGGCTATTGAGCATGCAGCCGGTGGTAAAACGCGTGTGTGCGTGCGTGTAATGAGGGTTGAAGAGGAAGGGTGGACGGCTTAAAGCGAACACTGCGGCGAACGGCATGCCGACGGGGGGTTTAGTTAGGGGGAAGGGGGGGGGGAACGATGCGCGGCGAGAGAAGCGGGATCCACTCTTGTGATACAACTTTCTCGAGTGTTTCATCACCCTTCGCTGAAGAAAGGAGAGGACCTCTCTCCTGGGACGGCGAGGTCTCGCTCTCATCTTAAGGTTGAAGGCGGGTGGAATTGATTCATACGCGTTACAAGTGGCAGCGAAACAAAAAAGGCCAGTTAATGGCGCGCCGACCTTGTTTGCCTTTTTGCTTCACCCTGCTGGTCTTTTGTTGCCATTTGGGACGTTAACAGTATAGTTGGTCCAACTTGACCCGCGCCGGTTTTGCCCTCCAAGAAATCTGGGCACTTGTTTGGAATTGTTGACACGTTTTACGTTCATGTGACATTTTTGTCATTCGTCAAAATATTGGAATCGGTTGACGTTAAGGAAGGTTGCGCGCGTGTTTCGCGTCCAAGCAACTCATGTCGAATTCGAGGCTACTTTTTGGCCCTCCAATGTCATTTTTGTGGCCCCTCCAAACCCTTGCAACAAACGGCCTTTTTCCTCAGAGCTGCAAGTCCGTGTCTCCGTCCGACCGCCTTCGCGGAACTTGCAAATGAGATCCCAGCGACGTTTTTAACGCTAAAAACGCTTCGGGGGGGTTTTGCGAGCACCACCACTGATCTTCTGACTGGTGCGCCCGTTACGAACATCAAATGAGTGGATGGCAGAGCTGCACCGCAGACTTCACAACCGGGCAGGGGCGTGTTGAATATTCATGCGTTCGTGCCACAGAGGTGCTCGTCGGACGGCGCGGTACGCTTGAATGTCAATCGTGCAGCACTTCTCGTATCGTTGTCAAACAAGTGTCAAAAAAAAGTCGATCCAGATTTACCCCAAAAATATAAGATTAGGCTTTTTATTTTTATTTTTTTTTTTCAAATTCACATGACTTTATCGATCCCGAAAAGGGAAATTCCCCCAGTTACAACCCATCCAAGAAATATGAGAACAACAATGACCAACAGAGGGAGATAGAACGGGAAGCCTGGTGGGTCGCCTTTCAGTGCCCTGATTTTCTTTGATCAAAAAAAGAAAATGTTAAGGAAGAGTGAAAAAATCTCAAGTGAGTTCTCCGCAATATCCATCTCTCTCCACGGTCATTTGCTCCGGAAAAGCGGGACATTCTGTTCAATAATTCGAGCTGATTGGACTATGCGGCATTGTACACGTTTGTTTTAACCAATCACGGCCACGGGTGAAAATTTCGTCTTGGTGAAGGGGGAGGGAAGCACAGCTAGAAATGCATGAAGTGCCTCTCGCTGTATTATTATTATTTTTTCACTCACTCACTCACTCACTCACTCACTCGCAGAAGCTTACATGTGTGAATGAGTGAGTGAAAAAAAAAATGTCGCTCTGCGATTGGCTGGAGGGGTGTAAACACTGTCTTTCCACAGAAACGTCTCGCTGTTAACAAAAGAAACAAAAAAAATGGCAAAATACAGGTTGAGGGGGTGGGGGTTTAGGACAAAATCACCACCAGAAATTAAGAATAAAAAAAAAAAAAAAGACATTCTTTAAGTAATATCGCTAGTTAGAAAATATTGTAATGCCCTCCCTCTTAAAGCGTCAAAGAGACGTTCAATCGCTTTTTTGAACAAACGGTAACAAAATATAGCGGCCACAAACTGGCGCACAGACTGGCTAACGGTTAGCCAATTAGCAGCCAGACGCTAAGCGCTCTACATATTTTGCTGACGCCACATTTAAAAAAAATGTTAAAAAGAGAGAGAGAAAGCACGGCGTGAATACAAGATTTTTTATTTGTATTTTTTTTTAACTATCTGCGTGAGGTCACTCAGAGCACACCGCTTTTTGGGGATTTTTTTTTTTTTTTTTTGTGAAACATCAGGAGCTTTATGGCATGGCAGCCATTAGATGCACTGACACAGAGTAATGGGATGGCCTCTTTCTTTTCCTGCACTTTCCATCCTTCTCCCGCTTTTCCATGGAGACTTGGTGAAGTGCTAAAAGCTAGCGAGGTGCGCTTCCACGGGGTTGTGCTTTAAATCTAAAAAAAAAACAAAAACAAAAAAACAGGAAATGGTCTGTCCTATTAGGGCATAGTCATGTTACATTTTGCATTTAGGTTCACAAGCTAAGTAGCTTAGCCAGAAATTGGAGCATTATTTAACGTACGTGAGGCCTAATTACTGTCTGTACTGCTTGGAAGCTCAGCCAGGTAAGCTAACAGAGCTAGGTAATTAGCTTGGTAACCAAAATGTTTGATATAGGGTACTTGGAAAAATAAAATGCTTATTCTACTAACGTGAGGCCTACTAACTATTCGTAGCACATGCAAGTGTAGCCAGCTAAGCTAACATGGCTAGCTACTTAGCTTGTTGCCCAAATGGCTTTTGCTGTTTGTGGAGCTAGCAAGCTCAGAAGTTGTACCGTTATGCTATTAATGTACGGTGACCAGATGGCCTCTCTTGACTGTAACAGTCCCATTTTTTTAAGCCTCGGTGGGATTTTGATTTTGTTTTGTCCCAGTACTACGCTTTTTTGCCATGTGATGTCAATCGCACTTGGTGAGTCAGTTGACTTGTTTTGCGCTGTTAAACTGTCAACTGAGATCGCATTTAGCATTAACGGCTAAATTGGAGGCTCAAAATCCACAAGATTGCAACTATGACCCGCAATATAATGAGGGAACGCTGTCGTACAAATGTAATGTTTAATACACCTCATAAAGTTCTCCTTCATAAATAGATGGCGAGCAGGTACGCTCGCTGTCCGTCTTCCCTTGTAAATGTTAAAACAAGTCGGATTAAAAATGGCGAGATGATTGGACGCCGTGATGAGCTTTCCATTCTGTCACTTTGACTCCTTTTGAGCGGGCGATTGCGCCAGGTAGCCCTGACAGCCACGAGGACCCTTGATCACTGTTCACCGTCTGAGTCAGGGGTGGGCAAACTTGATTTTTAAAACGGTCAGACGGGCCAGGCCATTTGGCGATAAAATAAAATAAAAAGCTGTTCAAAAGTAGTTTTTTTTTTTTTTTAAGAGCTGCTGTTTATAATTTAGTTCAGTATAATTCATTGACTAAATATTCATAATAAATCAATTAAAAATATCAAATGAGATAGTATTATTAAAAATAGATTTTATTTAACCGAGGTTAGAGAACATGTCTAATTCAACAAATAATATTATTTCTTGCTATAATGAAACAATTATTGCTCATTTTAATAGTATATAATTGTATTTATATGATTTATAATTATTTTTATATAATTAATTTAATCCTCATTTTAATAGTATATAATTGTATTTATATGATTTATAATTATTTTTATATAATTAATTTAATCCTCATTTTAATAGTATATAATTGTATTTATATGATTTATAATTATCCTTATATAATTTAATTGTAATTTACTAGCCACATTTACATGTAAATTTAAAATTAATTATTTGGCTAGTATTTATTTTCATGATTTACAATTAACAGAGATAAATAGAAATGAAAACAACATACATTTAATATAATTTAGGGAAGAAAAAGCTAAATTAATACAACAAAATTATTTTACTAATTTTTATAATAATAATAATAATAATAACTTGTTAGGTACATTAAATCAATGAAGAAATTATTGAATAAAGTTTCTTAAAAATAAAGGTGTTTATTTGAATAATATTTCAGGACTCTAAATTGGATGAAAGAATGTAATATGTTTCTGCTATATTGCAACACCTCCACCAGCCTCGCTCGGTCACCTTGGCAAGAGCGGTCGCCGCGTGTCTTATTCATGACGAAGCGTCAAAATGGAGGCAACTGTCAAGCTGTCAAAGCGCTGAAATAAATATAAAAATCCGTCTTTAATCAAGCGCAAGCTCTTTAAGATGCGCGGGAGCGTCGTAAGCGGCCGCTGACAATCACGCGTACGCGCGCGCGTCATTACGCTCGAATTCAAATGACTTGCATCATCTCAGAGGAAAATGATCCCAACTCTCGGGTGGTTTGGACAAGAGGAGTCCGTTGACTATCATTAGCCGGCCCTCAGATCTCGCCCGTGACGGGAGGAAAGAAAAGGAAAACTTGAGGGGAATTTGACACTTTCCAAAAAATCCAAATACTCAAATTTACATGAAGGGAGTCTGTCTTATGTGGTCTTTTAAACAAAAATAGCCAGTAGCAAAGTGTTAGCATTTTTGCCCACAATTTATTTGGCCAACCTCGTTAGCTTAGCTGGCAAAGGTCATAAGCTAATGTGCTAAGTCCTCAAGTTAGAAGCATCATTTCTAGTAGTTTCGCTTATTGAGGTTACTAGCGCCTCTGATTGTCACTGTGCTACACATTAGTACCATAACATTAGCACGTTTGGTTAATAAGATCAATGGCGAGCCTCTTGAACTGAAATGGCTTGTGTCATGGATTCGAACTAGTCCTCAAAGTTAGTACTTTATCGTTAACATTTTGGATGGCGAGCGATTTGGACAACAGCTAGCCATGTTAGCGTAGCTTCTTGCTACTAGATGTAGTAACTGGACATTAGCATATTGCTTAAAGTTAAAACCCAGTAGCCAGCCTTGTTATGCTGCTAGCTTGTGCTGCTAGCTAGTGCTACGGGTCGTTATCAGTTCTCCATTTAGTAGCTTAATGTCAGTATTTTTTGCTTGGCTGAGTAGCCAAGTCTCACTTGCTTGGGTTTCTGGCACAACAGTGTACCTGACCAGGACGTTAACAGTATAACGTTAGCATTTTGGTTAACGAGCTAAGATACTGTGAATAATAATTGGGCATCAAGTCAGTAGCATAACATAAACGTTTTTGGTTAGTGTGCTAAGTAACTAGCCTTCTCGTATTTTAGCTTGCTGAGGTTACTAGCGCCTCTGGTTGTCACTGGGCTACACATTAGTAGCATAACATTAGCATTTTTGGTTAATGAGATCAATGGCGAGCCTCTTGAACTCCTGAAATGGTTTGTGCCATGGATCGAACTAGTCCTCAAGTTAGTAGTTTATCATTAACATTTTTGGATGACTAGCATTTTGGACAACAATTTTAGCAGCTAGCCACGTTAGCGTAGCGTCCTGCTATTAAATGTAGTAACTGGGCATTAGCGTTTTGGTTAAAGAGCTAAGTTAAAACCCAGTAGCTAGCCTTGTTACTCTGCTAACTTGGCTAAGTTCTCCATTTAGTAGCTTAATGTCAGTATTTTTCGCTGGATAGCATTTTGGTCAACAAGCTCAGTAGCTACGTCTCACTAGCTTAGATTTCTGGCACAAGAGTGTAACTGGGCAGGACGTTAACATTATAACATTAGCATTTTGGTTAACAAGCTAAGATACTGGGCATCAAGATAGTAGCATAACATCAGCGTTTTTGGTTAGCGTGCTAACTAACTAGCCTCATTATCTTAGCTGGTCTTGCTGGCGTTTCTGATTGTAAATGAGCATCAGGTTAGCAGTATTATCATGATGTTAGCATTTTAGTTAATCTACATTGCATGACGTTAGCAGGGCTAGTTTTGCCTGACTGAGCTCAGTAGCTATCATGCTAGCCATGCTTAAGTCCTCAAGTTAGCAGCATACGATATTCCTGATGCTTCCCTCGACACTTGTCGCCACTCAACCCAAAAATGCTAGCGCACGCGAGTAATCCCACCATTGCGTAGGTAAATCGCTACATGGCAGGGGAAAAAAAAAAAAAGTAAGGAATGCGAAGAGATGGCGATGCTCGGCGCGCTTGCAAACAACGCTATCAAAGGAGCGCTTCAAAGCCGCGCATCCTCGTCTCCCGGGTAATTTGCCATCCCGCATTCTTCCCACTTCAAAGCGCCGCTGTGTGTCGGAATGCTGCAAGTGGGAGTCGTGTTGGCGAGGGGGGCCGGGTGGAAGTGGGGAAGGGAAAGTGGGGTGGCGTTGGTGAGGGGTACGAATGTGATTTCTGTAATAAATGCTGACACCAGGCCTGTTTGATATGAGATTCCGGAAAGAGTTTGATTTGTTATCGCTTTTTCAGTGTCTTTGCCGTGTCCTTCGGAGAGGCCGGCGCTACCTAGAACTGCCGAAACCGCCGTAACAGGCGGCACGGGGATTTCACCGCTATGCAAAAAAAGTCCAATACGGAACGTTCTCGAGACGCAGATCCACCTTTTGAATTTGATATGAAACAATAGAAGTATATTCAGCACTACCATGACTTACTTACGTGCCGTTTCATAGTAGTAGAAGTTAGGGCTGGGCAATAAATCGAATTAATTAGATTAATCGTCATTTTGAAAATCGAATCGTGGGAATTTTGCTAAATCGTGAAATCGAATTTTGTCTTCCTGATTATTAAACAGTGTTGTTGTCATATTCCGTTACATCCAGATGTTATTGTGAGTCGAGCTTCTCAATTATGGGGAAAAAAAAAAATTATCCTGATTATTTTGGTAATAATTGAAATCACAATTATTCAAAAGATTTTTATTTTTTTTTAAACAAAACTAGAAAATGTTTGAACATTGAAAAATATTAAGACAAATACAATTATTTGAAGCACAATAATTATGTAAGTTCCTTTTGGAGCAAACGATATTTATTAAATGAGTAATTTTAAAATAAAAAAGGAGCAAAAATATAAATTTAAACAATTCAAAATGAGTACTAATAATCCTTTATTTTTGTTTATGATTATGCCAATTATGTAATTGTGGAATGAAAATTTTTTTAATTGGATTTCGATTAATTGCACAGCCCTAATTGTGAGTTGTATTTTTGCTAGCTATGAATGTTAAGTTTATGTTCAAACGGATTTAGACCCAGTATACATTATTTTTGTACTACTATTCTTCTTTGTGTGTGCATGACTGTACCTTCATTTATTATACCGCCTCCTGGTGGCCAAGAAGGAGCAGCCAAGGAAACGAAATGCAGCATGAAATCACGAACCTGCTTCATCATTTACATTCCCTTCATTTATTAGCAGTATTTTTCTTTTTTAAAAAACTCAAACATGATTTTTTGTTTTTTCTGTATTGGATTAATTGGCATTTCCATCAATTGTTTCATCATTTCAATGGCACCTCTGTATACATCCAAACACACTTCGCAAATGTGGCGGACGAGGTTCAATTTTCTGCAAAAAGTTGCCCATCCCGCCCCACCCCAACCCCCCTTGCACCGCCACCAACCCCCGCTCATGCATTTTTCATCAGCACCACGCGGCATTCCCGGCCGGGGCCGCCGCCGCGCACCGCTATTGATTGGCGATTAAGCCATCGGAGCGCCATAAAAAAAGGTTAATATTTTAAAGCTGCCGCAGTTTATAAGAGTTTTCCCTCGCTGGGGATTATGAATGTTTGATGTCATACTTTTTCCTCCAACGTCGCGGTCGCCTCTGCTGACTACGCCAAAGGTTGGAGAGTCGGCACGGGAAAAGGCGGGACGGCGGAGTAGCTGACGACCGGGTAAAATGATCATGGGGGTCGCATGGGTTTAGTGAAGGCGCAATATTAGTTGATAAACAATGTGCAGGCGCATATTCTGGCGACTTTGACACAGCAGAAGAGACGACTTGAAATTTAGCAGCTTGGCTTTTGGTTCAGGGAAAATGTTTTCATTATTTGCAGCCGTTATTCCCACAGAGAGAAAAATTATTATGCCAGTGAGTATTGTTTTATGCTCTTGTTTTGTTTACGTTGCTGCTCCATGCCTACGAAAGGAGCAGTTGTTGGAAGGTTTTTTTGTTTTTTTTCTACGTGTGGTGCAGCATGTGTTCAATTTGTTGCTTAGAGCAGTGGTTCTCAACCTTTTTCTTCCCAGTGATTTGAAATATCATAATATTATTATTTTTTTCCAGCCAACTAGTGAAAAACAAAACAAACAAACAAAAAAAAAAAAAACAGAGTGCAGTGCCATCGTTTTCTGATTTATTCAACTTTGGAACTTCATTTGTACAATGGTCTCTCTTGAACTATTTGGAAATCAAATTTAAATAAAAAGAAAAATGTAAAAAAAAAAAAAAAAAAGGAAATAATGAACTAATTTGCTCCCAAAAATGTCTTCTTTTTTTTTTTTTTTCTTCTCCCCCACTGGCAGATGCTGACGGTGTAAAAAAAAAAAATCACTGGCGGATTCTTAAAAAAAAAATTAAAAAAAAGAATTTTTTTTTTATTTTTTTAATTTTTTTTTAAATTTACCCAAGAATTGAAAATGAACCAATGGCTAACTGGAAAAAAATGGATATTATCTTTGAGCTAGCATTTAAATATAAATATCGCAGATTTAATAATTGTGATCACGATTAAAATTGCATTAATTGGGCAGCCCAAAGTAGAACTCTAAAATAATGTTGTCTTTAATGGTGGACGTTCACCTATTGCAGGTTTGTCTGTAACGAAGCCCCCCGCAATAAACGTGAGATACGGTATAAGTTATTACCCTAAACGCGACTCAACGTAACCATTAGCGCGTTTGTTGACCTCCCGCCGTCAGTCAATAGAAAAACAGGACACCGCACCAACATGATTTTGTCACTTTAATTGGTACTGACGGCGCCTTTAATCTTTCATGACCCGCGGGGGAAGCGAAGGCCTTCCAGTCCCGGCAAGACAGGGCCGCTAAAAATAGACCGGAGGGTCACCGCTACCGTTTGTTTGCCGGCAGGAATCTGGCTTGCGTTGTTGTCTTTTTTTTTTTATTTTTAGTTTGAAGGCAAAGCAGACTGTCAGGAGCAGAATTATTGCATCTGGACAGTAGTGACCTTGTTTTTTTTTTTTTTTTTTTATGGCAAGTCATCAAACTTTGTCAAAGTCAAATTTGCCATAATCCCGCTTCACCCGTGATGTTTACATTTGTTAGGACAAGTGTGTAATTGGCCAAATAATGAGCCTAAAATGGCCGCTTTCAACCAACACGGCTGACTTTGTTTTGCGTGTTTTTTCGAGCCACGCTTTTATACCACATAGTTACCAAATTTGAAATATTTGGAGATCAGTTATTGGTTGAGTGTTTTTACGGCAACTTTCCATCATTTCGGTACGCTCTGTACATATAAACGCCAAAACCACAATGGAATCTTATTTTGTCTCACAAAAGCACTACACTAAACGTGCACAACTCTATTTAGTTAGCTCATTAGTAGTGATGGGACTTTTGGCTCTTTCAGGGGAGCCGTTCATTCAGGAGCCGTTCAGGTAAAAGAACCGTTCAAAAGACTGGCTCTTTTATGTTTTTTTGTAGCATTTTTTTTCCATGGATGTGGGGGTTGGGGGGTGAACGGCTCTCGATAAAGACTCCCATCGTTCACGTTGAAGAGCCGTTCAAAAGACTCGATTCATTCGTGACCGTTCACATCACTAATCATTAGTTTGTTAGCTAGCTAGCTAGCTAGTGCTCGTTATCCAGCTAGCTAGCCAGCTTGTCTGTTTGTGAATTGCTTTGTTTATTCTTCACTTAGCTAGCTAGCTAGTTTGTCTGGACTTTCCGCGTTTGTATGGCCAAAAATGTTTGTTTCTAAGTCGAATTAAAAATGCGTCATATCGCGAAGTAACACTTCTGCAATTCTAACAAAAAACATTTACTATATGAACTGCAAAATGCTTGAACATTTTGACACGCATCACTCCAACATACTTCCTTAGCACCGATTCATATTTCGACATGGATTTGACGGCGCCTTGCGGAATTTTCGAGCGTTTCATCAAGTGATTTTCGGCGAACAGAAAAAATCATTCAAATCTGCAAATTGTGAACTGCAAAACTGTGAGAGTTGACTGTGCCGCATGAGGATTTTTGGCGCTTGCCTCGCTGTTTTATAAACACGACGTAGGCACTAACGAGCCCGCGATGGTTCCCGCTCATTAAAAGCGCAACAACCTGCTCGTGTCATAAATGGACGTCGTTATCTTTTTATTGAAACAATATGATGGCCTTTTAAAGATGGACTCGGCGGGACCATCTGGTGTTGTTCTTCCCCATCCTGGCCACGCCCCCTCCCGCTTCACCAGTCATCTCGGTTCAGGTTTCCAAAAGTACTCACAGTCAGAGTACAGATACAAAAAATAGATAAATAAAATTTTAATAAATAATAATAGTGTTAATAATAAACCCTCAAGAACAGATACGTGAAAGACTCCAGCACCAAAAAAAGTATTTGGTCCTTCCAACCACTGCCTGTCGGGTCGGATTTGGTCGCAGGTGAGCTGAGGCGGCATCAACCTGCCGCGGACCACCGCCAGCCGCCTCCCGCTTTCACGCTCCAGTTGGCGGCCTCCTGCAGGGACACCAAACAAAAAAAACAAAAAAACCTGACGCACAGCGAAGCGGCGAGGCGTCGCTGTCGGACGCGGAGAAGGAGACGGAAACGCTAACCTGACAGTGATGTAATACTCGTCGCAAGGTGATGCGTTGCGGAATTACCGCCACATAAACGATTGTCGACCGCTCCCGGACGGAAGGAGCCTTGAACGCGCCGTCGGGCCGCTCGTTTCCATCATCCTGCCTGAAAGTTAAGATGTTTTAAAAAAAACACAAAAAAAAACAGCCTCGTCATTGATCGCGACGCATCCCGGCAAAAGAGGCATAACCAAAATAGCAACGGCAATGATCTAAAAAAAAAACAGACTAATCAATCTTTATCATCTCCGCACGAAGGACGGCGCCCCCTGAAGAGACGAGGACAAAGTAGCAGGATTTACACCCCAGCTCGTGAGCCTTGCTCAATTTTTGCTTAACGCTTCCGATCACTCGGCTCGTGTTAGCCGGGGAGTATAATTCTATCTGTTTCCATTTTGCAGCAATTAGCATTTGGATAGAGCTAAGTTTCATCATTATTCACAAATTATTTAGAGTTTTGAGTAATTGAGTTTTTTTTTTTTTTTTTTTTTAACATGGCCCTGGTTGATCTCCTTTGCTCTGCTGCCACCTGCTGGCCGTTTGAGTAATAACTACTATTTCTTCAACCGTTCTTCACAGTTGAGAGGCTGCGTCAAAGCCTTCTGTATGCTTTAGCATAAATAAAAACAACATAAAACGTATAAATACGTCTTTGGGACACTTAAAACATTTAAAATAGAACGTATTTATACGTTTTTGGGAGCAAATGACTTACTTGCATAGCTTCAAAAGTTAACTCACAATTAATTGCAAATTTTTGTATCTTTTCTAAATTTACAATAAAATGTTTCTTTTTTTTCCAAAATTTTCATACTCTTGTTGACAGAAAAGTGGGAAAAAAAATGGAAACTAATATAAATACGGCTGCATCTTTTAGTTACTGCAATTGGCTAGCGACCAGTCTAGGGTGTCCCCCGCCTACTGCCCAGAGCCAGCTGAGATAGGCTCCAGCACCCCCCGCGACCCTTGTGAGGAATAAGAGGTCAAGAAAATGGATAGAGGGATGGATGGATCTTTTAGTTATTGATACAGTGATTTCATAAGATTTCATAAAATTGAGTGAAAATAATAATTAAAAAAAAAAAAAAAACATAAAAGCAAGTGCGATATTGATTTGTGTTGAGGTAATTTTTCTGCCACTAGATGGCATCATTGCAAGTGACTTGTGAAATTCTGCACATTTTTAAAATTGTAAAATACAACTTGACCCCAGTCGCCACAAATATATGCATCATCATCATCATCATCATTATTTTTAATATTATTATTATTATTATTATTATTATTATTTATAAGTGCTAAATTTTGATGTGGAATTCCTCCAGTACAGGCTTTCCAAGTAAGGGGCGGTCCTTAATGATCCATAAAAAAAAAAAAAAAATTAGTGGCATTAAAGGAACTTTAAATGAACTCAAGATGAATGCACTTTTTTGACACCCCGAGTTTTAAAGATATGAACAACGATGGAGGCCAAATGGTGTTGATGATGTCATTGCTTAACAAGCGTCGATCGCGTAAACCGAACTCGTAACTGGCGACTCGTTAGCGCGCCCGTCCGGCAGTTGTCTTTAATTTGCCGTAAACCGAATCTCTCATTTGCGGTCCGGATCTTTGTTCCCTCGTCTTCCTCCGCTTCATGTCAACGCCCCCCCGCACACTCGCCTCCAAACCGGCGCCCGCCAACACTACCCCCACCACCACCACCACCACCGCATGCCCCGCGCCAGTTTGTCCCTCATTATCGGTCGTTACGACACCCAAAGCGACCTTCCCACCCAGCATGGTGTCATGGCGGCAGCCTCATTATCTCCGCAGACGACCGCGACGCACGGCATTGTGGGACTTCAAGACGTTCCCCCTCGCTTAGGCGACCGGGTGGGGGGTGGGGGAGGTTCTGCGGTGAAATAGACCAAAGTCAAAATCGCAATTATTGTCATGTGAGATGCAGAAAAAAAAAATACAAATACAGTGAAGGCCCGTTTATCGCAGGGCGACACATTTTCAACTTGCGTAAAGACACTTACATGCATTCTTTTCCACCTGCTCTCATGTAAAAAAAAATAAAAATTTTGCTCACACACCATCGTGCTTGCTTCAAGTTGTTTGTCGCTCTCAGTTGAAGTTTACTGAACAAAAAACAAAAGTGTAATGAAAATATTGAAACGCCAAAAATGATGACTCAAATCATATAATAGTGAAAGTCTACTAGCTTAAATGCTAACGTGCATTTAAGGCAAAACGTCTAAGACAAAAAATAAAAAATAAATAGCAGAGATGCTTTATTTTTCACCGCCTTTCTGCAACGGATATGTGGAACACGTGCCGATGCTGTGGACCGCCGCGTTTCACGAGGTTTTGCGTCCGGGCCCCGCCTGCCAATTGCAAAAATACATTTAGAATTGATGTCCATAATAAATGCACTATTTGTAAGTGCTTTTTTTTAAAACCCACAGCACAGTCATTCTTCAATAGTCTTAACGCTCAAAATAAAACACAAAAATGCTCTTTTAGTTTAAGATTCCCAATTTTGAAGTATTTCCAAACCGGTGAAGTTTTGGTGAAAGACTGCTGCAAGCTAGCGCCACTTACAGGCAAGGAGGACTCACTTCACGTCTTCCCCCTCTGCCGTCGCTCGCTTGTACTCGTCTGCGTCACGAGTCCTCGAGTACTTGAAAAAAGGCTGGTATCGGCCTGATACCGATACCTGGTATCGGTACTCGCCCATCCCTAATAATAATAATAATAATAATAATAATAAATTTTATTTAAAGGCACCTTTCTCAAGGTCACCTTACAGCAACAGTAAAAAAAACACACAAATATAATGTTAAGAGCAGCATAAAATAAGATAAAACAGAATAAAATAAAAAAAAATTAAAAAAAGACGATGCACGTATGAACAAAAATCCCAAAAGGTTCCAAAGAAATCAACAGTCTTCAAGTCGCCCGTCTAAAATTCAACGACAGCCGCCAATCCACGACTCTCGCTCGCGTCGCCTCCATCTTGGCGGGCCCCTCGTTGGACTCCTCCCCCCTGTCACCCACGTGAATCATCCCGCCAATATTCCCGCCGTCCTCCACCTCCTCGTGTACACTCCGAAGGGCCAATTTTTTTTTTTTTTTTGCGTCGAGGAAGGCTGAAGCCGTCAGTCCTGGGAGACAGATGGCGCGGGGGGCTGGTCCTCGGCGGGCTGCTGGACGGGCTCCACGCGCTGTAGCGGGTAACCGGGGGCACAGGGTGGGACGTGGGCGGCGCTCGCATCCCCGGCGCCGCAGTATTCCTCAGGCGCAGGAGTCCGCTTCCCCCGCCCATCTGTTCCCGACGTCTCCGCTCGCGCACGTCACCGAACGTACACGCTCGCCTGCTTGAGCAAATTTTAGCCCGCCCGCCAGGTCGGCCGGCGCCAGCTGACGCGTTTTTCGGTTACTCAACGAGTTTGTCTCATATCCGCGCAATGTGGCGCGCACACATGCTGTACCCGCTAATGGCCGCCGCGTACGAGTCATCGGCGCAGCTGACGGCGCCACCTGTTGAGGGCGAGCAGGTAGACGGCACGCGGGCGGGTTTTTTAGTCGGCGCTGCCAGCGGCAGCGACAGATCTCACGCAAATTGTCACTCGTTTTGTCATACGTGAACCCCATATGGCCCATTTTCATTAATCGTTTTTTTTTTTGTTTTACATACTGTAAATCTGCTATGTGTGTTTTACGTAGCAGCTGTTTGAATTTTTACGATGATTGTCGTGTTCAAATGGTTTAGAAATGAACAAATGGTCGGTCGGTCAGTACCAGTGGGTGGTGCTAATTCGACGCTATGATGGTTTGCTAACGGGGGAAGAAGACAAAACGTTTGGTACAGTCACATTTTGTCCCACTTTCTGATTTTGTGGAACATTGTGGAGAACATTTTATAATTATATTTATTACATTTTAAACACTACAATGCTGCTGAATGTTTTGGTCTTTTAATACTCTTTTGTTGTTGTTGTATGTTAGCATTAAGCTAACTAACTTTCAATTGACAAAATAATGACATTTAGTTGGTGTTTGATTTTTTTTAATTTTTTTTTGGTAGTTATTGACCGAGTCAATCGCAATACCGATTATTACACCGGGCAACAAATGCATGCGAACGTAGCGACTTTCAGTTTTTCGTAAAACATTTGAAATGATTTTCGCAGACAGTGAGAAATTGTCTGAACATGTTCAAATACTGGTACATAAATGTAAATGTGCTTTTAGCGTGTGGGAGAAGTCAACTGTTTTTTTTTTTGTTTTGTTTTTTTTTCCAAAACCTCCAACACATCAACGTACGGAGGAGGAGGAGGAGCGGACTCCACATGCTGTTAACGGCAGCGTTAGACGTGAAATATTAATACCTTAATATGCCGTTGTTGGCGCGCCGGATCGCCGGGGTTATTTGTCACACTCGGCAAAGCTTGCGATAACAAGAAAGTAGGAAAGAAAAACGACAACAGTTGGATCCTTTTGTTGCTTTTGTTTACTTATGGCGGCACGATGGCCTAGTGGGCAAGCACGTCCGTACCACACTGTGAGAGCGCTGCGGTTCGGATTCAGAATTATTATCGTACAAATGCGGCTTCACGTTTCCGTCCCGAGCAAACCCTGCAGAGAGTTGCATGAAAAAAAAAGAAAAGGAAAAAACAAACACAAAATGTGTTTTGCTGGCCGCCCCTTCCAATTTTTTTTCTCCCTGTGTGAGTCTTCCAGCAACAGATGGCCGATGGAGAAATCAGCAACACGTTTATTTTCTTCTGCCGCTTATTTTAACAAAAATGTGTCTCAATTGGACGTCCGCGCGCACACGCGCGCTGGAGTGTCTTCCAGATGGATTTTTTATTTTTTTTCCTTTTCTTTCTAATCTTACATCATCCCTTGGACCGAACAGCACTCCGCTAAGTGGCCTCGTGTGAGGTCACCTCCATTGAGGCGCAATAAATGCTCAGGTTTGTGCGTGTGCGTGCGCGCATGTGAGGATGAGATACATACAGAAACGAAACGTACACGTCAGCCCGCATATTTCAACGTAGTTCCTTGCTTGGCCACAATATGGCAGCAAAGCACTTTTGGAAGTGAAGTTCCTCAACCCGCGTCAACATAGTTCCTTCGCGACAAGATGGCGGCAAAACACGTCTTAGGTCGTGATAATGATGCACCTCAACTCACTTTTAACATAGTTTGTTGGGTGACAAGAGGGCGGCAGAGCGCTTCTTTTCGAAACCAAGTTGCTCTACTAATTAGCGATGTAGCGATAACGACATTGTGATATCGCGATATTAAAACTCCCGCGATATATTGTCGTCGTCATGTCACGATATTAAAAGTGGAACATCTGTCAAGAAAAAAAAAAAAAAGTCAGGTTGATTTCCAACTGTGCAGTTCTAGCACCCTCTGGTGGCTATTTTTTTAGTGTACGTACATTTTCACAAGGCATGTTTTGGCCCTTCGATGTTTAATAAGCAATATTAAGTGTTATAAGAGATTGTGGGTTGTTTATATGTATTGCTGTAATGTACAAAAACACAATTATTTGCGTGGTGTTTTTTTTTTTTTTTATTATTATTTTTTTTTATTATTATTATTTTTTTTTAGTGTGAGATATTTTTGTGACCTTTTTTGTATCGGCAACCTCCCCACAATATCATAATTATCATATCGCAACTTTTATATTGTGACAATATCGTATTGTCTAAATGATGCACCTCAACTCAATTGAGTGTTCAAAACAAGGTGATGGCAAAACACTTTTTTTGTTTTTTCCTCTTAATGAAATTCCTCATTTTACTTCAGTGTAGTTTATTGGCAAAAAGATGGCAGCTAAGAACTTTTTTTTTATTCTAAATTAAGTTCCTCAACTCCTTTAAACGTTGTTAGCAATAAGATGGCGCCAAAGCACTACTTTATATTTAAATGATGTACTTCAACGCACTTCCTGGCAACACGATGGCGCCAAAGCACTACTTTGAGTGCAAACGAGTGCTCAGGAATGCTTGCAAAGGCAGTTATCATAAGTTTACGTGTTTTTGTTTATTTTTGAAATGTGGATAAAAGCGTATTTTTCCACCCTCGGCAAACGACACCAAAACCGTGCAAATTGTTTTATTTTCACGCACCGCTTAAACCTGCACTTGCGATCCATATTTACGTTCCTTTTCTCTTTCATATTTTGATTGGTCGACGAGCCTTCCGCGGAGGCGAGCGAGCGAGCGAACGAACGAGTGCGTGCGTGCGTGCGTGCGTGCTGGTCAATGATGTGGATCGTATTGATTTCCAGTTTCCTGACAAGTGTTCACTGATTTCCCGTCCCGGGCAGAAATATCGTGCTCGTTAATCCATCGGCGGCCCGCAGTGTGTGCGCGCGTGCGCGTGCGTATCCTCGCAGGGTCAACGCAAACAGGATGCTAATGAGCCTTCGCTAATCAATGCGTGCTTAATCAGCTATTCAGCTGCGAGTGGACAGCCGAGACGAGTTCATGAGAAAGTGCAGCTCTTTGTGGACATCTCGCTCCTCCTTCTTCCTCCTCCTCCTCTTCCTCGCTGAATGCACATTCACGTTCAGGCCGAAAGAGGAAGAAGAAGAAGAATCTTTTAATTGACCCTCAAGGGAGAAATTCTGTTTTATTTATTTGATTAAATTTGCATACATGTAAACACGCTTGGAGAGATGCTCAGCACGTGCACAAGGGAAGCATTTTTGGTCACGTAAAGGTAAAAAAAAAAATATATATATATATATATATATATATATATATATATATATATTCTGTCTCATCAGAAAAAACAAAACAAAAAAAGTTCCTGGGTCACACTGTCTCTATTGTCAATATATATATTTATTATTATTATTATTATGGTTAAATTAACCCATTTACAAAACAGGTGTTACAACATCTAAAATGAAAAACATTTTTCTTCTCTGTTTTTTTTTAATGTATTTATTTATTCATTTATTTTTTTTTATTATTTTGCATGCAACAAAAACATTTAGAATCCAGGAAAAATAAATTCACTGGCTTGACTTTATTTTTCTCCATGCAGCAAAAAAAATAAATAAATAAAAAAACTGCAATCTGCTCACGTGTGTGTGAACTTCTGCATCACAGCGTCGACGTGCTGTCAAACGTATAGAAATGTAAAACGTAAGACTGCAATATGTCAGCGTGTCCACCATGTTGGATGTGGCCGTAGCATTAGCACAAAAATCTGCAAATTATGTTTGTAAAAAAAATCAATGGTGTTTGCTTCACTTTGCCACATCCAATATGGCTGCCATGCCAACATCTGATGCCACAAAAAGGGGTCTACATAAAGTTGAGTTAATAGTTATGGTTCAGGACTAGGGCTTTCATTAGCGCGATGATATTGGTCTTTGGGTTTGGGTCAGAGGTTAGGATTAGGTCAGGTTTCTTTATTGGCTCTATTAGACAAGCTCAACCCCCCCCCCAAATCCCCCTGCACCTTTCTTCAGCCGTCCGTTCTGCTCTTTAGCCACTCGGGGGGAAAAAGTTCTGCGACTCAATCAGTCTCTTGCCAGCTTTAAAAAATGACTCCGTTCCCCGAGTTGACAGGCCAAAGATGGGAAGAGAGGAAGTAATCCGTGCCCACAAATGCAGCATGATTAGAAATAAATAAATACATAAATAAATAAATAAATAAGAGGAGTTAGGGGTGAGTGGCTCATAAAGTGTGTTGGTTTTGTTTTTATTTTGTCATTTTTACAGATGTCAAAAAGTAGGCTAAAGTTTTTTTTCCATACATCAGAATTGTCTCAAAGTGGACTTGGAAGCTTTTTCTGATAATTGTCAAAAAGTGGACATGATTAGATTTTCATTCTCATTGGCAGGAAGAGGAAAGTCGAACTCTTTTCATCTCATTTGTCATAAAGTGGAATTACAGTTTACATCAAAATCATGAAAAAGCATTCTTACATGGTTTTATTCTCGATAATATTGAAAATTAACTCATTTGCTCCCAAAAACGTATAAATACGTTCGAGTTTAAAAAAAAATTTAATGTCCCAAAGATGTATATATACGTTTTTATTTTTTTTTTATGTAGAGCATACAGAAGGCTTTGATGCAGCCTCTGAACTGAAGAGAATGGCAATGGTAGTTACTACAAAACCGGTCAGCAGGTGGCAGCAGAGTATAAGAGATCAACCAGGGCCATGTTGCAACTATCTGATTTTCTTACAGTTCTAAACAGATTTGTGAATAATGATGAAACTTAGCCATTTTCTAATGCTAATTGCTGCAAAACTGAAACAGATAGAAATATACATTTTTTTCCTGGTGAAAGAAGAGACTCTAATCTTTCTTTTGGTAGGTTCTATGTTTTTATAGCAATAGAACACAATATTACGTGGGCCTTGCAAAATCGGTCCAAATCCAGTAAAACAGCCCCAGGAGCGAAGGCGGTTGCTTCAGTTAAAATGGCTGAGAGTGAATGAGTTATTGGTGAAAATTGGCATAAAGTGAACATAGAAAAATGTTCCTGTCAAGGCTCACCTGTTTTCTGGGTTCGGTCATGTGACGTTCGCAAGCTGAACCCGCCCGATGACAAGTTCAGTCCACAGCAAGTGACAAAATGGCCGTCGGATGGATTTTGTTTATTACACAAACGCAAGAAGAATCCGAATAAATGTTTTTAAAAACTAGTGAGGCCAATTGTATAGAACTTTTTTTTTTTTTTGACTTGACTTGCCCTTTTGTTTTCCCAAAAAACATCAAAATTGTCAGAAAGAGGACTTGCAAGTTTTTCATCAAAATCATCAAGTGAACATAAGTAGTTTTTGTTAAAACTAGCTTAAAACATTTCTTAAATTATACAGTGAACTTATAGTGTTGCCCCCCATCCCCCAATTTATTTGAGTGACCTTTTGTGGATTTTTGTTTCTTTCGCAACAAGTTAGCCTGCCTGTGTTGGAGGCGGGAAAGTCACGCGACTGTCGTACGAATGTGCATGACTCTTAATGATGAAGAAGAAAAAAAACTAAAACAAAAAAACGCTCCCTACCTGACTGACTTTGAGTCGTTTGAAGAATTTCAAAAATCAAGGGAAAAAAAAAAACTGAATTCCAAGTATGTCTTCAGGTGGAGATTCCAATGCAGAGTGGCTGAAGATGATGATGATGATGATGATGATGATGATGGTGCGATTCCTTTGGTGTGCTTGAATTTTATTTTGATTTTCGTGAGAAATGGGCTTTTTTAACATGCAAGTCAGCCGGCGCGCGTCCGTCCGTCTGTCAGGCGCGCTTTGATGTCGCACCGCCGCTCGCCGATCATTAAGC
Organism: Festucalex cinctus; assembly: GCF_051991245.1. Lineage (NCBI taxonomy): Eukaryota > Metazoa > Chordata > Actinopteri > Syngnathiformes > Syngnathidae > Festucalex > Festucalex cinctus. The sequence continues at coordinate 25,749,036 of NC_135425.1, read as the reverse complement.
ACTCGCACGTCCAAAGATGACTGACGCCTCCCTTTTTTTTCTTCTTTTTTTTTCTTCATCATCATCAGCAGGAGAAGCCAGTGGAACTTCACTCGTCTTTTCTTTGTCCATAAATAGCCAGCAAGTGATGAGACCGTTTTTTTTTTTTTTTTTTTGGTTTTGTTTTTTTAACATGATTTTGAACCGTGAGCCGTCACGCGGTCCGGGCATACTTTGTGTGTTGTGAGCCAAAATTTTGTGTTTTGAATGTAGAGCCCCTGAATATTCACACTTACAGCTTTCCAGAAAATAGATTTGTATAAATCGTCGTTTCACATAACCACATTCACTTATGCAAGATAAGAATTGCGTGCAGCTTAAATATAAACAAATGCATAATAAAGGCTTACTTTTTTCATTTTATTTTTTTGTAGTTGTCTGTGAAATGTGGTATTTATCGTGTTTTTTTTTTTGTGTTTTTTTGTATTTATTTTTTTGCTGCTGGGGAGGGGGGGCAACAATCGCTTGTCACTTTGGCCAAAATCACTTAGGGCCAGCCCTGGTATAAGTGGACAAAAAAAATATATATATTTAGATTAAAAAAAAAAAAAAATCATTCAATGCCATTGACGACTACAGACGTCAAAGATCCATTTGAACTGGGCTGCCAGTGATTAAGTCTTAAAAACTTGTGGATTTGCGAGATTTAAAAAAAATACTGAATATTGAGGAAATTAAGTGGACTTTTTGAATTAAAATGTTATTCTTGTTTATTTATTTATTGCTTTATGTCAGTGACAAACGTCATCTTATGCGCTCTTGTAACGTATGTATAATGTCGCTAATGTCTGCCTGCCACCAAGCAGCAAAAAGGAAACCCGCTGAATATGGACGAGACATTAAAAATTCTCTTTGTTTGCACACTGCAGATGTGTATTCTTGCGCCTGGGGGGATTTGTATTTATTAGTATTTTATTTAAAAAAAATTTAAGCCAATGTGCTGTAACACAAGTTGAACAAATAGTCGTCCCCAGGAACGGCGCCGGCCCCACCGGTGCTTTTCTCGCCACTTCTAATCCTTCCCGACAAATCCCCAAAGCAGCGCATCCACCCGGAGGCTGGGCGGGGCTACAAAGGGAATTATTGACATTATTAATCTGTTTACAGTGACGATTGGGGTGAGTGGGGGGGGTTGGTGGCTTCTGTCGGAAGGTCCCGGCGGACTCGTCATGATGAAAGTGACCTTGCGGCCCGGCCGCTCGCTTTTTACTAATGCAGATGGGAAGACTTGAGGGAATACTAATGTTGGCCAGGGCAACATCTTAGGCCTGCTTCCAGCTTCTTCTTTTTTTTTTTTGCCCCAGAATGAAGGTTGCGTTTGAAAGCGTCCGTCCTCTCATCTCGCGTTCTCATCTGAAACGCTCATTAGGAGGCTGCGGATCAAAGAGCGGGCCGCTTGGCCTGTGAACTGCGCCCCGACTGACAGGCGAGCGCCGCTTGGACCGCTCTTTAGTGCCAGAGACGCCATTTCGGCCCTCGCCGGCGGCGCCGTCGACGGCAACTGCTGTGAAATTTCCACTTCGGCCTCCTCGCGTTGCGTTGCGCTCACGAGGCACGTTGGCAACATTTCGTCCACATTGTCGAGATCAAGGGGTGTCCAAACTTTCTCATTTGGGGGCCACATACGGGAAAATCTGAAGGACGTTGTTGTGAAGAGAAATTGTGTTTGGTCCTGAAAATTGTACAAATCATTTATTTGTGCTTTTGCATAGTTAGAAAAATGCTACAGTATATAAAGCAATTGATTTGTAATATGGCAGTAGGGTTATTATAATTTCAGAATTTTTTTTTGTTAGTTTTTATTAGTTTAGTTCTTTAAAAGATGCTTAGTTTTAGTTTAGTTTGTTAGTTTCAGTATTAGTCTTAGTTTTCTTGAAAAAAAAATATTACTTGTGCAATTAACTTGTGCAATATTCACATCGGGTTGTACTCACTTTTGTTGTCACATGTCGAGCTCTTCATAATTATTTTAAATGTACTTATTATTGTTACTTGAGTTGTACACGGACTACTTTTCATTGTGTCAAAGTTTTTGACAATTTTTTGGACATCTTTGGGGTAAATTGTATGTAAGTGGGCTTTCATGACATTGTCCTGTATAGTCCACATTTTTTTTATTGTTATTTTAAATAATTATAATGGCCTGACAAGTTATTTAGGAAAATGTTCATAAAGTAGACTTATTTTCAGTAAAATTGTTTTGAAGTGGATTTAGATTTTTTTTTTTTTTTGTTGTTGCCATGAAGTAGATTTAGAATTTTTTTCAATTGTCAGTCTTTATTTTGAGTAAAATTGTGTTGAAGTGGATTTAGAAGATTTTTTTTAATTGTCATAAAGTGGACTTATTTTCAGTAAAATTGTCTTGAAGCGGATTTAGATTTTTTTTTTGTCATGAAGTAGATTTAGATTTTTTTTTTAATTGTCATAGTGTTATTTTGAGTAAAATTGACTTGAAGTGGATTTAGATTTTTTTTTTTGTCATGAAGTAGATTTAGATTTTTTTTTTAATTGTCATAGTGTTATTTTGAGTAAAATTGACTTGAAGTGGATTTAGATTTTTTTTTTTTGTCATGAAGTAGATTTAGATTTTTTTTTTAATTGTCATAGTGTTATTTTGAGTAAAATTGACTTGAAGTGGATTTAGATTTTTTTTTTTTGTCATGAAGTAGATTTAGATTTTTTTTTTTAATTGTCATAGTGTTATTTTGAGTAAAATTGACTTGAAGTGGATTTAGATTTTTTTTTTTTGTCATGAAGTAGATTTAGATTTTTTTTTTAATTGTCATAGTGTTATTTTGAATAAAATTGACTTGAAGTGGATTTAGATTTTTTTTTTTTTTTTTTTTAATTGTCATGAACTGTGCCTAAAGTTGCCTTAGTATTTTTTTTTTCTTCTTTTTTAATGATGATTTTGTACAGGCAGGCTCCAGGATTGTTTCTCACACAAGAGCTAAAGGGGGAACTTGACCAATATATAAATAAGAAAAAATAAAATAAATCAAATCAAATCAAATAGGTGGGCTGAGAAGATCATTTATTAAAAAACAAAACAAACAACAAACGCTGGAAGGGCTTAACTCTGACGATGTTATAGCAGACGCGCTAACCTCAATCTAGCGCCATCCTTTATTCACATTACTTGCCAGTTACTTGTCATAAAATGAACTTTTCATTTTATTTTTTCCCCCTGAAAAATCATCACGCCCGTTTTACATTTAACCTAGCTGCTTTTCAAAAGTCGCTCTGATGCCGACTTGACAGGCGACCGCGGGAGTGACGACGAGACGAACGCGCATCCGCCTGATTCCCTTGTGCTCTTTTGTGCGCAGTTTGTCTGGTGGCCAATTAACCGCAGCTTAATATACACGAGCGTGCCCGGCATGCTCTCATTTGCGCTGAACGGCGCCAAGTAGGTTAGCGTGCCTACGTGGAAACGTCCGTCATTGTCGGCCCGACGGTTCGAGTACGACTGCTGCACTTCCTTTTTCTTGTCTGCTTTTCGCGGGGTTGTGGCGAGATAATGAGCGGAGTCGTTTCCTTGTTTGTTTTTTGTTTGTTTTTTTCTTTTTTTTGCATCGCCGTCCATGTCCTCCTTTTGCACCAGAGCGCAAATTCATCTTTGGGATGCTTTTCCTTGGGAATCAGCAATAATTCGTTCTAATTTAGGCGCTTTTCCACCTGCGCGCAGTACATCAGTTGGTTCTGTGAAAATCTACCTTTTTATTATCGGCCATCTGCTCGGAGTCGGAATCGTCATTATCCAAGCGTGTTGGCGGTCTTCATCGTCGTTAAAGTGGATTTCGGCCAAATTCTAATGAAAGTGCGTTTGCGAGTTGTCATCAAAATCGTAACGGAGTCGGTCAAACTACCAGGTTTTTTTTTTTTTTTGTTATTCAAATTGTGAGGTAGCAGACTAAGCAACGTTTTCATACAAAAGTAGCGTTGCAAGAGTTTTGTCGATCATCACAAAGTGAACTTTCCAGGTTTTCATAAAGTAGACGAGTAGAAGTTTTGATCTAATGAGTCAAAAAGTGGCGAAAAGGTGATTTTTATCAAAATTTGTTTTTAAATGAAGCGGTATTGGGGGGGAAATGAACAAGCATTTTTGTTTGTATTTTATTTTGTTAACAGCAATGTTTTTTTTCCCCCCATTTTTATTGGAGTTATGTTGCCATTTTTCATTAACAATAATATTTTGGTATTATGTGTCCCCATTACTCTAAAGTAAACAAACACGCCATTCTGATTCTTATTGAGTTGATGGAATAAGAATTAATCAAGATTGATCCATCCGTTTTCATCAATGTCACGCGGTGCCATTTTGTCCAAGACTGCCCTCTGCTGTCTGCTGAAATTGACAGCAAAAGTGCCCTCGGGCTCGCATTGCGAGTGTCATAGTTCACCTGTTTTGTGGTTGTGGTCATGTTAGCTTTTAACCTTAAAAAAAAAAATAAAATCTTGATAAATGGGGATAGAAAAGGACAAAAAAAATGGCAAAAAAAAAAATTAACATTTGTGAAAATATTGAGGGGAACAAATATTTTTTTATTAATTTAATTAATTAATAATTTATTATTATTATTAGGGGTGTGAATTGCCTAGTACCTGACGATTCGATTCGTATCACGATTCACAGGTCACGATTCGATTCGATACCGATTAATCCCGATACGAATTTATAAGTCGATTGTTGCGATTTTTTTTCATTCAAATTTAGAAAATACTAATCAGTAAGCTTGTAGAGTGTAAGATTTATATGAAAATGTATTATTTATTTATCTGAAATTTCAGTCTTATAGAGGTTGTAATCTGTTTCATGTTTGAACAGCATTAAAATAAAATATTAAGGCTTAATGTTCCGTTCATATAACATTCTTCCATGCTCAAGGTGTGAATCCTAACCCGAAGTCAGACGTTTTGTTGAATATTTTTCCATTAAAAATGGAAGTTTAAAAATCGATTCACACACAAAATTTTTAAAAAAATAAAATAAAATAAATTAAATAAATAAATACATTTAAAAAAAAAAAGGCAATGATAATAAGACGTTGAATCGGTAAGACTACCGAATGAACAATTCTGAGCTCTTAAAAAAAAAAAAAAAAAAAAAAATCGATTCAGCCGCCTATTGAATCGATTCAATAATCTCGCGATGTAGTATCGCGATATATTGCCGAATCGATTTTTTTTAACACCCCTAATTATTATTATTTTATTTTATTTTATTTTATTTTTGTATTTCTTTTGTATTTTTTTGTTTTTTATTTTTTTACACTTTAACTACCGTTAAAAATCCAAAAGTGTACACATGTAGCTCATAAAGGTTTTTACAACAGCGACAATTTGACCCAGGAACAAATGAATTCTATGTCCATCATTTCCTGTGGGTAAAATTATTTGTCCTAGCAGTGATGACGTCCGTTTAATCGATACAAAAAAAAAAAGAAAAAAAAAAGTGAGCTCATCTTGACCTCTGCCGCAAACTTCCCGCCTTCCGTCACAGTCTTGCGCATGAACCTGAATTCCCTGACTCACGGCCGTCCGTCCTGTTCAGTGTTTGGCGTAGGCTGGATATAGCGGGCAGGCCGAATGGGCGTCGCCCCTCGGGTGCCGGCCAGCGAATCGCACCCACGGACCAGACGGTCGCCATAGTCGCCTCGTTGAGAATAAGCAACACGCTGGTGTGAGGAGACGGTGACGCACGGCGTACCAGTGACCAATATTGCCGCGTGTGTGTGAGTCGGGTACGCTTGGCTGATGAGATTTAATATGTTAGGCAAAGTAAGAAATAATGCAGAAAACTGTGATGAAAACAAAATCACCAAACAAAGTGAACCTTCCCGCTATATTGGGGTTGATAGTTTGTTACATATTGTTTGCCTTTTTTACAGTATATATCAGCAAGTAAGAATTAAGAGTTTGAGTGTCTTGAGTGTAGTACCACGTTGTGCCACAACATGCTCGGCAGCACTGAGTCTACGGGAAGTGATGTGATGCAATAAACAGCAAGAAGAAGAGATAAGAGAAGGTCACCACTTATTTAGCCCATTATAGCAATAAAAAGTTCATATTTTGCCTATAATTAATTTGATACTTTCATTATTTTTCACGTACAATTAGTACCTTTAAAAACACATTTTGCAACTTGCTGTCGACTGAAAATGACATCACAAAGGTCTCAGGTAACCAATCACAGCTCAGCTTGTGAATGTCACATGACCAAACCGAGAAAACAGGTGAGTTGTGATTGGTTACCTGAGCCCTTTGTGATGCCATTTTCAGTCGAACAGCAAGTTGCAAAATGTCTTTTTAAAGGTACTAATTGTACATGAAAAATAAGGAAAATATCAAATGTAGTATAGACAAAATATTCATGTTTGACTGCCAAAAATGGCTAAATAAGTAAAGTATCCCTTTAAATTGCTCTGTTGGTGTGCATTGTGCCCACTCTAGTTTTTAGGGTCTCAATTACTGTAACTTCAATGCTAATTTCCACTAGCATGTAGCATGTTTTTGTTTAAATTTACAATGTTTAATTATCACGGTGCGTGGAAAACCAAATAATTAGAGAGGGTGAGGAGAGGAATCTTCAGAGAGTGCAGGAGTGAATCGTATCAGTCAGTTCCTCTGCTCGCGAGCCCTGAACTGAGCGTCTTCTCTCCTTTTTGTGTCGTGTTTAATCGATGTCAAACAGGTAACCCTGACAGTCGGCTAGACAATATTTTCTTTTTTTGTTGTGTGTGTCAAGTTTTACAGTAAACTTCAAGTGGGAGTGCCAAATAAACAGCTTTGCTTCATATTTGGAGAACCTGCGCAAGCGAGAGAGTGAGAACAGATGCTGTGAAATACTTTGGAAAGCGTGTTTTAGTACGTTTAAAGCATGCGGGAGGCTTAAAGCTATTTAAGAAAAAAATTTTGTTTATATGGTCTCGCTATGTGTCAGAATTTCACCTTCATGAAGTTGCACCTGGAATAATATCCCCTGCAATAATGGGGTCAACGTACTTTACATGTGCATTTATACACCTCAGGCCAGGTGCTCAGTGAATAAGCAAAAGGCCGCCTCAAGAGACACGCCCCCCCCCCCCCCCCAATTGACCCCAACGGCTAATAGAGCCCGAGGTGCGAGAAAGCGGGAGTGTTTTTTTCCGCCTGCCTTTTTTCTTGTCCTTTGGTCCGCTTCAGTTAAATGTCAGTCAGGAGCGCGTCTCTGAAGCCAAGACGCGGGCTGTTGAAAGGCGGCGTTTACAAAAGAGCCGCCCGACAATGCCTGCCTCGGCACATAAATAATTCCTGCCCGGCCCGGCGCGTGTTCACGTCCGACGTCGAGCCGCCTCCTCCTCCTCCTCCGGCCTACTGGTGAAAACATTCCGTTTGGCTTGCTTTTTTTTTTTTTGTGTGTGCGTGTACTGTTTTTTTTTTTTTGTTTTCTCCCTTTCCCGCGCCTCCTTGTCTTCCACGCGACCTTGTCAACACGTTCGCTCTCGGCAGTGACGGAGTGTTCCATTCTCATGCAGTATTGAGCAGGTTATGACCCAGACATCTTGTCCGGTTCATCCAGCAGCTCTCCATCGTCGCTCGCACGCACGCGTCGAGTGCCATTCATCTTAATTCCACCATGGAAAAGGCCAAATTTAGAGCACACGCGTGTTTTTTTTTTTTTTCTTTTTTTTTCTTAAGTGTATCGAAGTTTAAGTCTCGCAATAAGCTCGCGTTCGGGACAAGAGGGCGTGACCCCCGGCCAAGGTTAACAGAGCTTTAAGCTCGCCCGTCTTAAAAAAAAAAAAAACAGAGATCAGAGATCAAACACGGTCCTCACTGTCTCATGTCTTGGGCTATATCGAGACGCCTTCGTCGTTCCGTGGTTGGCTGTTCATGAATTGTTCTATCGTACAGTGAGAACCTGTTTATCGTTTAAACATCGACAATGTAGACTTCAATAAACCTAACATAACACCATGCTGCTTAACTCATTGACTGGCAACCATTTTGACAGAAGCAACCCCCTTTCACTGCTTTGTTGGATTTTGACAGAATTTGAAACAGCTCACAGAATATTTTTTTATATTTCTATAAAATCATGGAATCTACCAAAAGAAAGATGAAAGTCTCTCATTTCACCAGGATAAAGAAATATATTTGTATCTGTTTCCGTTTTGCAGCAATTAGCATTAGAATATAGCTAAGTTTTATCATTATTCACAAATCTATTTCAAATTGTAATAGAGCTTTATTTTATTTTATTTTTTTTAAACATGGCCCTGGTTGATCTCCTTTGCTCCTCTGCTGCCACCTGCTGGCCGATTGTGTAATAATTACCATTTCCTCAACTGCATTTTTCAGTTTGAGAGGCTGCATCAAAAGCGTTCTGTATGCTCTAGCATAAAAAAACCAACATATAAATACGTCTTTGGGACACATAAAACATTTAAAATAAACGTATTTATATGCTTTTGGGAGCAAATGAGTTAAGAGGCTAAAAGCTGGATCAACAATCATCTACAAACAAATATGTAATAGATGGAATATAAATGATGTTGGAACTTGGGATGATGAGGTGAGTTTTATTTTTTGTGAAATAAGGCAAAAAAAACAAACAAGAATCGACCAATGACAAGTTTAATCAATCAATGAATCAGTTTTGGTCCTCCATAGAAAAACTGCCTTTTTTGTACGCCACAATTTCCAAAGAAAGCAAAGAACTGAAGTGAAGTTCCTCACACAGAATGATGGGGAACATGTGAACCTCCAGCTGGGAAAGGAAAAGGATTAAAAAAAATCTACTATTTTGTGCTCCCTTCCTCATAATAACACATTAGTTTCAATTAATCGTCATCATAAGAACAAAACAAGGCCACCATTTGCAGCGCCCTTACATTAGGAGACCCCCGCCCGACTGTATAATCAGCACATCTCATTTGCAACATCTCTGTCCGAGCTGCAGCACAATACTTTCATCATTAGTGCTTGTGCGCCACCTTGTGGCCAAACGCTTGATGGCTGAAATGCGAAAGTACAGTAGAGTTACTGTAAAGTAGAACAGTCAAGTGTGTACCTGTGAAAGTTGAGGACAACTTTGACACTTTCAGACAGGTACTAATGTCATAATATAGTAGTTTTGTATTTGATACAATATTGCATTTGATTAAAATTATTTTTTTTTAAAAACAACCCTTCAAACCCATAGATGGTGGCAGTGGACATATTTGCGTGTGTAAAACAATATAATGCATAATTTGGATGATGTCAACAAATTCTGGTTCATGATTTGAGCTTAACTAATCAATAACAATCGCAAGTTGATTTGCATATGTTAAAAATGTTGCGTATAAGCTTGGTAAGTTTACAACACGTTTAACAGCAATATTAATATGGCGTCCACTATAACAGCTAAAAACATGAGGTAAAATGTACATATATATATTTTCCGTGTTCTTATGTGGGGGGGGAAAAAAAAGTCGAAATCATAAAAAAAATGGGCAAGTGAAACAGGTGGACCTAAAGTTGTAGCCGATGAGTGCAGTTGGCCAGCAGATGGCAGCAGAGTCACGTGTCATCGCCATTAAATGTACAGCGAGTTCAAAACGAGGAGGTGAAGAGAGCAACGCCGTAGAAACGCTGGGTGGCCTTCTGATACACCCATACAACTTGTCTCATACTTTTTGGTCGCTCCTCGGGGGTTGTTGAAGCGCTCGTAATCCGGTGAAAGTGTTCAACGCTTTTCATTGCGCCTGCAGGGGGCGCTAAACTTTTTGTTTATGAGAAAGAGAGAGAAACTGCATACTCGCGTTTCGGCATTGCGGATTGACGTCCCCAGATTTAAATAAAAAATAATAAAATATATCTGAATTTTTTTTGTTGTCGTTTTTTTTTTTTTTTTGGGGGGGGGGGGGGGTGTTAGTTGTTGTTTGGCCCCACCCACCCCTCCTTTTTGTGGAATAAATGAACACGACACACTGTTTTTTGAACAATATTCGGTGTTTGTATTGTTTTCCCCCCTTTGTGCATTTTAATGGGCTTGAATTAGTCTTCGGATCTTCGCTATTTGGAGGCCGGTCCGGTCCTTGTCCTGTCCTGTCCTGCCCCCCCCCACACACACCCCACTGTACTCTCTGAAACAACACGAGTGAGTGAACAACGACAAAAAGAATCAGTTTGTCCCCAAATCCGCTTGTGGAGACGAGCCAAGAAGCAAGCGAGCGTAAAGAATGCATCTCGCTCCTGCCCGGACAAGCCTGCTAAGGAGTCCTTTTGTGTTGCCTGTGTGCGACTTTATTGTAGCCTCGGGGAAGGTATTCCGATTTGTCTCCGCCGAGCAACGGGTGCGGCCTTCTGCGGCTGCTGGCTGGCTTGATCAAATAGGGGCCAAATAGCAACTTGGCTGATCACTAATTCAACACGCGTGACGTCTGCGCGTGCATGCGTGTCAACAGGCACTCGAACCAAGCTGACCTAGATCACGCCAAGCAATAAGTAAGTCCGTCGGTGAGTCGGGTCAATAATTCATAGAAAAGGAAGAGTCGAAAAAAACAAAAGATTGCATTTACTTTCACTTTTCATACAACACAGACAGACAACAATACTCGGGACACCTCTGGCGGCCTACAGTGTTTTTTGTTTTGTTTTGTTTTGTTTTATTTTGGGGCAAACCTGAAGGGGAATGTGGGTATATTAACAGTGAACACCCACACTTTTTTTTTTTTTCTGGTGAAGGATTCAACACCCACATTTTTTTTTGGTGGAATGTTTCAGTAAACAAATTTTTTCCAGGTAAAAGCCATAAACACCCAATCTTTTTCAGTGAACGGTTCAACACCCACACTTTTTTGGTGCAAGGTTTCAACACCAGCATTTTAACGCCCACACTTTTCCAGGTGATTTTTTTTTTCAGCACCCACCACTGTTTCAGTGAAATGTTTCATCTAGAATTTTCTCGGTGAAATGTTTCAACACCCACACTTTTTCAGTGTAAGATATAAACACCCACAGGTTTTGTCACACCTGCAGGGGAATGTGGGTATTTGTACATTCAACACCCAGAATTTTCCCTGTAAAAGGTATCTCGCCCGGTGTAAACTTCCCCTCCTTCGGTGGTCCCGGAGCTCCACAAGTCACACACACACACACGCGCCCATCCCCTTGTTGACAGGTTGCCGTTGCTCATTCCTGCCACGGCGGGGCGCTGGCACGTCGGCTGAGTTCTCGCTCAATCGTCTCTGGCTGGCTGGCTGGTTATGATTCCCCACAAGCGAGTTCACGGGCTTTGCCACCAGACGTCAACGCGTGCGCGTGGAGTGTGGACCCAGCGACAGCTCACCCAGCGACGGACCGACTCAACCGAGGACCGGAGTATTTTCTTCCCCCGCCCCTCCTCCTCGCCTGGACCCGCACCATGTGTGTGGAAGACGGATACATGAGTTTAAGCCCACCGGAACCGTCTGACGGACACTACGGTGTGCGGAAAAGGAGGGAATAGTCGTCGTCGTCGGTGACGACGGCGGCGGCGAACCAGCTGCGAGGCGCCAGCGTTTTCTTTTTGTTTTTTGTTTTTTTGTCGGAACCGCCGAGTGCGGGCCACCGAGTGGAAGAAAATGTCGGGCAAAATCGAGAG